>NC_091291.1:2754273-3100839 GCF_032444005.1 Ranitomeya imitator
CCAGTATATGTCTGATAACAGGGAGTAATAGCTGGCAGCCTCCCCCCCCCCCCCCCAGTAATGGCTGATAACAGGGGAGTAATAGCTGGCAGCCCCCCCCCCCCCCAGTAATGGCTGATAACAGGGAGTAATAGCTGGCAGCCCCCCCCCCCCCCCCCAGTAATGGCTGATAACAGGGAGTCAATAGCTGGCAGCCCCCCCCCCCCCCCCCCCAGTAATGGCTGATAACAGGGAGTAATAGCTGGCAGCCCCCCCCCCCCCCAGTAATGGCTGATAACAGGGAGTAATAGCTGGCAGCCCCCCCCCCCCCCAGCTAATGGCTGATAACAGGGAGTAATAGCTGGCGAGCCCCCCCCCCCCCCCCCCCAGTAATGGCTGATAACAGGGAGTAATAGCTGGCAGCCCCCCCCCCCCCCCCCCAGTAATGGCTGATAACAGGGAGTAATAGCTGGCAGCCCCCCCCCCCCAGTAATGGCTGATAACAGGGAGTAATAGCTGGCAGCCCCCCCCCCCCAGTAATGGCTGATAACAGGGAGTAATAGCTGGCAGCCCCCCCCCCCCCCCCAGTAATGGCTGATAACAGGGAGTAATAGCTGGCAGCCCCCCCCCCCCCCCCCCCAGTAATGGCTGATAACAGGGAGTAATAGCTGGCAGCCCCCCCCCCAGTAATGGCTGATAACAGGGAGTAATAGCTGGCAGCCCCCCCCCCCCCCCCAGTAATGGCTGATAACAGGGAGTAATAGCTGGCAGCCCCCCCCCCCCCCAGTAATGGCTGATAACAGGGAGTAATAGCTGGCAGCCCCCCCCCCCCCCAGTAATGGCTGATAACAGGGAGTAATAGCTGGCAGCCCCCCCCCCCCCCCCAGTAATGGCTGATAACAGGGAGTAATAGCTGGCAGCCCCCCCCCCCCCCCCAGTAATGGCTGATAACAGGGAGTAATAGCTGGCAGCCCCCCCCCCCCCCCCCCAGTAATGGCTGATAACAGGGAGTAATAGCTGGCAGCCCCCCCCCCCCCCCCAGTAATGGCTGATAACAGGAGTAATAGCTGGCAGCCCCCCCCCCCCCCCCCAGTAATGGCTGATAACAGGGAGTAATAGCTGGCAGCCCCCCCCCCCCCCAGTAATGGCTGATAACAGGGAGTAATAGCTGGCAGCCCCCCCCCCCCCCCCAGTAATGGCTGATAACAGGGAGTAATAGCTGGCAGCCCCCCCCCCCCCCCCCCAGTAATGGCTGATAACAGGGAGTAATAGCTGGCAGCCCCCCCCCCCCCCCCCCAGTAATGGCTGATAACAGGGAGTAATAGCTGGCAGCCCCCCCCCCCCCCCCCCAGTAATGGCTGATAACAGGGAGTAATAGCTGGCAGCCCCCCCCCGCCCCCCCCCCCAGTAATGGCTGATAACAGGGAGTAATAGCTGGCAGACCCCCCCCCCCCCCCCCCAGTAATGGCTGATAACAGGGAGTAATAGCTGGCAGCCCCCCCCCCCCCCCCAGTAATGGCTGATAACAGGGAGTAATAGCTGGCAGCCCCCCCCCCCCCCCAGTAATGGCTGATAACAGGGAGTAATAGCTGGCAGCCCCCCCCCCCCCCCAGTAATGACTGATAACAGGGAGTAATAGCTGGCAGCCCCCCCCCCCCCCCCCAGTAATGGCTGATAACAGGGAGTAATAGCTGGCAGCCCCCCCCCCCCCCCAGTAATGGCTGATAACAGAGGAGTAATAGCTGGCAGCCCCCCCCCCCCCCCCAGTAATGACTGATAACAGGGAGTAATAGCTGGCAGCCCCCCGCCCCCCCCCCCCCAGTAATGACTGATAACAGGGAGTAATAGCTGGCAGCCCCCCCCCCCCCCCAGTAATGACTGATAACAGGAGTAATAGCTGGCAGCCCCCCCCCCCCCCCCAGTAATGGCTGATAACAGGGAGTAATAGCTGGCAGCCCCCCCCCCCCCCCGGTAATGACTGATAACAGGGAGTAATAGCTGGCAGCCCCCCCCCCTCCCCCCAGTAATGGCTGATAACAGGGAGTAATAGCTGGCAGCCCCCCCCCCCCCCAGTAATGACTGATAACAGGGAGTAATAGCTGGCAGCCCCCCCCCCCCCCCAGTAATGGCTGATAACAGGGAGTAATAGCTGGCAGCCCCCCCCCCCCCCCCCAGTAATGGCTGATAACAGGGAGTAATAGCTGGCAGCCCCCCCCCCCCCCCAGTAATGGCTGATAACAGGGAGTAATAGCTGGCAGCCCCCCCCCCCCCCCAGTAATGGCTGATAACAGGGAGTAATAGCTGGCAGCCCCCCCCCCCCCCAGTAATGGCTGATAACAGGGAGTAATAGCTGGCAGCCCCCCCCCCCCCAGTAATGGCTGATAACAGGGAGTAATAGCTGGCAGCCCCCCCCCCCCCCCCAGTAATGGCTGATAACAGGGAGTAATAGCTGGCAGCCCCCCCCCCCCCCCCAGTAATGGCTGATAACAGGGAGTAATAGCTGGCAGCCCCCCCCCCAGTAATGGCTGATAACAGGGAGTAATAGCTGGCAGCCCCCCCCCCAGTAATGGCTGATAACAGGGAGTAATAGCTGGCAGCCCCCCCCCCCCCAGTAATGGCTGATAACAGGGAGTAATAGCTGGCAGCCCCCCCCCCCCCCCCCAGTAATGGCTGATAACAGGGAGTAATAGCTGGCAGCCCCCCCCCCCCCCCCCCCAGTAATGGCTGATAACAGGGAGTAATAGCTGGCAGCCCCCCCCCCCCCCAGTAATGGCTGATAACAGGGAGTAATAGCTGGCAGCCCCCCCCCCCCCAGTAATGGCTGATAACAGGGAGTAATAGCTGGCAGCCCCCCCCCAGTAATGGCTGATAACAGGGAGTAATAGCTGGCAGCCCCCCCCCCCAGTAATGGCTGATAACAGGGAGTAATAGCTGGCAGCCCCCCCCCCCAGTAATGGCTGATAACAGGGAGTAATAGCTGGCAGCCCCCCCCCCCCCCCCCCAGTAATGGCTGATAACAGGGAGTAATAGCTGGCAGCCCCCCCCCCCCCAGTAATGACTGATAACAGGGAGTAATAGCTGGCAGCCCCCCCCCCCCCCAGTAATGGCTGATAACAGGGGAGTAATAGCTGGCAGCCCCCCCCCCCCAGTAATGGCTGATAACAGGGAGTAATAGCTGGCAGCCCCCCCCCCCCAGTAATGGCTGATAACAGGGAGTAATAGCTGGCAGCCCCCCCCCCCCAGTAATGACTGATAACAGGGAGTAATAGCTGGCAGCCCCCCCCCCCCCCCCCCAGTAATGGCTGATAACAGGGAGTAATAGCTGGCAGCCCCCCCCCCCCCAGTAATGGCTGATAACAGGGAGTAATAGCTGGCAGCCCCCCCCCCCCCCAGTAATGGCTGATAACAGGGAGTAATAGCTGGCAGCCCCCCCCCCCCCCAGTAATGGCTGATAACAGGGAGTAATAGCTGGCAGCCCCCCCCCCCCCCAGTAATGGCTGATAACAGGGAGTAATAGCTGGCAGCCCCCCCCCCCCCAGTAATGGCTGATAACAGGGAGTAATAGCTGGCAGCCCCCCCCCCCCCAGTAATGGCTGATAACAGGGAGTAATAGCTGGCAGCCCCCCCCCCCCCCAGTAATGGCTGATAACAGGGAGTAATAGCTGGCAGCCCCCCCCCCCCCCCAGTAATGACTGATAACAGGGAGTAATAGCTGGCAGCCCCCCCCCCCCCCCCCAGTAATGGCTGATAACAGGAGTAATAGCTGGCAGCCCCCCCCCCCCCCAGTAATGGCTGATAACAGGGAGTAATAGCTGGCAGCCCCCCCCCTCCCCCAGTAATGGCTGATAACAGGGAGTAATAGCTGGCAGACCCCCCCCCCCCCCCCAGTAATGACTGATAACAGGGAGTAATAGCTGGCAGCCCCCCCCCCCCCCCCCAGTAATGGCTGATAACAGGGAGTAATAGCTGGCAGCCCCCCCCCCCCCCCAGTAATGGCTGATAACAGGGAGTAATAGCTGGCAGCCCCCCCCCCCCCCCCAGTAATGGCTGATAACAGGGAGTAATAGCTGGCAGCCCCCCCCCCCCCCCCCCCAGTAATGACTGATAACAGGGAGTAATAGCTGGCAGCCCCCCCCCCCCCCCCAGTAATGGCTGATAACAGGGAGTAATAGCTGGCAGCCCCCCCCCCCCCCCCCCCAGTAATGGCTGATAACAGGGAGTAATAGCTGGCAGCCCCCCCCCCCCCCCCCCAGTAATGACTGATAACAGGGAGTAATAGCTGGCAGCCCCCCCCCCCCCCCCCAGTAATGGCTGATAACAGGGAGTAATAGCTGGCAGCCCCCCCCCCCCCCCCCAGTAATGACTGATAACAGGGAGTAATAGCTGGCAGCCCCCCCCCCCCCCCCCCAGTAATGGCTGATAACAGGGAGTAATAGCTGGCAGCCCCCCCCCCCAGTAATGGCTGATAACAGGGAGTAATAGCTGGCAGCCCCCCCCCCCCCCCCAGTAATGGCTGATAACAGGGAGTAATAGCTGGCAGCCCCCCCCCCCCCCCCAGTAATGGCTGATAACAGGGAGTAATAGCTGGCAGCCCCCCCCCCCCCCCCCAGTAATGGCTGATAACAGGGAGTAATAGCTGGCAGCCCCCCCCCCCCAGTAATGGCTGATAACAGGGAGTAATAGCTGGCAGCCCCCCTCCCCCAGTAATGGCTGATAACAGGGAGTAATAGCTGGCAGCCCCCCCCCCCCCCCAGTAATGGCTGATAACAGGGAGTAATAGCTGGCTGCCCCCCCCCCCCCCCCAGTAATGACTGATAACAGGGAGTAATAGCTGGCAGCCCCCCCCCCCCCCCCCCCCAGTAATGGCTGATAACAGGGAGTAATAGCTGGCAGCCCCCCCCCCCCCCCCAGTAATGACTGATAACAGGGAGTAATAGCTGCAGCCCCCCCCCCCCCCAGTAATGGACTGATAACAGGGAGTAATAGCTGGCAGCCCCCCCCCCCAGTAATGGCTGATAACAGGGAGTAATAGCTGGCAGCCCCCCCCCCCCCAGTAATGACTGATAACAGGGAGTAATAGCTGGCAGCCCCCCCCCCCCCCCAGTAATGGCTGATAACAGGGAGTAATAGCTGGCAGCCCCCCCCCCCCCCAGTAATGACTGATAACAGGGAGTAATAGCTGGCAGCCCCCCCCCCAGTAATGGCTGATAACAGGGAGTAATAGCTGGCAGCCCCCCCCCCCCCAGTAATGACTGATAACAGGGAGTAATAGCTGGCAGCCCCCCCCCCCAGTAATGGCTGATAACAGGGAGTAATAGCTGGCAGCCCCCCCCCCCCAGTAATGGCTGATAACAGGGAGTAATAGCTGGCAGCCCCCCCCCCCCCAGTAATGGCTGATAACAGGGAGTAATAGCTGGCAGCCCCCCCCCAGTAATGCTGATAACAGGGAGTAATAGCTGGCAGCCCCCCCCCCCCCCCCAGTAATGGCTGATAACAGGGAGTAATAGCTGGCAGCCCCCCCCCCCCCCCCAGTAATGGCTGATAACAGGGAGTAATAGCTGGCAGCCCCCCCCCCGCCCCCCCCCAGTAATGGCTGATAACAGGGAGTAATAGCTGGCAGCCCCCCCCCCAGTAATGGCTGATAACAGGGAGTAATAGCTGGCAGCCCCCCCCCCCAGTAATGGCTGATAACAGGGAGTAATAGCTGGCAGCCCCCCCCCCCCCCCTAGTAATGGCTGATAACAGGGAGTAATAGCTGGCAGCCCCCCCCCCCCCCCAGTAATGGCTGATAACAGGGAGTAATAGCTGGCAGCCCCCCCCCCCAGTAATGGCTGATAACAGGGAGTAATAGCTGGCAGCCCCCCCCCCCCCAGTAATGGCTGATAACAGGGAGTAATAGCTGGCAGCCCCCCCCCCCCCCCTAGTAATGGCTGATAACAGGGAGTAATAGCTGGCAGCCCCCCCCCCCCCCCCCCAGTAATGGCTGATAACAGGGAGTAATAGCTGGCAGCCCCCCCCCCCAGTAATGGCTGATAACAGGGAGTAATAGCTGGCAGCCCCCCCCCCCCCAGTAATGGCTGATAACAGGGAGTAATAGCTGGCAGCCCCCCCCCCCCTAGTAATGGCTGATAACAGGGAGTAATAGCTGGCAGCCCCCCCCCCCAGTAATGACTGATAACAGGGAGTAATAGCTGGCAGCCCCCCCCCCCCCCCCCCCCCCCAGTAATGGCTGATAACAGGGAGTAATAGCTGGCAGCCCCCCCCCCCCCCAGTAATGGCTGATAACAGGGAGTAATAGCTGGCAGCCCCCCCCCAGTAATGACTGATAACAGGGAGTAATAGCTGGGCTGATAACAGGGAGTAATAGCTGGCAGCCCCCCCCCCCCCCCAGTAATGGCTGATAACAGGGAGTAATAGCTGGCAGCCCCCCCCCCCCCCCAGTAATGACTGATAACAGGGAGTAATAGCTGGCAGCCCCCCCCCCCCCAGTAATGGCTGATAACAGGGAGTAATAGCTGGCAAGCCCCCCCCCCCCCAGTAATGGCTGATAACAGGGAGTAATAGCTGGCAGCCCCCCCCCCCCCAGTAATGCTGATAACAGGGAGTAATAGCTGGCAGCCCCCCCCCCCCCCAGTAATGGACTGATAACAGGGAGTAATAGCTGGCAGCCCCCCCCCCCCCCAGTAATGACTGATAACAGGGAGTAATAGCTGGCAGCCCCCCCCCCCCCAGTAATGGCTGATAACAGGGAGTAATAGCTGGCAGCCCCCCCCCCCCCAGTAATGGCTGATAACAGGGAGTAATAGCTGGCAGCCCCCCCCCCCCAGTAATGGCTGATAACAGGGAGTAATAGCTGGCAGCCCCCCCCCCCCCCCCCAGTAATGGCTGATAACAGGGAGTAATAGCTGGCAGCCCCCCCCCCCCCAGTAATGGCTGATAACAGGGAGTAATAGCTGGCAGCCCCCCCCCCCCCCAGTAATGGCTGATAACAGGGAGTAATAGCTGGCAGCCCCCCCCCCCCAGTAATGGCTGATAACAGGGAGTAATAGCTGGCAGCCCCCCCCCCCCAGTAATGGCTGATAACAGGGAGTAATAGCTGGCAGCCCCCCCCCCCCCAGTAATGGCTGATAACAGGGAGTAATAGCTGGCAGCCCCCCCCCCCCCCCCCAGTAATGGCTGATAACAGGGAGTAATAGCTGGCAGCCCCCCCCCCCCCAGTAATGGCTGATAACAGGGAGTAATAGCTGGCAGCCCCCCCCCCCCCCAGTAATGGCTGATAACAGGGAGTAATAGCTGGCAGCCCCCCCCCCCAGTAATGGCTGATAACAGGAGTAATAGCTGGCAGCCCCCCCCCCCCCAGTAATGGCTGATAACAGGGAGTAATAGCTGGCAGCCCCCCCCCCCCCCAGTAATGGCTGATAACAGGGGAGTAATAGCTGGCAGCCCCCCCCCCCCCCCCAGTAATGGCTGATAACAGGGAGTAATAGCTGGCAGCCCCCCCCCCCCAGTAATGGCTGATAACAGGGAGTAATAGCTGGCAGCCCCCCCCCCAGTAATGACTGATATCAGGGAGTAATAGCTGGCAGCCCCCCCCCCCCCCAGTAATGGCTGATAACAGGGAGTAATAGCTGGCAGCCCCCCCCCCCCCCCAGTAATGGCTGATAACAGGGAGTAATAGCTGGCAGCCCCCCCCCCCCCCCCAGTAATGGCTGATAACAGGGAGTAATAGCTGGCAGCCCCCCCCCCCCCAGTAATGACTGATAACAGGGAGTAATAGCTGGCAGCCCCCCCCCCCCCCCCAGTAATGGCTGATAACAGGGAGTAATAGCTGGCAGCCCCCCCCCCCCCCCAGTAATGGCTGATAACAGGGAGTAATAGCTGGCAGCCCCCCCCCCCCAGTAATGGCTGATAACAGGGAGTAATAGCTGGCAGCCCCCCCCCCCCCAGTAATGACTGATAACAGGAGTAATAGCTGGCAGCCCCCCCCCCCCCCCCCAGTAATGGCTGATAACAGGGAGTAATAGCTGCAGCCCCCCCCCCCCCCAGTAATGGCTGATAACAGGGAGTAATAGCTGGCAGCCCCCCCCCCCCCCCCCAGTAATGGCTGATAACAGGGAGTAATAGCTGGCAGCCCCCCCCCCCCCCAGTAATGGCTGATAACAGGGAGTAATAGCTGGCAGCCCCCCCCCCCCCCAGTAATGACTGATAACAGGGAGTAATAGCTGGCAGCCCCCCCCCCCCAGTAATGGACTGATAACAGGGAGTAATAGCTGGCAGCCCCCCCCCCCCAGTAATGGACTGATAACAGGGAGTAATAGCTGGCAGCCCCCCCCCCCCCCCCCCAGTAATGGCTGATAACAGGGAGTAATAGCTGGCAGCCCCCCCCCCCCCAGTAATGGCTGATAACAGGGAGTAATAGCTGGCAGCCCCCCCCCCCCCCCAGTAATGGCTGATAACAGGGAGTAATAGCTGGCAGCCCCCCCCCCCCCAGTAATGGCTGATAACAGGGAGTAATAGCTGGCAGCCCCCCCCCCCCAGTAATGGCTGATAACAGGGAGTAATAGCTGGCAGCCCCCCCCCCCAGTAATGGCTGATAACAGGGAGTAATAGCTGGCAGCCCCCCCCCCCCCCAGTAATGGCTGATAACAGGGAGTAATAGCTGGCAGCCCCCCCCCCCCAGTAATGGCTGATAACAGGGAGTAATAGCTGGCAGCCCCCCCCCCCCCCAGTAATGGCTGATAACAGGGAGTAATAGCTGGCAGCCCCCCCCCCCCCAGTAATGGCTGATAACAGGGAGTAATAGCTGGCAGCCCCCCCCCCCCCCCCCAGTAATGGCTGATAACAGGGAGTAATAGCTGGCAGCCCCCCCCCCCCCCCAGTAATGGCTGATAACAGGGAGTAATAGCTGGCAGCCCCCCCCCCCCCCCCAGTAATGGCTGATAACAGGGAGTAATAGCTGGCAGCCCCCCCCCCCCAGTAATGGCTGATAACAGGGAGTAATAGCTGGCAGCCCCCCCCCCCCCCAGTAATGACTGATAACAGGGAGTAATAGCTGGCAGCCCCCCCCCCAGTAATGACTGATAACAGGGAGTAATAGCTGGCAGCCCCCCCCCCCAGTAATGGCTGATAACAGGGAGTAATAGCTGGCAGCCCCCCCCCCCCCCAGTAATGGCTGATAACAGGGAGTAATAGCTGGCAGCCCCCCCCCCCCCCCAGTAATGGCTGATAACAGGGAGTAATAGCTGGCAGCCCCCCCCCCCCCAGTAATGACTGATAACAGGGAGTAATAGCTGGCAGCCCCCCCCCCAGTAATGACTGATAACAGGGAGTAATAGCTGGCAGCCCCCCCCCCCCCCCCGGTCACGTGGTGCCTTGTTACATTGTCTACCCCCCCCCCTCATCGCTCGGTTCTGCCGCAGGTCGGGGGCTCCTCAGTATCGGGGGTCTCCCTGCAGACCCCGCTGGCCTTGGTGTGATTAACCCCGTAGATCCGGGAGGGGGGCAGGATGGACGTCGGCGGGGGTCGGCCGACCAAGTGATGATGAGATCCCCCCCCCAACATAAAGCGGCTCCAGGGTGAGGGGACCCCCAACTACAGAGCACCCACAGGGGGGTCCCCACCGGGCAGAGGGTGGTCGCGTCTTACCTGCTCCAGTTATCAGCAACTTGTGACTGAAGCTGAAGGAAAAGTTCAAGGAGGAACGAAGTCCCAGCCCGGCCCCTCCAGATGCGCTGCCCAGCCCCCCACATCTCCTCAGCCTGCAAGACCCTCCTGGGGGCAGTCACAGTGGTCTCTGACCTGGTAATGGGGTGGGGGCATAAGCGGTGGTCCCTGTGATCTGGGGGGGGGTGTTAGCGGTGGTCCCTGTGGTCTGGGGGGGTACGTTAGCGGTGGTCCCTGTGGTCTTGGAGTAGGTTAGCGGTGGTCCCTGTGGTCTGGGAGTAGGTTAGCGGTGGTCCCTGTGGTCTGGGAGTAGGTTAGCGGTGGTCCCTGTGGTCTGGGAGTAGGTTAGCGGTGGTCCCTGTGGTCTGGGAGTAGGTTAGCGGTGGTCCCTGTGATCTGGGGGGGGGGTGTTAGCGGTGGTCCCTGTGGTCTGGGGGGGTACGTTAGCGGTGGTCCCTGTGGTCTGGGAGTAGGTTAGCGGTGGTCCCTGTGGTCTGGCAGTAGGTTAGCGGTGGTCCCTGTGGTCTGGGAGTAGGTTAGCGGTGGTCCCTGTGGTCTGGGAGTAGGTTAGCGGTGGTCCCTGTGGTCTGGGAGTAGGTTAGCGGTGGTCCCTGTGGTCTGGAAGTAGGTTAGCGGTGGTCCCTGTGGTCTGGGAGTAGGTTAGCGGTGGTCCCTGTGGTCTGGGGTTAGGTTAGCGGTGGTCCCTGTGGTCTGGGGTTAGGTTAGCGGTGGTCCCTGTGGTCTGGGAGTAGGTTAGCGGTGGTCCCTGTGGTCTGGGAGTAGGTTAGCGGTGGTCCCTGTGGTCTGGGAGTAGGTTAGCGGTGGTCCCTGTGGTCTGGGGGTACGTTAGCGGTGGTCCCTGTGGTCTGGGGTAGGTTAGCGGTGGTCCCTGTGGTCTGGGAGTAGGTTAGCGGTGGTCCCTGTGGTCTGGGAGTAGGTTAGCGGTGGTCCCTGTGGTCTGGGAGTAGGTTAGCGGTGGTCCCTGTGGTCTGGGAGTAGGTTAGCGGTGGTCCCTGTGGTCTGGGGGTAGGTTAGCGGTGGTCCCTGTGGTCTGGGGGTAGGTTAGCGGTGGTCCCTGTGGTCTGGGAGTAGGTTAGCGGTGGTCCCTGTGGTCTGGGGTTAGGTTAGCGGTGGTCCCTGTGGTCTGGGAGTAGGTTAGCGGTGGTCCCTGTGGTCTGGGGTTAGGTTAGCGGTGGTCCCTGTGGTCTGGGAGTAGGTTAGCGGTGGTCCCTGTGGTCTGGGGTTAGGTTAGCGGTGGTCCCTGTGGTCTGGGAGTAGGTTAGCGGTGGTCCCTGTGGTCTGGGGTTAGGTTAGCGGTGGTCCCTGTGGTCTGGGGTTAGGTTAGCGGTGGTCCCTGTGGTCTGGGGTTAGGTTAGCGGTGGTCCGGGGGTACGTTAGCGGTGGTCCGGGGGTACGTTAGCAGTGGTCCCTGTGGTCTGGGGGTACGTTAGCGGTGGTCCGGGGGTACGTTAGCGGTGGTCCCTGTGGTCTGGGGGGGTACGTTAGCGGTGTTCCCTGTGGTCCGGGGGTACGTTAGCGGTGGTCCCTGTGGTCTGGGGGGGTACGTTAGCGGTGGTCACTGTGGTCCGGGGGTACGTTAGCGGTGGTCCGGGGGTACGTTAGCGGTGGTCCCTGTGGTCTGGGGGGGTACGTTAGCGGTGTTCCCTGTGGTCCGGGGGTACGTTAGCGGTGGTCTGGGGGTATGTTAGCGGTGGTCCCTGTGGTCTCGGGGCGCGGTGGTCCCTGTGGTCTGGTCACACTCCTGCTGAGACCCCCGCCGCCTCTTGTGTTGGGGTCTGGTTCTGACGATACCTTTCTCCACTTTCCTTCGGCCTCTGGTCTGCAGCGCTCCCGCTAATCCTCGGCTATGGGGGGCTGGATGGCGCCCGGTCTGAGGTCCTGTCCCCTGGACACGAGACCCCCTTTGCCTCCAGGTTGTCGCTGCACGGTTTTCTGGTTTTCGGCTCCGCCTTCCTGATTTTTGGACCCAGTTGAGGGTTTATAAAGTAACTTCAATGAATATTAACCCTCTCCAGGGCACAGGGGTGTACTTACTTACTCCATCCACAGCCCTAGTAATGGAGTCACAGCAAGGACGGATGTGACCGTTGGTCCCCCAATAACTTCATCCCCCTATATTTCAGCCATGTGTATGGTGCGTAACTGTTATGGATGCCCCCCAGTAAACCTAATGGGGCTGAGGGTTCGGGCTGCCCGGTGTCGGTGCGCTCCATCCTTCTGTGTGGGGCTGAGGGATCGGGCTGCCCGGTGTCGGTGCGCTCCATCCTTCTGTGCAGGGCTGAGGGATCGGGCTGCCCGGTGTTGGTGCGCTCCATCCTTCTGTGTGGGGCTGGGAGATAGGGCTGCCCGGTGTCGGTGCGCTCCATCCTTCTGTGTGGGGCTGAGGGATCGGGCTGCCCGGTGTCGGTGCGCTCCATCCTTCTGTGCGGGGCTGAGGGATCGGGCTGCCCGGTGTCGGTGCGCTCCATCCTTCTGTGCGGGGCTGAGGGATCGGGCTGCC
This sequence comes from Ranitomeya imitator, assembly GCF_032444005.1. Lineage (NCBI taxonomy): Eukaryota > Metazoa > Chordata > Amphibia > Anura > Dendrobatidae > Ranitomeya > Ranitomeya imitator. The sequence goes on from NC_091291.1 coordinate 2,766,438, forward strand.
CGGTGTTGGTGCGCTCCATCCTTCTGTGTGGGGCTGGGAGATAGGGCTGCCCGGTGTCGGTGCGCTCCATCCTTCTGTGCGGGGCTGAGGGATTGGGCTGCCTGGTGTCAGTGCGCTCCATCCTTCTGTGTGGGGCTGAGGGATCGGGCTGCCCGGTGTCGGTGCGCTCCATCCTTCTGTGCGGGGCTGAGGGATCGGGCTGCCCGGTGTCGGTGCGCTCCATCCTTCTGTGCGGGGCTGAGGGATCGGGCTGCCCAGTGTTGGCGTGCTCCATCCTGTGCGGGGCTGGGAGATCGGGCTGCCTGGTGTCAGTGCGCTCCATCCTTCTGTGTGGGGCTGAGGGATCGGGCTGCCCGGTGTCGGTGCGCTCCATCCTTCTGTGTGGGGCTGAGGGATCGGGCTGCCCGGTGTCGGTGCGCTCCATCCTTCTGTGCGGGGCTGAGGGATCGGGCTGCCCAGTGTTGGCGTGCTCCATCCTGTGCGGGGCTGGGAGATCGGGCTGCCTGGTGTCAGTGCGCTCCATCCTTCTGTGTGGGGCTGAGGGATCGGGCTGCCCGGTGTCGGTGCGCTCCATCCTTCTGTGTGGGGCTGAGGGATCGGGCTGCCCGGTGTCGGTGCACTCCATCCTTCTGTGCGGGGCTGAGGGATCGGGCTGCCCAGTGTTGGCGTGCTCCATCCTGTGCGGGGCTGGGAGATCGGGCTGCCTGGTGTCAGTGCGCTCCATCCTTCTGTGTGGGGCTGAGGGATCGGGCTGCCCGGTGTCGGTGCGCTCCATCCTTCTGTGTGGGGCTGAGGGATCGGGCTGCCCGGTGTCGGTGCACTCCATCCTTCTGTGCGGGGCTGAGGGATCGGGCTGCCCAGTGTTGGCGTGCTCCATCCTGTGCGGGGCTGGGAGATCGGGCTGCCTGGTGTCAGTGCGCTCCATCCTTCTGTGTGGGGCTGAGGGATCGGGCTGCCCGGTGTCGGTGCGCTCCATCCTTCTGTGTGGGGCTGAGGGATCGGGCTGCCCGGTGTCGGTGCGCTCCATCATTGTGCGGGGAGACAAATCAATCTAGGTCCCCACTACCCCCAAAAACGCGCGCTCCCTCCGTGATCAGAGTACTGGGGTAAGGTCTGGCTATTGAAGGCGTGCGCCCCCCCACCACTGTCTGGGGGTCTTACATGTGCTCGTCCCCAGTCGCCCAGTGGTGTCAGATCCAGTGATCACACAAGACGCACTAGTAGATCACTGGATCCTGCCGGCAGCACATGGTGTAACCCGCATTGTGCCAAAACTGGAGGAAGGATCAGTGTGAATAACAGCCAGGGAGCAATCGGTGTGACTGGTGCCTGTTCATCAGCCCCATGTAAGAAGACCCCAAGTGTGCGCATAAAGCTGCCTTTACACCCGAGCCACATGCCAGCCAAACCCACCGAATGTGGCCGGACCACCAAACTAATTTGTGTGGGGTCCATCGGGGCTGTGAGATGTTACCAGTTTGTGTTCAGGGAAGATGAGGGGCTGGAGGATGGGAACCTGGTTATGAGGGGGCCAGCAGAGGGCTGGTGGTCTTCTATGTAGGGGATATGAGGGGCCAGCAGAGGGCTGGTGGTCTTCTATGTAGGGGGTTATGAGGGGGCCAGCAGAGGGCTGGTGGTCTTCTATGTAGGGGATATGAGGGGGCCAGCGGAGGGCTGGTGGTCTTCTATGTAGGGGATATGAGGGGGCCAGCGGAGGGCTGGTGGTCTTCTATGTAGGGGGATATGAGGGGGCCAGCGGAGGGCTGGTGGTCTTCTATGTAGGGGGATATGAGGGGGCCAGCGGAGGGCTGGTGGTCTTCTATGTAGGGGATATGAGGGGCCAGCGGAGGGCTGGTGGTCTTCTATGTAGGGGGATATGAGGGGGCCAGCGGAGGGCTGGTGGTCTTCTATGTAGGGGGATATGAGGGGGCCAGCGGAGGGCTGGTGGTCTTCTATGTACGGGGATATGAGGGGGCCAGCGGAGGGCTGGTGGTCTTCTATGTAGGGGGATATGAGGGGGCCAGCGGAGGGCTGGTGGTCTTCTATGTAGGGGGATATGAGGGGGCCAGCGGAGGGCTGGTGGTCTTCTATGTAGGGGGATATGAGGGGGCCAGCGGAGGACTGGTGGTCTTCTATGTAGGGGGATATGAGGGGGCCAGCGGAGGGCTGGTGGTCTTCTATGTAGGGGGATATGAGGGGGCCAGCGGAGGGCTGGTGGTCTTCTATGTAGGGGGATATGAGGGGGCCAGCGGAGGGCTGGTGGTCTTCTATGTAGGGGGATATGAGGGGGCCAGCGGAGGGCTGGTGGTCTTCTATGTAGGGGGATATGAGGGGCCAGCGGAGGGCTGGTGGTCTTCTATGTACGGGGATATGAGGGGCCAGCGGAGGGCTGGTGGTCTTCTATGTAGGGGGATATGAGGGGGCCAGCGGAGGGCTGGTGGTCTTCTATGTAGGAGGATATAAGGGGGCCAGCGGAGGGCTGGTGGTCTTCTATGTAGGGGGATATGAGGGGCCAGCGGAGGGCTGGTGGTCTTCTATGTAGGGGGATATGAGGGGGCCAGCGGAGGGCTGGTGGTCTTCTATGTAGGGGGATATGAGGGGGCCAGCGGAGGGCTGGTGGTCTTCTATGTAGGGGGATATGAGGGGGCCAGCGGAGGGCTGGTGGTCTTCTATGTAGGGGGATATGAGGGGCCAGCGGAGGGCTGGTGGTCTTCTATGTAGGGGGATATGAGGGGGCCAGCGGAGGGCTGGTGGTCTTCTATGTAGGGGGATATGAGGGGGCCAGCGGAGGGCTGGTGGTCTTCTATGTAGGGGGATATGAGGGGCCAGTGGAGGGCTGGTGGTCTTACATAGAACGTTGTGGGGGTTTCTGACAACTGAAGGATGATCACTTCTGTGTGGTTTATAGCACCCCATAATCACTGGTCTCGCGGTCGTCTTTAGGGCTGCAGTTTGGACTGACACTTGGTAGCAGGAGGACGTGGGCCCTGCGGGGGCCCGGCTGCGGAGGACGTGGGCCCTGCGGGGGCCCGGCTGCGGAGGACGTGGGCCCTGCGGGGGCCCGGCTGCGGAGGACGTGGGCCCTGCTGCGGAGGACGTGGGCCCTGCGGGGGCCCGGCTGCGGAGGACGTGGGCCCTGCTGCGGAGGACGTGGGCCCTGCTGCGGAGGACGTGGGCCCTGCGGGGGCCCGGCTGCGGAGGACGGGGGCCCGGCTGCGGAGGACGTGGGCCCTGCGGGGGCCCGGCTGCGGAGGACGTGGGCCCTGCGGGGGCCCGGCTGCGGAGGACGTGGGCCCTGCGGGGGCCCGGCTGCGGAGGACGTGGGCCCTGCGGGGGCCCGGCTGCGGAGGACGTGGGCCCTGCGGGGGCCCGGCTGCGGAGGACGTGGGCCCTGCGGGGGCCCGGCTGCGGAGGACGGGGGCCCTGCGGGGGCCCGGCTGCGGAGGACGTTGTAGGTGGTGATGCCCCTCGGAGGAGTCGCCATGAGGACACGGTAGCGGCAGGGATTAGTGTCCTCCACCTTGGGCCTGATCATGAAGGGGTTACGGCTCGGACTTCACCCCATAGCAATGATTTACTCTGCGGTCGCGGCCGGATCCAGATCTCATGATGTCGCTCCGTTGGTCGCGGCTGTGGGGGGTCCTCTCATTTTCTAGCCGCCATTGTTGCCCTGATTATTGGTGCCTCAATCACGGCTGGGCGGCACATCGCCGCAGGGTGTAGGCAGACGTGGGCCGGGGTTTTGGGGTCCCGAATGAGCACTACCCGCTTCTACCCCTCGGGGGCATTGCTGCCTCCACACAGTGGTGTCCCCTGCACACATCCAATGACAGCGCAGCTCTTATGTAAGCCCAGAATGACACGAGAGCTGTGATTGGGTGCGATGTGACGGCGGCGCTCTGCGGGGTGTCGTCTATGGTGACGCATGGTGGGGTGGCCGAGGTGCCCACCGCGGTTACCCCTTGGCTCTCGTGGTCGCCGCGGTCTGGGCTTCGTCCTCGCGGTGGACCTGCCGCTGGATTTCATTCTTTTCCTTTGGGTTTAAAGGATTCGAAGGTGATTGATAGAAATTGTGCTTGTTCCTGCCGGAGCGTGGGCCCTATCTGTACAGTGAGGGGCGTCCTCTCCGGCCGGCCCCCCGCCATGTCCTGTGGAGCGCTGGCACCAGACACCGCTCCGCAGATAAGACATTCCAGGAAGCTGCCATTTCCCCTTTTCATGCGTTTTTTTCCATGATTCTGTTCTTGGAGTCATGAGACTCATTATTGACCGCGATGTGGTCCAGAGCCGTGCGCCCCCCTCACCACGGCATGATGGGGGGCTGGGATTCCCGGCCAAGTAGGACAACTGCGCTCCGCAGTGTTCAGCCCTCGCTGCGCCATTTTCTTCCTGGCATCAATAATTGGTGGTCCGCAGCTTGGTCTACGGCTATTGGATAGCCTGCTGGGGGTCTGACAGGTAGGACCCCCCTAAGAAGGGGGCTCTGCATGGAGTGGCAATGCTCATGCTGGACCTCGGCTATTATGGGCACTGCCATAATTATTGGAGTACAGCCCACCCATGCTCGCCTCTGCTGCAGCCGTCTGACCCCCAGCGTCGGTTATCGCAATGACTGGCTGTCTGAGCCCCTGTGCAGAGTTTGGGCAGGCGACCACTCAATACTCCAAGCCCAGGATTCCTGGAGTCGATGGAAATGGTCCGATGAGCTCTTCCATAGCGTCACCGGATAGTAGAGGTGCCGCACAAAGCCAACGGGGGCAATCCCCTTCATGGCCAATGAATGGCGCATCAGTAGTGGACGGGGATCTAAGGTCCCACCGTGATGTATGGACTCTGCCCCGTAGCCTGATGGATGTGGACACATTACTCCTCCTAGGTCTCCACTTCTGTATGTGACCTCCTGTGGTGGAAGCCTCGCTAATGCGTACCCAAAAATCGCCCCCGAGCCGCCACATCGATGTTCTGCCTTGGCGTCTTAATCCCCCCCCACACAACGCATGGAGGGGCCCCCATTCATCACCCCTGAACAATGTCCTCTACCTAGGGGCCCTCACTCATCACCCTGAACAGTCTCCGCCATCACTCGTCACCCTGAACTGTGTCCTCTACCTACGGGCTATCTCTCGTCACCCTGAACTGTGTCCTGTACCTAGGGGCCATCACCCTGAACTGTCCTCTACCTAGGGGCCATCACTCATCACCCTGAATAGTCTCCTGTACCTAGGGGCCATCACCCTGAACAGTCTCCTGTACCTAGTGGCCATCACTCATCACCCTGAACTGTCCTCTACCTAGGGGCCCTCACTCATCACCCTGAACTGTCCTCTACCTAGGGGCCCTCACTCGTCACCCTGAACTGTCCTCTACCTAGGGGCCCTCACTCGTCATCCTGAACTGTGTCCTCTACCTACGGGCCATCTCTCGTCACCCTGAACTGTGTCCTGTACCTAGGGGCCATCACCCTGAACTGTCCTCTACCTAGGGGCCATCACTCATCACCCTGAATAGTCTCCTGTACCTAGGGGCCATCACCCTGAACAGTCTCCTGTACCTAGTGGCCATCACTCATCACCCTGAACTGTCCTCTACCTAGGGGCCCTCACTCATCACCCTGAACTGTCCTCTACCTAGGGGCCCTCACTCGTCACCCTGAACTGTCCTCTACCTAGGGGTCATCACTCGTCATCCTGAACTGTGTCCTCTACCTAGGGGCCCTCACTCGTCACCCTGAACAGTCTCCGCCATCACTCGTCACCCTGAACTGTGTCCTCTACCTAGGGGCCATCACTCGTCACCCTGAACTGTGTCCTCTACCTAGGGGCCCTCACTCATCACCCTGAACTGTCCTCTACCTAGGGGCCATCACTCATCACCCTGAACTGTGTCCTCTACCTAGGGGCCCTCACTCGTCACCCTGAACTGTCCTCTACCTAGGGGTCATCACTCGTCATCATGAACTGTGTCCTCTACCTAGGGGCCATCACTCATCACCCTGAACAGTCTCCGCCATCACTCGTCACCCTGAACTGTGTCCTCTACCTAGGGGCCATCACTCGTCACCCTGAACTGTGTCCTCTACCTAGGGGCCCTCACTCATCACCCTGAACAGTCTCCGCCATCACTCGTCACCCTGAACTGTCCTCTACCTAGGGGCCATCACTCGTCACCCTGAACTGTGTCCTGTACCTAGGGGCCATCACCCTGAACTGTCCTCTACCTAGGGGCCATCACTCATCACCCTGAATAGTCTCCTGTACCTAGGGGCCATCACCCTGAACAGTCTCCTGTACCTAGTGGCCATCACTCATCACCCTGAACTGTCCTCTACCTAGGGGCCCTCACTCATCACCCTGAACTGTCCTCTACCTAGGGGCCATCACTCATCACCCTGAACTGTGTCCTCTACCTAGGGGCCCTCACTCGTCACCCTGAACTGTCCTCTACCTAGGGGTCATCACTCGTCATCCTGAACTGTGTCCTCTACCTAGGGGCCATCACTCATCACCCTGAACTGTGTCCTCTACCTAGGGGCCATCACTCGTCATCCTGAACTGTCCTCTACCTAGGGACCCTCACTCGTCACCCTGAACTGTGTCCTCTACCTAGGGGCCCTCACTCATCACCCTGAACAGTCTCCGCCATCACTCGTCACCCTGAACTGTGTCCTCTACCTAGGGGCCATCACTCGTCGCCCTGAACTGTGTCCTCTACCTAGGGGTCATCACTCGTCACCCTGAACTGTGTCCTCTACCTAGGGGCCATCACTCGTCGCCCTGAACTGTGTCCTCTACCTAGGGGCCATCACTCGTCACCCTGAAATGTGTCCTCTACCTAGGGGCCATCACTCGTCATCCTGAACTGTGTCCTCTACCTAGGGGCCATCACTCGTCACCCTGAACTGTCCTCTACCTAGGGGTCATCACTCGTCATCCTGAACTGTGTCCTCTACCTAGGGGCCATCACTCGTCATCCTGAACTGTCCTCTACCTAGGGGCCCTCACTCGTCACCCTGAACTGTGTCCTCTACCTAGGGGCCCTCACTCATCACCCTGAACAGTCTCCGCCATCACTCGTCACCCTGAACTGTGTCCTCTACCTAGGGGCCATCACTCGTCGCCCTGAACTGTGTCCTCTACCTAGGGGTCATCACTCGTCACCCTGAACTGTGTCCTCTACCTAGGGGCCATCACTCGTCGCCCTGAACTGTGTCCTCTACCTAGGGGCCATCACTCGTCACCCTGAAATGTGTCCTCTACCTAGGGGCCATCACTCGTCATCCTGAACTGTGTCCTCTACCTAGGGGCCATCACTCGTCACCCTGAACTGTCCTCTACCTAGGGGTCATCACTCGTCATCCTGAACTGTGTCCTCTACCTAGGGGCCATCACTCGTCACCCTGAACTGTCCTCTACCTAGGGGTCATCACTCGTCACCCTGAACTGTCCTCCACCTAGGGGTCATCACTTGTCACCCTGAACTGTGTCCTCTACCTAGGGGTCATCACTCGTCACCCTGAACTGTGTCCTCTACCTAGGGGCCATCACTCGTCGCCCTGAACTGTGTCCTCTACCTAGGGGTCATCACTCGTCACCCTGAACTGTGTCCTCTACCTAGGGGCCATCACTCGTCGCCCTGAACTGTGTCCTCTACCTAGGGGCCATCACTCGTCACCCTGAAATGTGTCCTCTACCTAGGGGTCATCACTTGTCACCCTGAACTGTCCTCTACCTAGGGGCCATCACTCGTCACCCTGAACTGTCCTCTACCTAGGGGCCATCACTCGTCACCCTGAACTGTCCTCTACCTAGGGGCCATCACTCGTCACCCTGAACTGTGTCCTCTACCTAGGGGCCATCACTCTGAACTGTGTCCTGTACTTGGGGCCTCACTCGCATACAGTGGGAACCTGGAGGATTCACAATGTCTGCATAAATGTGCATTGTATGCAGATGTGAGGACCTTCCACAGAGGGTCATTGTTGTCCCGCAGAGGGTCAGTGTTGACTTTGTCCCCGCAGAGTGTTACTCCCACCTCCTCCTTTGTCTGCAGATTATTCACTCTGGTGCCCTGAACATTGCTGGGGCCGGTCTCCTCCACCCCTGACGTGCAGCAGAAGGGGCACTTACCTTGCAGAGATGTGTGACCATGCATACAGGTGTTGGGGGCACAGACGTGAATCGCCCCAATCATCTCTGTAGCAGTCGGTCCTTATACATCTTTTTATTTTTATATAGCGCTAACATATTCCGCAGCGCTTTACAGGTTGCACACATTATCATCACATTACCCGATGGGGCTCACAATCTAAATTCCCTATCAGTATGTCTTTGGAATGTGGGAGGAAACCGGAGAACCCGGAGGAAACCCACGCAAACACGGGGAGAACATACAAACTCCTCGCAGATGTTGTCCAAGGTGGGATTAGAACCCAGGACTCCAGCGCTGCAAGGCTGCTGTGCTAACCACTGAGCCACCGTACAATGCTAACCACTGAGCCACCGTACAATGCTAACCACTGAGCCACCGTACAATGCTAACCACTGAGCCACCGTACAATGCTAACCACTGCGCCACCGTACAATGCTAACCACTGAGCCACCGTACAATGCTAACCACTGAGCCACCGTACAATGCTAACCACTGCGCCACCGTACAATGCTAACCACTGCGCCACCGTACAATGCTAACCACTGCGCCACCGTACAATGCTAACCACTGCGCCACCGTACAATGCTAACCACTGCGCCACCGTACAATGCTAACCACTGAGCCACCGTACAATGCTAACCACTGAGCCACCGTACAATGCTAACCACTGAGCCACCGTACAATGCTAACCACTGAGCCACCGTACAATGCTAACCACTGAGCCACCGTACAATGCTAACCACTGAGCCACCGTACAATGCTAACCACTGAGCCACCGTACAATGCTAACCACTGAGCCACCGTACAATGCTAACCACTGAGCCACCGTACAATGCTAACCACTGAGCCACCGTACAATGCTAACCACCCGAGCCACCGTACAATGCTAACCACTGAGCCACCGTACAATGCTAACCACCCGAGCCACCGTACAATGCTAACCACCCGAGCCACCGTACAATGCTAACCACTGAGCCACCGTACAATGCTAACCACTGAGCCACCGTACAATGCTAACCACTGAGCCACCGTACAATGCTAACCACCCGAGCCACCGTACAATGCTAACCACTGAGCCACCGTACAATGCTAACCACTGAGCCGCCGTACAATGCTAACCACTGAGCCACCGTACAATGCTAACCACCCGAGCCACCGTACAATGCCAACTACTGAGCCACCGTACAATGCTAACCACTGAGCCGCCGTACAATGCTAACCACTGAGCCACCGTACAATGCTAACCACCCGAGCCACCATACAATGCTAACCACTGAGCCGCCGTACAATGCTAACCACTGTGCCACCGTGCTGCCCCTGTACATGAGCCATGTTTCGCACATCATGTAGGGTTGGGGGGCCGCAGGCTTTATCCAGCACTATTTCCGGGGGGTCTAGACTGTCCTGGCTCTCCTCAGCCCCTTCTGTCTCCCACAGAGGAGCCTTTCTTTTCAGAGATCCGGACCTTCTACAATGGGTGGTCCGCCCTCTCCTGCTCGGCTGATCTGCTGCCCCTGTGATGTCCGTGATCCGTTGTGGTTACCAATGGTGACTTGTGGCTCTGTGTCCGGGCACTGCCGATACCGCATCCTCCCTGGTCCATGCTTATTCCTGCCATGTCTACAGTGGGATTCACCTATGACCGTCTCGGGTGCCACTCGCTGCACGGCCTCCTGTAAAGGCTTAATACATGGCGTGACATTGCCAGCAAGACTGGCACATACTGGACTGTACCAGCTTCAGGTGGCACTGCAGACCACGCATCACTCTGGTACCAGGGTAGCCGCCAGATTGCATCTATTAAGACTAGATCTGTGGGGAAGACTGTCAGCTTGGCTGTATGGTGGGAGATGCTGTGATGGAGGAGCTGCTGAGGTGGTTGCCAGCAGCCTGTGATGCTGTCTGTCAGGTCACACACATACCCTCCATATCACAATCTGCCCTGGAAACAATCAGCCTGCACTTGTATGAATATTGCAGCCCGACTTCCGTGCTCTCACAAAATGGAGAAGATACATGTTATTTCTTCCATCCATCTTCTGCTCATCTGAGTGAATCGGATCACGCTGATCCTGACCAGTGTTTGATCGCAGGGTCATCTGGATAATTGACCCGATTCTCTCAGATCAGAATCTATGGCCGCCTGACCCTCGCCTAAGGCTGAACAGGCTCCTGTGCCCGCATCCTTCCACCATCTGTGAGGGGAACTGCTCTAGTCCCAAGAGGTCACTGTACTGGAATATATGGTGGGGCCACCACCCCCCGACGTGTACAACCCTCTAACATTGAGGGGGTCCTAGGTGACTGTGGGGTCTTCAAGCATTGTGTTTAGCCAGTAATTCAGACCATGAATTCCCTCAGCAGGGATCCGCTCATGCCATCCTGGCGGTCACCAGGAAAATGGCTAAACCACAACACACTGCAAATGGCGGTGCCGAAGTCTAGAGACTGCTCCATCTGTCCGAACTAAGAGCAATGATCTGCAGGACGTTGGCACAATCTGTACTGGATAGGGTCTTGTGGTGGTTTTGGGGTTCTGAGGGCAGCTCCCACCATGGCCACCGTGTGCGGGGTGTTCTGCATCATGCACAGGACACGGCTGCTGTGCCCTCCCTGACCTGCACCCATCAGTGACCCGTGCGGTGCCCACAAGGTCAGGAAATCCTCAGTATAAAGCGATGACTAATCCTGTTCCACAGAACGATGTGATTACTGGTCCTGCAGGAGGGCTGGAAAGTTCCCCCTGCATCCAATCCTTGTGACTGTGGAGGGCTGCATCCAATCCTTGTGACTGTGGAGGGCTGCATCCAATCCTTGTGACTGTGGAGGGCTGCATCCAATCCTTGTGACTGTGGAGGGCTGCATCCAATCCTTGTGACTGTGGAGGGCTGCATCCAATCCTTGTGACTGTGGAGGGCTGCATCCAATCCTTGTGACTGTGGAGGGCTGCATCCAATCCTTGTGACTGTGGAGGGCTGCATCCAATCCTTGTGACTGTGGAGGGCTGCATCCAATCCTTGTGACTGTGGAGGGCTGCATCCAATCCTTGTGACTGTGGAGGGCTGCATCCAATCCTTGTGACTGTGGAGGGCTGCATCCAATCCTTGTGACTGTGGAGGGCTGCATCCAATCCTTGTGACTGTGGAGGGCTGCATCCAATCCTTGTGATTGTGGAGGGCTGCATCCAAGCCTTTTGATTGTGGAGAGCTGCATCCAAGCCTTGTGATTGTGGAGGGCTGCATCCAAGCCTTGTGACTGTGGAGGGCTGCATCCAAGCCTTGTGACTGTGGAGGGCTGCATCCAATCCTTGTGATTGTGGAGGGCTGCATCCAAGCCTTGTGATTGTGGAGGGCTGCATCCAATCCCTGTGACTGTGGAGGGCTGCATCCAATCCCTGTGACTGTGGAGGGCTGCATCCAATCCTTGTGACTGTGGAGGGCTGCATCCAATCCTTGTGACTGTGGAGGGCTGCATCCAATCCTTGTGACTGTGGAGGGCTGCATCCAATCCTTGTGACTGTGGAGGGCTGCATCCAATCCTTGTGACTGTGGAGGGCTGCATCCAATCCTTGTGACTGTGGAGGGCTGCATCCAATCCTTGTGACTGTGGAGGGCTGCATCCAATCCTTGTGACTGTGGAGGGCTGCATCCAATCCTTGTGACTGTGGAGGGCTGCATCCAATCCTTGTGACTGTGGAGGGCTGCATCCAATCCTTGTGACTGTGGAGGGCTGCATCCAATCCTTGTGATTGTGGAGGGCTGCATCCAAGCCTTTTGATTGTGGAGAGCTGCATCCAAGCCTTGTGATTGTGGAGGGCTGCATCCAAGCCTTGTGACTGTGGAGGGCTGCATCCAAGCCTTGTGACTGTGGAGGGCTGCATCCAATCCTTGTGATTGTGGAGGGCTGCATCCAAGCCTTGTGATTGTGGAGGGCTGCATCCAATCCCTGTGACTGTGGAGGGCTGCATCCAATCCCTGTGACTGTGGAGGGCTGCATCCAATCCCTGTGACTGTGGAGGGCTGCATCCAATCCCTGTGACTGTGGAGGGCTGCATCCAATCCCTGTGACTGTGGAGGGCTGCATCCAATCCCTGTAACTGTGGAGGGCTGCATCCAATCCCTGTGACTGTGGAGGGCTGCATCCAATCCCTGTGACTGTGGAGGGCTGCATCCAATCCTTGTGACTGTGGAGGGCTGCATCCAATCCTTGTGACTGTGGAGGGCTGCATCCAATCCCTGTGACTGTGGAGGGCTGCATCCAATCCCTGTGACTGTGGAGGGCTGCATCCAAGCCTTGTGACTGTGGAGGGCTGCATCCAATCCCTGTGACTGTGGAGGGCTGCATCCAAGCCTTGTGACTGTGGAGGGCTGCATCCAATCCCTGTGACTGTGGAGGGCTGCATCCAATCCCTGTGACTGTGGAGGGCTGCATCCAATCCCTGTGACTGTGGAGGGCTGCATCCAATCCCTGTGACTGTGGAGGGCTGCATCCAATCCCTGTGACTGTGGAGGGCTGCATCCAATCCCTGTGACTGTGGAGGGCTGCATCCAATCCCTGTGACTGTGGAGGGCTGCATCCAATCCCTGTGACTGTGGAGGGCTGCATCCAATCCCTGTGACTGTGGAGGGCTGCATCCAATCCCTGTGACTGTGGAGGGCTGCATCCAATCCCTGTGACTGTGGAGGGCTGCATCCAATCCCTGTGACTGTGGAGGGCTGCATCCAATCCCTGTGACTGTGGAGGGCTGCATCCAATCCTTGTGACTGTGGAGGGCTGCATCCAATCCTTGTGACTGTGGAGGGCTGCATCCAATCCTTGTGACTGTGGAGGGCTGCATCCAATCCTTGTGACTGTGGAGGGCTGCATCCAATCCTTGTGACTGTGGAGGGCTGCATCCAATCCCTGTGACTGTGGAGGGCTGCATCCAATCCCTGTGACTGTGGAGGGCTGCATCCAATCCCTGTGACTGTGGAGGGCTGCATCCAATCCCTGTGACTGTGGAGGGCTGCATCCAATCCCTGTGACTGTGGAGGGCTGCATCCAATCCCTGTGACTGTGGAGGGCTGCATCCAATCCTTGTGACTGTGGAGGGCTGCATCCAATCCTTGTGACTGTGGAGGGCTGCATCCAATCCCTGTGACTGTGGAGGGCTGCATCCAATCCCTGTGATCCGGTCTGAGGTGCTGTGACACAAGGTGTGGATTACAATATCTGGTGCCATGATGGGGCCCGGGGCGGTCAGCGGCCGATGTCCATGTAATGTGCATGGTTGCAGGTCTGTCTGCTGTTGCGGAGCCCCCGACTCTGCTGTTGCGGAGCCCCCGACTCTGCTGTTGCGGAGCCCCCGACTCTGCTGTTGCGGAGCCCCCGACTCTGCTGTTGCGGAGCCCCCGACTCTGCTGTTGCGGAGCCCCCGACTCTGCTGTTGCGGAGCCCCCGACTCTGCTGTTGCGGAGCCCCCGACTCTGCTGTTGCGGAGCCCCCGACTCTGCTGTTGCGGAGCCCCCGACTCTGCTGTTGCGGAGCCCCCGACTCTGCTGTTGCGGAGCCCCCGACTCTGCTGTTGCGGAGCCCCCGACTCTGCTGTTGCGGAGCCCCCGACTCTGCTGTTGCACGCCGTGGTCTGGGGACAGCAGCTGCTGCGCTCGGCCCCTCGTGGTTCTCACTATTCCTGGCTGCTCAGACACTTGGACCACCATGGTGCCGTCGGGGCAGGTGACCCTTTGTGGCCCCGTCCAGGTGTCCTGAGCTCTAGTCTTACCTGTAGATCACAGGGGCCCTGAAAATGGTTTTGGTCCCGGGTGGCCCCTGTAGTGCGGTGTGGGGGTCTCTGCTGTGGCCTCTGTAGTGCGGTGTGCTGGTCTCGGCTGTGGCCCCTGTAGTGCGGTGTGGGGGTCTCTGCTGTGGCCCCTGTAGTGCGGTGTGGGGGTCTCTCTCTGCTGTGGCCCCTGTAGTGCGGTGTGGGGGGTCTCTCTGCTGTGGCCCCTGTAGTGCGATGTGGGGGTCTCTCTCTGCTGTGGCCCCTGTAGTGCGGTGTGGGGGGTCTCTGCTGTGGCCCCTGTAGTGCGGTGTGGGGGTCTCTGCTGTGGCCCCTGTAGTGCGATGTGGGGGTCTCTGCTGTGGCCCCTGTAGTGCGGTGTGGGGGTCTCTGCTGTGGCCCCTGTAGTGCGGTGTGGGGGTCTCTGCTGTGGCCCCTGTAGTGCGGTGTGGGGGTCTCTGCTGTGGCCCCTGTAGTGCGGTGTGGTGGTCTCGGCTGTGGCCCCTGTAGTGCGGTGTGGGGGTCTCTGCTGTGGCCCCTGTAGTGCGGTGTGGGGGTCTCTGCTGTGGCCCCTGTAGTGCGGTGTGGGGGTCTCTGCTGTGGCCCCTGTAGTGCGGTGTGGGGGTCTCTGCTGTGGCCCCTGTAGTGCGGTGTGGGGGTCTCTCTGCTGTGGCCCCTGTAGTGCGGTGTGGGGGTCTCTCTCGGCTGTGGCCCCTGTAGTGCGGTGTGGGGGTCTCTCTCGGCTGTGGCCCCTGTAGTGCGGTGTGGGGGGGCTCTCTCTGCTGTGGCCCCTGTAGTGCGGTGTGGGGGTCTCTCTCTGCTGTGGCCCCTGTAGTGCGGTGTGGGGGTCTCTCTCGGCTGTGGCCCCTGTAGTGCGGTGTGGGGGTCTCTGCTGTGGCCCCTGTAGTGCGGTGTGGGGGTCTCTCTCGGCTGTGGCCCCTGTAGTGCGGTGTGGGGGTCTCTGCTGTGGCCCCTGTAGTGCGGTGTGGGGGTCTCTGCTGTGGCCCCTGTAGTGCGGTGTGGGGGTCTCTCTCTGCTGTGGCCCCTGTAGTGCGGTGTGGGGGTCTCTCTGCTGTGGCCCCTGTAGTGCGGTGTGGGGGTCTCTCTCTGCTGTGGCCCCTGTAGTGCGGTGTGGGGGTCTCTCTCTGCTGTGGCCCCTGTAGTGCGGTGTGGGGGTCTCTCTGCTGTGGCCCCTGTAGTGCGGTGTGGGGGTCTCTCTCTGCTGTGGCCCCTGTAGTGCGGTGTGGGGGTCTCTCTCTGCTGTGGCCCCTGTAGTGCGGTGTGGGGGTCTCTCTCTGCTGTGGCCCCTGTAGCGCGGTGTGGGGGTCTCTCTGCTGTGGCCCCTGTAGCGCGGTGTGGGGGTCTCTCTGCTGTGGCCCCTGTAGTGCGGTGTGGGGGTCTCTCTGCTGTGGCCCCTGTAGTGCGGTGTGGGGGTCTCTCTCTGCTGTGGCCCCTGTAGTGCGGTGTGGGGGTCTCTCTCGGCTGTGGCCCCTGTAGTGCGGTGTGGGGGTCTCTCTCGGCTGTGGCCCCTGTAGTGCGGTGTGGGGGTCTCTCTGCTGTAGCCCCTGTAGTGCGGTGTGGGGGGTCTCTCTGCTGTGGCCCCTGTAGTGCGGTGTGGGGGTCTCTCTGCTGTGGCCCCTGTAGTGCGGTGTGGGGGTCTCTCTGCTGTGGCCCCTGTAGTGCGGTGTGGGGGTCTCTCTGCTGTGGCCCCTGTAGTGCGGTGTGGGGGTCTCTCTCTGCTGTGGCCCCTGTAGTGCGGTGTGGGGGTCTCTCTCGGCTGTGGCCCCTGTAGTGCGGTGTGGGGGTCTCTCTCGGCTGTGGCCCCTGTAGTGCGGTGTGGGGGTCTCTCTCTGCTGTGGCCCCTGTAGTGCGGTGTGGGGGTCTCTCTGCTGTGGCCCCTGTAGTGCGGTGTGGGGGTCTCTCTGCTGTGGCCCCTGTAGTGCGGTGTGGGGGTCTCTCTGCTGTGGCCCCTGTAGTGCGGTGTGGGGGTCTCTCTCTGCTGTGGCCCCTGTAGTGCGGTGTGGGGGTCTCTCTCGGCTGTGGCCCCTGTAGTGCGGTGTGGGGGTCTCTCTCGGCTGTGGCCCCTGTAGTGCGGTGTGGGGGTCTCTCTCGGCTGTGGCCCCTGTAGTGCGGTGTGGGGGTCTCTCTCGGCTGTGGCCCCTGTAGTGCGGTGTGGGGGTCTCTCTGCTGTGGCCCCTGTAGTGCGGTGTGGGGGTCTCTCTCTGCTGTGGCCCCTGTAGTGCGGTGTGGGGGTCTCTCTCTGCTGTGGCCCCTGTAGTGCGGTGTGGGGGGTCTCTCTGCTGTGGCCCCTGTAGTGCGGTGTGGGGGTCTCTCTCTGCTGTAGCCCCTGTAGTGCGGTGTGGGGGTCTCTCTGCTGTGGCCCCTGTAGTGCGGTGTGGGGGTCTCTCTGCTGTGGCCCCTGTAGTGCGGTGTGGGGGTCTCTCTCGGCTGTGGCCCCTGTAGTGCGGTGTGGGGGTCTCTCTCGGCTGTGGCCCCTGTAGTGCGGTGTGGGGGTCTCTCTGCTGTAGCCCCTGTAGTGCGGTGTGGGGGTCTCTCTGCTGTGGCCCCTGTAGTGCGGTGTGGGGGTCTCTCTGCTGTGGCCCCTGTAGTGCGGTGTGGGGGTCTCTCTGCTGTGGCCCCTGTAGTGCGGTGTGGGGGTCTCTCTGCTGTGGCCCCTGTAGTGCGGTGTGGGGGTCTCTCTCTGCTGTGGCCCCTGTAGTGCGGTGTGGGGGTCTCTCTCTGCTGTGGCCCCTGTAGTGCGGTGTGGGGGTCTCTCTGCTGTGGCCCCTGTAGTGCGGTGTGGGGGGTCTCTCTCTGCTGTGGCCCCTGTAGTGCGGTGTGGGGGTCTCTCTCTGCTGTGGCCCCTGTAGTGCGGTGTGGGGGTCTCTCTCTGCTGTGGCCCCTGTAGTGCGATGTGGGGGTCTCTCTGCTGTGGCCCCTGTAGTGCGGTGTGGGGGTCTCTGCTGTGGCCCCTGTAGTGCGGTGTGGGGGTCTCTCTCTGCTGTGGCCCCTGTAGTGCGATGTGGGGGTCTCTCTCTGCTGTGGCCCCTGTAGTGCGATGTGGGGGTCTCTCTCTGCTGTGGCCCCTGTAGTGCGATGTGGGGGTCTCTCTCGGCTGTGGCCCCTGTAGTGCGGTGTGGGGGTCTCTGCTGTGGCCCCTGTAGTGCGGTGTGGGGGTCTCTCTCTGCTGTGGCCCCTGTAGTGCGATGTGGGGGTCTCTCTCTGCTGTGGCCCCTGTAGTGCGATGTGGGGGTCTCTCTCTGCTGTGGCCCCTGTAGTGCGATGTGGGGGTCTCTCTCTGCTGTGGCCCCTGTAGTGCGATGTGGGGGTCTCTCTCGGCTGTGGCCCCTGTAGTGCGGTGTGGGGGTCTCTGCTGTGGCCCCTGTAGTGCGGTGTGGGGGTCTCTCTCTGCTGTGGCCCCTGTAGTGCGATGTGGGGGTCTCTCTCTGCTGTGGCCCCTGTAGTGCGATGTGGGGGTCTCTCTCTGCTGTGGCCCCTGTAGTGCGGTGTGGGGGTCTCTCTGCTGTGGCCCCTGTAGTGCGATGTGGGGGTCTCTCTCTGCTGTGGCCCCTGTAGTGCGGTGTGGGGGTCTCTCGGGACCTCTGTTTGCCGTCAGTGAATAGCGGCTCTGTCACATCCCAGCCCGCGCCCACCCGAGAATCCCGCACGAAACTCCCCCCATAAAAGGCGAGAAAAATCCCATCGTGGGAAAGTCCTCGCGAGTAACCAGTGACGTCACCGAGCGGCTTCTGAAGACCGCGAGCGGCCCGGGCGCAGCTGATTGGTCAGTGTCACCAGCGGGGCGGGGCGAGAAGTGGCCGTGCACCTGAGAGCGCGACACCCCGGAATACGGCCGCCGCTCACAGCCGGGTATACAGCGGGCGGACAGACGAGGTGAGGGACAGCTGACGAGAACCCCCCCCCCCCTGTGCGTCCTGTGACCCCCCCCATATCCCCCCTGTGCGGCCTGTGACCCCCCCATATCCCCCCTGTGCGGCCTGTGACCCCCCCCATATCCCCCTGTGTGGCCTGTGACCCCCCCCATATCCCCCCTGTGCGGCCTGTGACCCCCCCATATCCCCCCTGTGCGTCCTGTGACCCCCCCCATATCCCCCCTGTGCGGCCTGTGACCCCCCCATATCCCCCCTGTGCGGCCTGTGACCCCCCCCATATCCCCCTGTGTGGCCTGTGACCCCCCCATATCCCCCCTGTGCGGCCTGTGACCCCCCCCTATATCCCCCCCTGTGCGGCCTGTGACCCCCCCCTATATCCCCCCTGTGCGGCCTGTGACCCCCCCCTATATCCCCCCTGTGCGGCCTGTGACCCCCCCTATATCCCCCCTGTGTGGCCTGTGACCCCCCCCATATCCCCCCTGTGCGGCCTGTGACCCCCCCATATCCCCTCTATGCGGCCTGTGACCCCCCCATATCCCCTCTGTGCGGCCTGTGACCCCCCCCATATTCCCCCTGTGCGGCCTGTGACCCCCCCCCCATATCCCCCCTGTGCGGCCTGTGACCCCCCCCATATCCCCTCTGTGCGGCCTGTGACCCCCCCCCCATATCCCCCTGTGTGGCCTGTGACCCCCCCATATCCCCCTGTGCGGCCTGTGACCCCCCCATATCCCCCTGTGTGGCCTGTGACCCCCCCATATCCCCCCTGTGCGGCCTGTGACCCCCCCCATATCCCCCCTGTGCGGCCTGTGACCCCCCCATATCCCCTCTGTGCGGCCTGTGACCCCCCCATATCCCCCCTGTGCGGCCTGTGACCCCCCCATATCCCCTCTGTGCGGCCTGTGACCCCCCCCCCCCCATATCCCCCTGTGTGGCCTGTGACCCCCCCCATATCCCCCCTGTGCGGCCTGTGACCCCCCCATATCCCCCTGTGTGGCCTGTGACCCCCCCCATATCCCCCTGTGTGGCCTGTGACCCCCTCCATATCCCCTCTGTGCGGCCTGTGACCCCCCCATATCCCCCCTGTGCGTCCTGTGACCCCCCCATATCCCCCCTGTGCGTCCTGTGACCCCCCCATATCCCCTCTGTGCGGCCTGTGACCCCCCCATATCCCCCTGTGTGGCCTGTGACCCCCCCCATATCCCCCCTGTGCGGCCTGTGACCCCCCCCATATCCCCCTGTGTGGCCTGTGACCCCCCCATATCCCCACTGTGCGGCCTGTGACCCCCCCATATCCCCCTGTGCGGCCTGTGACCCCCCCCATATCCCCCTGTGCGGCCTGTGACCCCCCCTATATCCCCTCTGTGCGGCCTGTGACCCCCCCATATCCCCCTGTGTGGCCTGTGACCCCCCCCATATCCCCTCTGTGCGGCCTGTGACCCCCCCATATCCCCCTGTGTGGCCTGTGACCCCCCCCATATCCCCCCTGTGCGGCCTGTGACCCCCCCCATATCCCCCCTGTGCGGCCTGTGACCCCCCCATATCCCCCCTGTGCGGCCTGTGACCCCCCCATATCCCCTCTGTGCGGCCTGTGACCCCCCCCCCCATATCCCCCCTGTGCGGCCTGTGACCCCCCCATATCCCCCTGTGTGGCCTGTGACCCCCCCCATATCCCCCCTGTGCGGCCTGTGACCCCCCCCATATCCCCTCTGTGCGGCCTGTGACCCCCCCTATATCCCCCCTGTGCGGCCTGTGACCCCCCCCATATCCCCCCTGTGCGGCCTGTGACCCCCCCATATCCCCCCTGTGTGGCCTGTGACCCCCCCCCCATATCCCCCCTGTGCGGCCTGTGACCCCCCCCATATCCCCCTGTGCGGCCTGTGACCCCCCCACCCCTGTGCGTCCTGTGACCCCCCTATATCCCCCCTGTGCGGCCTGTGACCCCCCTATATCCCCTCTGTGTGGCCTGTGACCCCCCCCTGTGCGGCCTGTGACCCCCCCCACCCCCCCTGTGCGTCCTGTGACCCCCCTATATCCCCCCTGTGCGGCCTGTGACCCCCCTATATCCCCTCTGTGTGGCCTGTGACCCCCCCCTGTGCGGCCTGTGACCCCCCCCACCCCCCCTGTGCATCCTGTGACCCTCCCCTATATCCCCCCTGTGCGGCCTGTGACCCCCCCTATATCCCCTCTGTGTGGCCTGTGACCCCCCCCCCCCCCCATCCCCCGTGTGGCCTGTGACCCCCCCATCCCCCGTGTGGCCTGTGACCTCCCTATATCCCCTCTGTGTGGCCTGTGACCCCCCCTGTGCGGCCTGTGACCCCCCCCCACCCCCCCTGTGCATCCTGTGACCCTCCCCTATATCCCCCCTGTGCGGCCTGTGACCCCCCCTATATCCCCTCTGTGTGGCCTGTGACCCCCCCCCCCTGTGCGGCCTGTGACCCCCCCCCATCCCCCGTGTGGCCTGTGACCCCCCCCCATCCCCCGTGTGGCCTGTGACCCCCCCCCCCATCCCCCGTGTGGCCTGTGACCCCCCCCCATCCCCCGTGTGGCCTGTGACCTCCCTATATCCCCTCTGTGTGTCCTGTGACCCCCCCCCCCATCCCCTCATTGGTGTTGGGGTCTCTGGGGATGTGCCATGTGTGGGGTACAGCCCGTTCCTGGCGGTGCCATCTCTCCAGCCGAGTAGCATCATGCCTACATTCCTCTGGTGTCAGTGAGGGTCTCCTCCTCCCGGGGTCGGGGGTCCCTGCTGAAGGTGCTGTGGCTGCCGGTCTGTATAGCGCCGACGCCAGCAGGAAATCACAGGAGAAAAGGACTTAATGAGAAAGTAACGAGCGGCTAATTCCATCATAAAGGAGGAAAGCGATCAGCAGCCAGTAATCCGCTCCGGGCGCCGCTGATCCCCGGCCCCTGCTGGGAAACCGGTCCTGGCCCAACTCCCCTGTAATGGCAATAATGTCTGCAGGAATTCACAGGTACAAGGGGGAGGATGCCACGAAGCCCCCCGAACACCGTATCACTCATGGAGGGGACAGAACGCCATACTATGGGGAGCAGTCACTGTGTACAATACCTCCTGTATTATACCCCATAGCTGCACTCACTATTCTGCTGGTGCAGTCACTGTGTACATACATTACATTACTGATCCTGAGTTACATCCTGTATTATACCCCATAGCTGCACTCACTATTCTGCTGGTGCAGTCACTGTGTACATACATTACATTACTGATCCTGAGTTACATCCTGTATTATACCCCATAGCTGCACTCACTATTCTGCTGGTGCAGTCACTGTGTACATACATTACATTACTGATCCTGAGTTACCTCCTGTATTATACTCCAGAGCTGCACTCACTATTCTGCTGGTGCAGTCACTGTGTACATACATTACATTACTGATCCTGAGTTACATCCTGTATTATACCCCAGAGCTGCACTCACTATTCTGCTGGTGCAGTCACTGTGTACATACATTACATTACTGATCCTGAGTTACCTCCTGTATTATACTCCAGAGCTGCACTCACTATTCTGCTGGTGCAGTCACTGTGTATATACATTACATTACTGATCCTGAGTTACATCCTGTATTATACCCCATAGCTGCACTCACTATTCTGCTGGTGCAGTCACTGTGTACATACATTACATTACTGATCCTGAGTTACCTCCTGTATTATACTCCAGAGCTGCACTCACTATTCTGCTGGTGCAGTCACTGTGTACATACATTACATTACTGATCCTGAGTTACCTCCTGTATTATACCCCAGAGCTGCACTCACTATTCTGCTGGTGCAGTCACTGTGTACATACATTACATTACTGATCCTGAGTTACATCCTGTATTATACCCCATAGCTGCACTCACTATTCTGCTGGTGCAGTCACTGTGTACATACATTACATTACTGATCCTGAGTTACCTCCTGTATTATACCCCATAGCTGCACTCACTATTCTGCTGGTGCAGTCACTGTGTACATACTTTACATTACTGATCCTGAGTTACCTCCTGTATTATACTCCAGAGCTGCACTCACTATTCTGCTGGTGCAGTCACTGTGTACATACATTACATTACTGATCCTGAGTTACCTCCTGTATTATACCCCAGAGCTGCACTCACTATTCTGCTGGTGCAGTCACTGTGTACATACATTACATTACTGATCCTGAGTTACCTCCTGTATTATACCCCATAGCTGCACTCACTATTCTGCTGGTGCAGTCACTGTGTACATGCATTACATTGCTGATCCTGAGTTACATCCTGTATTATACTCCAGAGCTGCACTCACTATTCTGCTGGTGCAGTCACTGTGTACATACATTACATTACTGATCCTGAGTTACATCCTGTATTATACTCCAGAGCTGCACTCACTATTCTGCTGGTGCAGTCACTGTGTACATACATTACATTACTGATCCTGAGTTATATCCTGTATTATACTCCAGAGCTGCACTCACTATTCTGCTGGTGCAGTCACTGTGTACATACATTACATTACTGATCCTGAGTTACCTCCTGTATTATACTCCAGAGCTGCACTCACTATTCTGCTGGTGCAGTCACTGTGTACATACATTACATTACTGATCCTGAGTTACCTCCTGTATTATACTCCAGAGCTGCACTCACTATTCTGCTTGTGCAGTCACTGTGTACATTACATTACTGATCCTGAGTTACATCCTGTATTCTACTCCAGAGCTGCACTCACTATTCTGCTGGTGCAGTCACTGTGTACATACATTACATTACTGATCCTGAGTTACCTCCTGTATTATACTCCAGAGCTGCACTCACTATTCTGCTGGTGCAGTCACTGTGTACATACATTACATTACTGATCCTGAGTTACATCCTGTATTATACCCCAGAGCTGCACTCACTATTCTGCTGGTGCAGTCACTGTGTACATACATTACATTACTGATCCTGAGTTACCTCCTGTATTATACTCCAGAGCTGCACTCACTATTCTGCTGCTGCAGTCACTGTGTACATACATTACACTACTGATCCTGAGTTACATCCTGTATTATACCCCAGAGCTGCACTCACTATTCTGCTGGTGCAGTCACTGTGTACATACATTACATTACTGATCCTGAGTTACCTCCTGTATTATACTCCAGAGCTGCACTCACTATTCTGCTGGTGCAGTCACTGTGTACATACATTACATTACTGATCCTGAGTTACATCCTGTATTATACTCCAGAGCTGCACTCACTATTCTGCTGGTGCAGTCACTGTGTACATACATTACATTACTGATCCTGAGTTACATCCTGTATTATACCCCAGAGCTGCACTCACTATTCTGCTGCTGCAGTCACTGTGTACATACATTACACTACTGATCCTGAGTTACATCCTGTATTATACCCCAGAGCTGCACTCACTATTCTGCTGGTGCAGTCACTGTGTACATACATTACATTACTGATCCTGAGTTATATCCTGTATTATACTCCAGAGCTGCACTCACTATTCTGCTTGTGCAGTCACTGTGTACATTACATTACTGATCCTGAGTTACATCCTGTATTATACTGCAGAGCTGCACTCACTATTCTGCTGGTGCAGTCACTGTGTACATACATTACATTACTGATCCTGAGTTACATCCTGTATTATACTCCAGAGCTGCACTCACTATTCTGCTGGTGCAGTCACTGTGTACATACATTACATTACTGATCCTGAGCTACATCCTGTATTATACTCCAGAGCTGCACTCACTATTCTGCTTGTGCAGTCACTGTGTACATTACATTACTGATCCTGAGTTACATCCTGTATTATACTCCAGAGCTGCACTCACTATTCTGCTGGTGCAGTCACTATGTACATACATTACATTACTGATCCTGAGTTATATCCTGTATTATACCCCAGAGCTGCACTCACTATTCTGCTGGTGCAGTCACTGTGTACATACATTACATTACTGATCCTGAGTTATATCCTGTATTATACCCCAGAGCTGCACTCACTATTCTGCTGGTGCAGTCACTGTGTACATACATTACATTACTGATCCTGAGTTACATCCTGTATTATACCCCAGAGCTGCACTCACTATTCTGCTGGTGCAGTCACTGTGTACGTACATTACATTACTGATCCTGAGTTACATCCTGTATTATACTCCAGAGCTGCACTCAATATTCTGCTGGTGCAGTCACTGTGTACATACATTACATTACTGATCCTGAGTTACCTCCTGTATTATACTCCAGAGCTGCACTCACTATTCTGCTGGTGCAGTCACTGTGTACATTACATTACTGATCCTGAGTTACATCCTGTATTATACTCCAGAGCTGCACTCACTATTCTGCTGGTGCAGTCACTGTGTACATACATTACATTACTGATCCTGAGTTACGTCCTGTATTATACTCCAGAGCTGCACTCACTATTCTGCTGGTGCAGTCACTGTGTACATACATTACATTACTGATCCTGAGTTACATCCTGTATTATACTCCAGAGCTGCACTCACTATTCTGCTGGTGCAGTCACTGTGTACATACATTACATTACTGATCCTGAGTTACATCCTGTATTATACTCCAGAGCTGCGCTCACTATTCTGCTGGTGCAGTCACTGTGTATATACATTACATTACTGATCCTGAGTTACCTCCTGTATTATACCCCAGAGCTGCACTCACTATTCTGCTGGTGCAGTCACTGTGTATATACATTACATTACTGATCCTGAGTTACCTCCTGTATTATACCCCAGAGCTGCGCTCACTATACTGCTGGTGCAGTCACTGTGTATATACATTACATTACTGATCCTGAGTTACATCCTGTATTATACCCCAGAGCTGCACTCACTATTCTGCTGGTGCAGTCACTGTGTACATACATTACTGATCCTGAGTTACCTCCTGTATTATACCCCAGAGCTGCACTCACTATTCTGCTGGTGCAGTCACTGTGTACATACATTACTGATCCTGAGTTACATCCTGTATTATACTCCAGAGCTGCACTCACTATTCTGCTTGTGCAGTCACTGTGTACATGCATTACTGCTCCTGTTGTCCTCCAGAGCTGCGCTCCCCATTCTGCCGGTGCAGTGTGCACCTGTGCTGCTGGTGGTGTCTGCGGCCCCTTCCTGTGGCTGGCGCCCCCTCCTGGTGTCCGTGGGATACTGCACCTCCCTCCCTGGCTGTGAGTGGCTGTGGAGTCAGTAGTGTCAGGAAGGGGGCGGCGCAGCGTCCAGATAATGCAGAGTTCCCTGCAGGCCGGGGCAGAGGTGACAGCGCAGAGAAGTATGTGCCCCCTGGTTGCGTCATGTGCCCCTGCAGGGGTGCAGATAGGTTACATAAGGGGCTTCCTTGCTGTGGGTGGTCCGGGCTGCAGCTGCTCTTGTTTGGCTTGTGATCTGATCCTGGGACAGTGGAGCAGCAGGAGGGTGGTCCGGGGATGTAGGTCCTGGGCGTAGGACCCTCGCTGCCCCCCGGTGCCGGCACATGGAGCTGCTCAGAGACTCTGTCGTACATTTCACCTTTCAGATGTCGTCCTACAAGAGAGCGACGCTGGATGACGAGGAGGATCTGGTGGACCCCGTCCATGAGCGCGAGGTGTACCCCGGAGGAGTGCAGGTACGGGGGTCTGTACACGGGGGTCTGCAGCGCTCTGTACACGGGGGGCCTACAGCACTGTCTGTACACGGGGGGGCCTACAGCACTGTCTGTACACGGGGGGCCTACAGCACTGTCTGTACACGGGGGGCCTACAGCACTGTCTGTACACGGGGGGCCTACAGCACTGTCTGTACACGGGGGGCCTACAGCACTGTCTGTACACGGGGGGCCTACAGCACTGTCTGTACACGGGGGGCCTACAGGACTGTCTGTACACGGGGGGCCTACAGCACTGTCTGTACACGGGGGGCCTACAGCACTGTCTGTACACGGGGGGCCTACAGCACTGTCTGTACACGGGGGGCCTACAGCACTGTCTGTACACGGGGGGCCTACAGCACTGTCTGTACACGGGGGGCCTACAGCACTGTCTGTACACGGGGGGCCTACAGCACTGTCTGTACACGGGGGGCCTACAGCACTGTCTGTACACGGGGGGCCTACAGCACTGTCTGTACACGGGGGGCCTACAGCACTGTCTGTACACGGGGGTCTGCAGCGCTCTGTATACGGGGGGCCTACAGCACTGTCTGTACACGGGGGGCCTACAGCACTGTCTGTACACGGGGGGCCTACAGCACTGTCTGTATACGGGGGGCCTACAGCACTGTCTGTACACGGGGGGCCTACAGCACTGTCTGTACACGGGGGGCCTACAGCACTGTCTGTACACGGGGGGCCTACAGCACTGTCTGTACACGGGGGGCCTACAGCACTGTCTGTACACGGGGGGCCTACAGCACTGTCTGTACACGGGGGTCCTACAGCACTGTCTGTACACGGGGGTCTGCAGCGCTCTGTATACGGGGGGCCTACAGCACTGTCTGTACACGGGGGGCCTACAGCACTGTCTGTACACGGGGGGCCTACAGCACTGTCTGTATACGGGGGGCCTACAGCACTGTCTGTATACGGGGGGCCTACAGCACTGTCTGTATACGGGGGTCCTACAGCACTGTCTGTATACGGGGGGCCTACAGCACTGTCTGTATACGGGGGGCCTACAGCACTGTCTGTATACGGGGGTCCTACAGCACTGTCTGTATACGGGGGTCCTACAGCACTGTCTGTATACGGGGGGCCTACAGCACTGTCTGTATACGGGGGGCCTACAGCACTGTCTGTACACGGGGGGCCTACAGCACTGTCTGTACACGGGGGGTCTACAGCACTGTCTGTATACGGGGGGCCTACAGCACTGTCTGTACACGGGGGTCTGCAGCGCTCTGTATACGGGGGGCCTACAGCACTGTCTGTACACGGGGGGCCTACAGCACTGTCTGTACACGGGGGGCCTACAGCACTGTCTGTACACGGGGGGCCTACAGCACTGTCTGTACACGGGGGGCCTACAGCACTGTCTGTACACGGGGGGCCTACAGCACTGTCTGTACACGGGGGGCCTACAGCACTGTCTGTACACGGGGGTCCTACAGCACTGTCTGTACACGGGGGTCCTACAGCACTGTCTGTACACGGGGGTCCTACAGCACTGTCTGTACGCGGGGGGCCTACAGGATTGTCTGTACGCGAGGTGTCTCCGGCGCGGTCTGTACGCGAGGTGTCTCCGGCGCGGTCTGTACGCGAGGTGTCTCCGGCGCGGTCTGTACGCGAGGTGTCTCCGGCGCGGTCTGTACGCGAGGTGTCTCCGGCGCGGTCTGTACGCGAGGTGTCTCCGGCCCTGTCTGTACGCGAGGTGTCTCCGGCGCGGTCTGTACGCGAGGTGTCTCCGGCGCGGTCTGTACGCGAGGTGTCTCCGGCGCGGTCTGTACGCGAGGTGTCTCCGGCCCGGTCTGTACGCGAGGTGTCTCCGGCCCTGTCTGTACTGGGGTCTGTACGCGAGGTGTCTCCGGCGCGGTCTGTACGCGAGGTGTCTCCGGCGCGGTCTGTACGCGAGGTGTCTCCGGCGCGGTCTGTACGCGAGGTGTCTCCGGCGCGGTCTGTACGCGAGGTGTCTCCGGCGCGGTCTGTACGCGAGGTGTCTCCGGCGCGGTCTGTACGCGAGGTGTCTCCGGCGCGGTCTGTACGCGAGGTGTCTCCGGCGCGGTCTGTACGCGAGGTGTCTCCGGCGCGGTCTGTACGCGAGGTGTCTCCGGCGCGGTCTGTACGCGAGGTGTCTCCGGCGCGGTCTGTACGCGAGGTGTCTCCGGCGCGGTCTGTACGCGAGGTGTCTCCGGCGCGGTCTGTACGCGAGGTGTCTCCGGCGCGGTCTGTACGCGAGGTGTCTCCGGCGCGGTCTGTACGCGAGGTGTCTCCGGCGCGGTCTGTACGCGAGGTGTCTCCGGCGCGGTCTGTACGCGAGGTGTCTCCGGCGCGGTCTGTACGCGAGGTGTCTCCGGCCCTGTCTGTACGCGAGGTGTCTCCGGCGCGGTCTGTACGCGAGGTGTCTCCGGCGCGGTCTGTACGCGAGGTGTCTCCGGCGCGGTCTGTACGCGAGGTGTCTCCGGCGCGGTCTGTACGCGAGGTGTCTCCGGCCCGGTCTGTACGCGAGGTGTCTCCGGCCCTGTCTGTACTGGGGTCTGTACGCGAGGTGTCTCCGGCGCGGTCTGTACGCGAGGTGTCTCCGGCGCGGTCTGTACGCGAGGTGTCTCCGGCGCGGTCTGTACGCGAGGTGTCTCCGGCGCGGTCTGTACGCGAGGTGTCTCCGGCCCTGTCTGTACTGGGGTCTGTACGCGAGGTGTCTCCGGCCCTGTCTGTACTGGGGTCTGTACGCGAGGTGTCTCCGGCCCGGTCTGTACGCGAGGTGTCTCCGGCGCGGTCTGTACGCGAGGTGTCTCCGGCCCTGTCTGTACTGGGGTCTGTACGCGAGGTGTCTCCGGCCCTGTCTGTACGCGAGGTGTCTCCGGCGCGGTCTGTACGCGAGGTGTCTCCGGCGCGGTCTGTACGCGAGGTGTCTCCGGCGCGGTCTGTACGCGAGGTGTCTCCGGCGCGGTCTGTACGCGAGGTGTCTCCGGCGCGGTCTGTACGCGAGGTGTCTCCGGCGCGGTCTGTACGCGAGGTGTCTCCGGCCCTGTCTGTACTGGGGTCTGTACGCGAGGTGTCTCCGGCCCTGTCTGTACTGGGGTCTGTACGCGAGGTGTCTCCGGCCCTGTATGTACTGGGGTCTGTACGCGAGGTCTGTACTGGGGTCTGTACACGAGGGGTCTGTACGCGAGGTGTCTCCGGCGCGGTCTGTACGCGAGGGGTCTCCGGCGCGGTCTGTACTGGGGTCTGTACACGAGGGGTCTGTACGCGAGGGGTCTCCAGCCCTGTCTGTACTGGGGTCTGTACGCGAGGTGTCTCCGGCCCTGTCTGTACGCGAGGTGTCTCCGGCCCTGTCTGTACGCGAGGTGTCTCCGGCGCGGTCTGTACTGGGGTCTGTACGCGAGGGGTCTCCGGCCCTGTATGTACTGGGGTCTGTACGCGAGGTGTCTCCGGCGCGGTCTGTACTGGGGTCTGTACGCGAGGTGTCTCCGGCGCGGTCTGTACTGGGGTCTGTACGCGAGGGGTCTCCGGCCCTGTATGTACTGGGGTCTGTACGCGAGGTGTCTCCGGCGCGGTCTGTACTGGGGTCTGTACGCGAGGGGTCTCCGGCCCTGTATGTACTGGGGTCTGTACGCGAGGTGTCTCCGGCCCTGTCTGTACTGGGGTCTGTACGCGAGGTCTGTACTGGGGTCTGTACACGAGGGGTCTGTACGCGAGGTGTCTCCAGCCCTGTATGTACTGGGGTCTGTACGCGAGGGGTCTCCAGCGCCGTGATCGCCCCATACGAGGCTTTGGGCTGCAGAGCTTACGATCTAATCCTCGGTTATTGGTGTGTGACAGTGAGCATCCATGACAGATGGGGGGGCTGCCTTTCTGCTGCGTCCTCGGCATCCTGGCACTTGTAGTTCTCCCCAGCTGTGCCTCTGGTGGAGCAGACCTCGGTGCGGCGCCCCCCGGCTTCTGAGGTGGTGGACTGTAAGCTCCAGGGCCCAGTGTCGGGGGAGGGGAGCGCGGCTGGTGCAGCCGGGTGTGTGCAGATGTCTTACATTCCAGATGTGTTGCCCAACCAGAAACACAATGGGGGCCGATCCGCCTGCAGGTAGAGCGGGATTAACCCCTTATCCCCAAATTAAAGGGATGGTGGCGCTGTGTACAGCTCTGGGGAGTAATAGGTGGCTGCGCTGTCACATGCCGTGCTCATACCATCCCACTCCGGATCCCCGTCAGCCCCAGGCTCTGGTACTGATGACCGGGTCATGGCTCCTCACTCCGGACCCCATCAGCCCCAGGCTCTGGTTCTGATGACTGGGTCATGGCTCCTCACTCCGGACCCCATCAGCCCCAGGCTCTGGTTCTGATGACTGGGTCATTGCTCTCCCACTCCGGACCCCTGTCAGCCCCAGGCTCTGGTACTGATGACTGGGTCATTGCTCTCCCACTCCGGACCCCCGTCAGCCGCTTGCTCTGGTTCTGATGACTGGGTCATTGCTCTCCCACTCCGGACCCCTGTCAGCCGCAGGCTCTGGTTCTGATGACTGGGTCATTGCTCTCCCACTCCGGATCCCCGTCAGCCCCAGGCTCTGGTACTGATGACTGGGTCATTGCTCTCCCACTCCGGACCCCTGTCAGCCGCAGGCTCTGGTTCTGATGACTGGGTCATTGCTCTCCCACTCCGGACCCCTGTCAGCCGCTTGCTCTGGTTCTGATGACTGGGTCATTGCTCTCCCACTCCGGACCCCTGTCAGCCGCAGGCTCTGGTTCTGATGACTGGGTCATTGCTCTCCCACTCCGGACCCCTGTCAGCCGCTTGCTCTGGTTCTGATGACTGGGTCATTGCTCTCCCACTCCGGACCCCTGTCAGCCGCAGGCTCTGGTTCTGATGACTGGGTCATTGCTCTCCCACTCCGGACCCCTGTCAGCCGCAGGCTCTGGTTCTGATGACTGGGTCATTGCTCTCCCACTCCGGACCCCTGTCAGCCGCAGGCTCTGGTTCTGATGACTGGGTCATTGCTCTCCCACTCCGGACCCCTGTCAGCCGCAGGCTCTGGTTCTGATGACTGGGTCATTGCTCTCCCACTCCGGACCCCTGTCAGCCGCAGGCTCTGGTTCTGATGACTGGGTCATTGCTCTCCCACTCCGGACCCCTGTCAGCCGCAGGCTCTGGTTCTGATGACTGGGTCATTGCTCTCCCACTCCGGACCCCTGTCAGCCGCTTGCTCTGGTTCTGATGACTGGGTCATTGCTCTCCCACTCCGGACCCCTGTCAGCCGCAGGCTCTGGTTCTGATGACTGGGTCATTGCTCTCCCACTCCGGACCCCTGTCAGCCGCTTGCTCTGGTTCTGATGACTGGGTCATTGCTCTCCCACTCCGGACCCCTGTCAGCCGCAGGCTCTGGTTCTGATGACTGGGTCATTGCTCTCCCACTCCGGATCCCCGTCAGCCCCAGGCTCTGGTACTGATGACTGGGTCATTGCTCTCCCACTCCGGACCCCTGTCAGCCGCAGGCTCTGGTTCTGATGACTGGGTCATTGCTCTCCCACTCCGGACCCCTGTCAGCCGCTTGCTCTGGTTCTGATGACTGGGTCATTGCTCTCCCACTCCGGACCCCTGTCAGCCGCTTGCTCTGGTTCTGATGACTGGGTCATTGCTCTCCCACTCCGGACCCCCGTCAGCCGCTTGCTCTGGTTCTGATGACTGGGTCATTGCTCTCCCACTCCGGACCCCTGTCAGCCGCAGGCTCTGGTTCTGATGACTGGGTCATTGCTCTCCCACTCCGGACCCCTGTCAGCCGCTTGCTCTGGTTCTGATGACTGGGTCATTGCTCTCCCACTCCGGACCCCTGTCAGCCGCAGGCTCTGGTTCTGATGACTGGGTCATTGCTCTCCCACTCCGGACCCCTGTCAGCCGCAGGCTCTGGTTCTGATGACCGGGTCATTGCTCTCCCACTCCGGACCCCTGTCAGCCGCAGGCTCTGGTTCTGATGACTGGGTCATTGCTCTCCCACTCCGGACCCCTGTCAGCCGCAGGCTCTGGTTCTGATGACCGGGTCATTGCTCTCCCACTCCGGACCCCCGTCAGCCGCTGGCTCCGCTCCCACCAGGGTGGGCTGTTTGCCTTTCTCATTGTGGTTTTCTCTGGATCGGCTCCTGATCTTCCTAATCCGTTATCCAAACAAGGTGAAGCATTCCCACATCTCGTCTTACACGTGTTGGCGCCATAATGCGGTGTGACCTCGGGGGGCGCGGTGCTCCTGTGGGGGGTGCGGGGAGACCTCAGGGGGCGCTGTGCTCCTGTGGGGGGTGCGGGGTGACTTCTGGGGGTGCTGTGCTCCTGTGCGGGGTGACCTCTAGGGGCGCTGTGCTCATGTGGGGGGTGTGGGGTCACTTCTGGGGGCGCTGTGCTCCTGTGCGGGGAGACCTCGGGGGGCGCTGTGCTCCTGTGGGGGGTGCGGGGAGACCTCAGGGGGCGCTGTGCTCCTGTGGGGGGTGCGGGGTGACTTCTGGGGGTGCTGTGCTCCTGTGCGGGGTGACCTCTAGGGGCGCTGTGCTCATGTGGGGGGTGTGGGGTCACTTCTGGGGGCGCTGTGCTCCTGTGCGGGGAGACCTCGGGGGGCGCTGTGCTCCTGTGGGGGGTGCGGGGTGACTTCTGGGGGTGCTGTGCTCCTGTGCGGGGTGACCTCTAGGGGCGCTGTGCTCATGTGGGGGGTGTGGGGTCACTTCTGGGGGCGCTGTGCTCCTGTGCGGGGAGACCTCGGGGGGCGCTGTGCTCCTGTGGGGGGTGCGGGGTGACTTCTGGGGGTGCTGTGCTCCTGTGCGGGGTGACCTCTAGGGGCGCTGTGCTCATGTGGGGGGTGTGGGGTCACTTCTGGGGGCGCTGTGCTCCTGTGCGGGGTGACCTCGGGGGGCGCGGTGCTCCTGTGGGGGGTGCGGGGAGACCTCGGGGGGCGCTGTGCTCCTGTGGGGGGTGCGGGGTGACTTCTGGGGGTGCTGTGCTCCTGTGCGGGGTGACCTCTAGGGGCACTGTGCTCATGTGGGGGGTGTGGGGTCACTTCTGGGGGCGCTGTGCTCCTGTGCGGGGTGACCTCGGGGGGCGCGGTGCTCCTGTGGGGGGTGCGGGGAGACCTCAGGGGGCGCTGTGCTCCTGTGGGGGGTGCGGGGTGACTTCTGGGGGTGCTGTGCTCCTGTGCGGGGTGACCTCTAGGGGCGCTGTGCTCATGTGGGGGGTGTGGGGTCACTTCTGGGGGCGCTGTGCTCCTGTGCGGGGTGACCTCGGGGGGTGCTGTGCTCCTGTGCGGGGTGACCTCTAGGGGCGCTGTGCTCATGTGTGGGGTCACTTCTGGGGGTGCTGTGCTCCTGTGCGGGGTGACCTCTAGGGGCGCTGTGCTCATGTGGGGGGTGTGGGGTCACTTCTGGGGGCGCTGTGCTCCTGTGCGGGGTGACCTCGGGGGGTGCTGTGCTCCTGTGCGGGGTGACCTCTAGGGGCGCTGTGCTCATGTGTGGGGTCACTTCTGGGGGTGCTGTGCTCCTGTGCGGGGTGACCTCTAGGGGCGCTGTGCTCATGTGGGGGGTGTGGGGTCACTTCTGGGGGCGCTGTGCTCCTGTGCGGGGTGACCTCGGGGGGTGCTGTGCTCCTGTGCGGGGTGACCTCTAGGGGCGCTGTGCTCATGTGTGGGGTCACTTCTGGGGGCGCTGTGCTCCTGTGCGGGGTGACCTCGGGGGGTGCTGTGCTCCTGTGCGGGGTGACCTCTAGGGGCGCTGTGCTCATGTGTGGGGTCACTTCTGGGGGTGCTGTGCTCCTGTGCGGGGTGACCTCTAGGGGCGCTGTGCTCATGTGGGGGGTGTGGGGTCACTTCTGGGGGCGCTGTGCTCCTGTGCGGGGTGACCTCGGGGGGTGCTGTGCTCCTGTGCGGGGTGACCTCTAGGGGCGCTGTGCTCATGTGTGGGGTCACTTCTGGGGGCGCTGTGCTCCTGTGCGGGGTGACCTCGGGGGGTGCTGTGCTCCTGTGCGGGGTGACCTCGGGGGGTGCTGTGCTCCTGTGGGGGGTGCGGGGAGACCTCAGGGGGCACTGTGGTGCCGGGGTTATGGTGGCGCTCTTCCTGTCTGTGATCGCCATCTCTACACGTTCTCGTCCGCAGGTGACCCTGCGCGGAGGGCGGCACCGCAGCGGCTGCTGGACGGAGCGGACGCACGTGGAGAAGAGGCTGCTGGTGCTGGTCGCCATCCTCGCCGTCAGCCTGCTGGCCTGTCTGCTGTCTCTGGCCATCCAGTATCGCAAGAGTGAGTGCTACAGGCAGTCCCATGTAAAGGACCTGACCAGCAGGGGTCTAGTGGGCGCTGTCCACACTGACAGCAGGCAGAGGGTAAAACACAGCCAGTCACTAACACGGCATCCTGCCCCAACACTGCAACAAACCCTCAGCTGTGACGTGTCCAGTGAGCTGTAATGTGGTCACAGCTGGGGGTTTGTTGCAGTGTGTACGTGCAGGTTCCGTCCTCTGGACAGACCCCAGGTCGCGGCCCCTCACTGACAGCAGTGATTGATGGATATATCTAAGTTCTGGGTGTATAAAGGGGGGGGGGGGGGGCTGCAGATGGTGGAGGGTCCTGAGCTCACTACCGTCAGTGACCCCAGAGAGTTGCCTGAGCTCTGCGCCTCCCCCACTATGGGGGCCACAGTGACTGGGGGTGGGGGCCACAGTGACTGGGGGTGGGGGCCACAGTGACTGGGGGTGGGGGCCACAGTGACTGGGGGTGGGGGCCACAGTGACTGGGGGTGGGGGCCACAGTGACTGGGGGGTGGGGGCCACAGTGACTGGGGGGTGGGGGCCACAGTGACTGGGGGTGGGGGCCACAGTGACTGGGGGTGGGGGCCACAGTGACTGGGGGTGGGGGCCACAGTGACTGGAGGGTGGGGGCCACAGTGACTGGGGGGTGGGGGCCACAGTGACTGGGGGTGGGGGCCACAGTGACTGGGGGTGGGGGCCACAGTGACTGGGGGTGGGGGCCACAGTGACTGGGGGTGGGGGCCACAGTGACTGGGGGTGGGGGCCACAGTGACTGGGGGTGGGGGCCACAGTGACTGGGGGGTGGGGGCCACAGTGACTGGGGGTGGGGGCCACAGTGACTGGGGGTGGGGGCCACAGTGACTGGGGGTGGGGGCCACAGTGACTGGGGGTGGGGGCCACAGTGACTGGGGGGTGGGGGCCACAGTGACTGGGGGGTGGGGGCCACAGTGACTGGGGGTGGGGGCCACAGTGACTGGGGGTGGGGGCCACAGTGACTGGGGGTGGGGGCCACAGTGACTGGGGGTGGGGGCCACAGTGACTGGGGGGTGGGGGCCACAGTGACTGGGGGTGGGGGCCACAGTGACTGGGGGTGGGGGCCACAGTGACTGGGGGGTGGGGGCCACAGTGACTGGGGGTGGGGGCCACAGTGACTGGGGGTGGGGGCCACAGTGACTGGGGGTGGGGGCCACAGTGACTGGGGGTGGGGGCCACAGTGACTGGGGGGTGGGGGCCACAGTGACTGGGGGTGGGGGCCACAGTGACTGGGGGGTGGGGGCCACAGTGACTGGGGGGTGGGGGCCACAGTGACTGGGGGCCCCTGATTGCTCATCCCCCGTCTTCTGCAGATCATCGCACCTGCCTGTCAGAGTCCTGCATCTCTGTGACCAGCTCCATCCTGCGCTCCCTGGACCCCACCGTGGACCCCTGCCAGGACTTCTACAGCTACGCCTGTGGGGGCTGGGTGAAGGCCAACCCCGTCCCAGACGGCCACTCCCGCTGGGGCACCTTCAATGAGCTGTGGGAGCACAACCAGGCCGTGATGAAGCAACTGCTGGGTGAGTGCCGCGGTGGGCTCGCCTGACCCAGAGACCCCCGTTCTGTGCTCCTCCCTGATGGACGGCTGGGAACTGGGACACCAACGTCCAATTAGTTCTGGGACTCTGGCAACGTGCCCCCTCCATGATGCCGCAGGTTATGTAACACCCCGAGATGTTGCCGCTCCCCTGTGCCCACCATGGACACAACACTTTACACCCCGAGGTCTAAAAGCTCCAATCACCAATAGTGTGAGGACCGGTTATTGGGGTACAGCCCAGTATTAGCTGGGGCAGAGCAGTGCCCCCACCACCCAGTAGTGGGGGCCTATTGTCTCCACCACCTTGCATGTTAACCCTTAGTTTGGTATATCCCTGATCTCTGCAGTGCAGACCTGGCTGTGACCTTCAGGGCTGGCTTCCCCTCCCCTACTCTCAGCCACCCCCCCCCCCCCTTGCTCTGGGCTTCCCCTTCCCCCTCCTCCTTGCTCTGGGCTTCCCCTCCCCTACTCTCAGCCACCCCCCCCCCCCTTGCTCTGGGCTTCCCCTTCCCCCTCCTCCTTGCTCTGGGCTTCCCCTCCCCTACTCTCAGCCACCCCCCCCCCCCCCCTTGCTCTGGGCTTCCCCTTCCCCCTCCTCCTTGCTCTGGGCTTCCCCTCCCCTACTCTCAGCCCCCCCTCCCCCTTGCTCTGGGCTTCCCCTCCCCCCTCCTCCTTGCTCTGGGCTTCCCCTCCCCTACTCTCAGCCCCCCCCTCCCCCTTGCTCTGGGCTTCCCCTCCCCCCTCCTCCTTGCTCTGGGCTTCCCCTCCCCTACTCTCAGCCCCCCTCCTCCTTGCTCTGGGCTTCCCCTCCTCCTTGCTCTGGGCTTCCCCTCCCCTACTCTCAGCCCCCCCTCCCCCTTGCTCTGGGCTTCCCCTTCCCCCTCCTCCTTGCTCTGGGCTTCCCCTCCCCCCTCCTCCTTGCTCTGGGCTTCCCCTCCCCTACTCTCAGCCCCCCTCCCCCTTGCTCTGGGCTTCCCCTCCCCTACTCTCAGCCACCCCCCCTCCTCCTTGCTCTGGGCTTCCCCTTCCCCCCCCCCCTCCTTGCTCTGGGCCCCCTCCCTCTGGGCTTCCTCTCCCTCTCTCTGGGCTTCCTGTCCCCCCGCTCTGGGCTTCCTCTCCCCCGCTCTGGGCCCCCACTCTCTGGGCTTCCTGTCCCCCCCGCTCTGGGCTTCCTGTCCCCCCCGCTCTGGGCTTCCTGTCCCCCCCGCTCTGGGCTTCCTGTCCCCCCCGCTCTGGGCTTCCTGTCCCCCCCGCTCTGGGCTTCCTGTCCCCCCCGCTCTGGGCTTCCTGTCCCCCCCGCTCTGGGCTTCCTGTCCCCCCCGCTCTGGGCTTCCTCTCCCCCCCGCTCTGGGCTTCCTCTCCCCCCCCGCTCTGGGCTCCCTGTCCCCCCCGCTCTGGGCTTCCTCTCCCCCTCTCTGGGCTTCCTCTCCCCCTCTCTGGGCTTCCTCTCCCCCTCTCTGGGCTTCCTCTCCCCCTCTCTGGGCTTCCTCTCCCCCTCTCTGGGCTTCCTCTCCCCCTCTCTGGGCTTCCTCTCCCCCTCTCTGGGCTTCCTCTCCCCCCCGCTCTGGGCTTCCTGTCCCCCCGCTCTGGGCTTCCTGTCCCCCCGCTCTGGGCTTCCTGTCCCCCCGCTCTGGGCTTCCTGTCCCCCCGCTCTGGGCTTCCTGTCCCCCCGCTCTGGGCTTCCTGTCCCCCCGCTCTGGGCTTCCTGTCCCCCCGCTCTGGGCTTCCTCTCCCCCGCTCTGGGCTTCCTCTCCCCCGCTCTGGGCTTCCTCTCCCCCGCTCTGGGCCCTCTCTCCCCCGCTCTGGGCTTCCTCTCTCTGGGCTTCCTCTCCCTCTCTCTGGGCTTCCTCTCCCTTGCTCTGGGCTTCCTCTCCCTCTCTCTGGGCCCCCGCTCTCTGGGCTTCCTCTCTCTGGGCTTCCTCTCCCCCGCTCTGGGCCCCCGCTCTCTGGGCTTCCTGTCCCCCCCTCTCTGGGCTTCCTGTCCCCCCCTCTCTGGGCTTCCTCTCCCCCTCTCTGGGCTTCCTCTCCCCCTCTCTGGGCTTCCTCTCCCCCTCTCTGGGCTTCCTCTCCCCCGCTCTGGGCTTCCTCTCCCCCGCTCTGGGCTCCCTCTCTCTGGGCTTCCTCTCCCCCGCTCTGGGCCCCCGCTCTCTGGGCTTCCTGTCCCCCCCGCTCTGGGCTTCCTCTCCCCCTCTCTGGGCTTCCTCTCCCCCGCTCTGGGCTTCCTCTCCCTCTCTCTGGGCTTCCTCTCCCTCTCTCTGGGCTTCCTCTCCCTCTCTCTGGGCTTCCTCTCCCTTGCTCTGGGCTTCCTCTCCCTCTCTCTGGGCCCCCGCTCTCTGGGCTTCCTCTCTCTGGGCTTCCTCTCCCTCTCTCTGGGCTTCCTCTCTCTGGGCTTCCTCTCCCTCTCTCTGGGCTTCCTCTCCCTCTCTCTGGGCTTCCTCTCCCTTGCTCTGGGCTTCCTCTCCCTCTCTCTGGGCCCCCGCTCTCTGGGCTTCCTCTCTCTGGGCTTCCTCTCCCCCTCTCTGGGCTTCCTCTCCCTCTCTCTGGGCTTCCTCTCCCTTGCTTTGGGCTTCCTCTCTCTGGGCTTCCTCTCCCCCCCGCTCTGGGCTTCCTCTCCCCCCCGCTCTGGGCTTCCTGTCCCCCCCGCTCTGGGCTTCCTGTCCCCCCCGCTCTGGGCTTCCTGTCCCCCCCGCTCTGGGCTTCCTCTCCCACCCGCTCTGGGCTTCCTGTCCCCCTCTCTGGGCTTCCTCTCCCCCGCTCTGGGCTTCCTCTCCCCCGCTCTGGGCTTCCTCTCCCCCGCTCTGGGCTTCCTCTCCCCCCCGCTCTGGGCTTCCTGTCCCCCCCGCTCTGGGCTTCCTGTCCCCCCCGCTCTGGGCTTCCTGTCCCCCCCGCTCTGGGCTTCCTGTCCCCCCCGCTCTGGGCTTCCTCTCCCCCCCGCTCTGGGCTTCCTCCCCCCCGCTCTGGGCTTCCTCTCCCCCCCGCTCTGGGCTTCCTCTCCCACCCGCTCTGGGCTTCCTGTCCCCCTCTCTGGGCTTCCTCTCCCCCGCTCAGGGGTGCCATAATCCTCTGCAGATAAGGGGATGTGGAGGCTCCCGTGTTTGGGGTCCGGCCCTCCGTGCACCCACCAAGCGGGTGCACACTCCTGGGTGACAGGTGTTGAGCGTTTGTATAATGGTCACCGGTGAGCAGTCACGTCATATGGTGCTGCCCTGTGTGGGGGAGGGTAATTAAAGGGACATCCGCTCCAGCAGGGGAGATGGGGAGCGGTCAGAGCACTCAGGACCCCCGAGCTCCCCTCATCTAGATTTAAGTGTGCCCTTATTGGGGATTAGTAATCTGAGGGCTGGCTTTCTGCTAGAACATAGGCCAGCGCTGTGTAGACCCCTGCCCTTACACCAGGGACCCCGGAGGCCTCTGATGGCACTGGCTGCAGATCCGCTTCTCCCCTCTTCTCGAGGGGTTGTCTGGCTGCATCAGGCAGGAATTTGAAGACCCCCTGGAAGGCAAAGGAGCGATGCCGACTGGTGGTCTGGACTCCGGGGGGCTGGGTGTAACACTGCTGTTCCACACCGCAGAGAACACCACCATGAACTTCAGCAGCGCGGCCGAGCACAAGGCGCAGAGATATTACCAGGCCTGTCTGAACGAGTCCAAGATCGAGGAGCTGGGGGCGAAACCGCTGCAGGAGCTGATCGGGAAGGTAGGACTGTGCGGGGGGCCGCTGGGTGCGGGGGGCGAAACCGCTGCAGGAGCTGATCGGGAAGGTAGGACTGTGCGGGGGGCCGCTGGGTGCGTGGGGTCAAACCGCTGCAGGAGGTGATTGGGAAGGTAGGACTGCGGGGGGCCGCTGGATTCCAAACCGCTGCAGGAGGTGATCGGGAAGGTAGGACTGCGGGGGGCCGCTGGATTCCAAACCGCTGCAGGAGGTGATTGGGAAGGTAGGACTGTGTGGGGGGCCGCTGGGTGCGGGGGCCAAACCGCTGCAGGAGCTGATCGGGAAGGTAGGACTGTGTGGGGGGCCGCTGGGTGCGGGGGCCAAACCGCTGCAGGAGCTGATCGGGAAGGTAGGACTGTGTGGGGGGCCGCTGGGTGCGGGGGCCAAACCGCTGCAGGAGCTGATCGGGAAGGTAGGACTGTGTGGGGGGCCGCTGGGTGCGGGGGCCAAACCGCTGCAGGAGCTGATCGGGAAGGTAGGACTGTGTGGGGGGCCGCTGGGTGCGGGGGCCAAACCGCTGCAGGAGGTGATTGGGAAGGTAGGACTGCGGGGGGCCGCTGGGTGCGGGGGCCAAACCGCTGCAGGAGGTGATTGGGAAGGTAGGACTGTGTGGGGGGCCGCTGGGTGCGGGGGCCAAACCGCTGCAGGAGGTGATCGGGAAGGTAGGACTGCGGGGGGCCGCTGGATTCCAAACCGCTGCAGGAGGTGATTGGGAAGGTAGGACTGCGGGGGGCCGCTGGATGCGCATCTGCTGACATCTGATGTCTCCTCACAGCTCGGAGGCTGGAACATCACTGGGCCCTGGGATAAGGAGAACTTCCAGGAAACGCTGCAGGCAGTCACCGCTTATTACCGCATCTCCCCGTTCTTCTCAGTGTTCGTCAGCGCCGACTCCAAGAACTCCAACAGCAACATCATCCAGGTGCGGAGCCGCTGCAGACACAGCATAGCATCTACACGCTGCAATCCCCGCTCTGCTGTTATATTGTCTTGTGCTGTTGTCGCCTCCAGAGCTGCGATCCCTGTTCTGCTGTTATATTGTCTTGTGCTGTTGTCGCCTCCAGAGCTGCGATCCCTGCTCTGCTGTTATATTGTCTTGTGCTGTTGTCGCCTCCAGAGCTGCGATCCCTGTTCTGCTGTTATATTGTCTAGTGCTGTTGTCGCCTCCAGAGCTGCAATCCCTGTTCTGCTGTTCTATTGTCCTGTGCGGTTGTTGCTTCCAGAGCTGCGATCCCCGCTCTGCTGTTATATTGTCTTGTTCTCTCGTCCCCTCCAGAGCTGTAATCCCTGCTGTATTGTTGTATTGTTTTGTGCTCTCGTCCCCTCCAGAGCTGTAATCCCTGCTGTATTGTTTTGTGCTCTCGTCCCCTCCAGAGCTGCAATCCCTGCTCTTGTTATATTATGTGCTTCACTCTTCTCCAGAGCTGCAATCACTGTTTATTCCAATTCTTATAAAATTTCCCCAGTGCCTCTGCAGCATTTGAAAGGACACTGGTGATTGCAGCTCTGGAGTTGATTGGAGTCTAAGAAGGGACGTAATGGAACACTGAATGCAGCTCAGGAAATGACTAGATTATGATTGGACCAGCCAATGATTGCAGCTCTGAAGGTCAATGGCACCCAGATTATGGGGCCCTTGAGTAGAAATCTCCCCCACAATAGAGGCTTCATCGTTGGCGGGTGAGTGACCAGATACCAGTAGAGTGGTACCGCAGCTCTGGAGGTGACTGGAGTGCAGTGCGTGGATGATACTGGGGGGTGGTCAGCAGTAGTGAGCCCACCCTGTACTTATGGCAGCACGTTTCTTCTCTTCCCTCAGATAGACCAGTCCGGTCTGGGGCTGCCGTCCCGGGAGTACTACCTGAATAAAACTGCCAACGAGAAGGTGAGGCTGCTGCTCCCCGCTGCTGCTGCTCCCCGCTGCTGCTGCTCCCCGCTGCTGCTGCTCCCCGCTGCTGCTGCTCCCCGCTGCTGCTGCTCCCCGCTGCTGCTGCTCCCCGCTGCTGCTGCTCCCCGCTGCTGCTGCCCCTGCTCCGCACCGGGGCCTAATCTGCCCCCGTCCTCTGCTCTTCAGGTCCTCACCGGGTACCTGAACTTCATGGTGCAGCTGGGGGTCCTGCTGGGGGGTGAGGAGAACAGCACGCGGGTGCAGATGGAGGAGATCCTGGATTTGGAAACTGCTCTG
The DNA here is from genome assembly GCF_032444005.1 of Ranitomeya imitator. Lineage (NCBI taxonomy): Eukaryota > Metazoa > Chordata > Amphibia > Anura > Dendrobatidae > Ranitomeya > Ranitomeya imitator. The sequence continues at coordinate 2,807,644 of NC_091291.1, forward strand.
GCCAACATCACCATCCCCCAAGAGAAGCGACGAGACGAGGAGCTGATCTACCACAAGATCACCGCCGGCGAGCTCAAGGTACGCGCCAGATCTGCCGTGCGTCCATGGCTCTGGCCCAGCGTGTACATCTATGCCACGGTCTCCGGAGTCGGGGTGTCTGGTGCGAGGAGGGTGCTGTCAATCACCGCATAGCCCCACCCACTCAGCTGCTGGCAGTGTAAACGTACAACTGGGAGGCTTCGGCCCAGATGTGGGTAGTTGGGGTCCCTGAGTTGTGATGTCGGCCGCCCCTTGTCTTCTGCAGGATCTGGTGCCGGTGGTCGACTGGATCTCCTTCCTTCGAACAGTTTTCCATCCTGTAGAAATCAACGAGACTGAACCTGTGGTGGTTTACGCCAAGGAATATCTGCAAGATGTGTCCGACCTCATCAACCGCACGGACAAGAGGTAGGAAGGGCGACGTGATGCCTGCTGACAATCAGAATGGCTGCCACCGATCCTCTGGGCTCAGGGGTTGTTGCGTTATGCAGGAATGTAGAAAGCTGCATGTGAGCGGGGACTGTGGCCTTGTTGGTTGTCGGCCACATTTCCCAGTCTCCTGGATGCCAAATCCATGTTGTTGGTGATGAATGCAAACCTTCCCAGATTGTGGCAGCCATATTGGTGGTCAGCCAGCCTTTCCCAGGTGTGGGGGAGGGGGTACATCTTTGGGTTTACCTTCTGACTTAAATGAACTTCTTGAAGGATCCTGAATAACTACATGATGTGGAACCTGGTGCGGAAGACGAGTTTATTGTTGGACCTGCGCTTCCAGGACGCTGAGGAGAAGTTCATCGAAGTGATGTATGGAACCAAGAAGGTGTGGAACCAAGAAGGGAATGGGACCTTGGGGTGGAGGTGTGGAACCAAGAAGGTGCGGAACTGGGGGGGAGAAGGGTGTGGAACCAAGAAGGTGCGGGACTGGGGGGGAGAAGTGTGTGGAACCAAGAAGGTGCGGGACTGGGGGGGAGAAGTGTGTGGAATCAAGAAGGTGCGGGACGGGGGGGGGAGAAGGGTGTGGAACCAAGAAGGTGCGGGACGGGGGGGGAGAAGGATGTGGAACCAAGAAGGTGCGGGACGGGGGGGGAGAAGGGTGTGGAACCAAGAAGGTGCGGGACGGGGGGGGGGCGGTCGGGGGAGGGGAGAAGGGTGTGGAACCAAGAAGCTGCGGGACTGTGGGGGGGATGGGGGAGAAGGGTGTGGAACCAAGATGGTGCGGGACTGGGGGGGAGAAGGGTGTGGAACAAAGAAGGTGCGGGACTGGGGGGGAGAAGGGTGTGGAACAAAGAAGGTGCGGGACTGGGGGGGAGAAGGGTGTGGAACCAAGAAGGAGCGGGACTGGGGGAAGAAGGGTGTGGAACCAAGAAGGAGCGGGACTGCGGGGGAGAAGGGTGTGGAACCAAGAATGTGCGAGACTTGGGGGGAGAAGGGTGTGGAACAAAGAAGGAGCGGGACTGGTGGGGAAGAAGGGTGTGGAACCAAGAAGGAGCGGGACTGGGGGAAGAAGGGTGTGGAACCAAGAAGGAGCGGGACTGGGGGAAGAAGGGTGTGGAACCAAGAAGGAGCGGGACTGGGGGAAGAAGGGTGTGGAACCAAGAAGGAGCGGGACTGCGGGGGAGAAGGGTGTGGAACCAAGAATGTGCGAGACTGGGGGGGGGGGGAGAAGGGTGTGGAACAAAGAAGGTGCGGAACCGATGAGGGGTGGGGGGAAGGGCGTGAGAGCTGTACCAACTACCATGGAATTACATTTTTGTGTGCACTTCAGATTAATTGTGAATGAGGTGTGTGCATCCCAGGACACTACATTTCAAAAACCTGACCTGCACATCCAAACATAGACTGAGTGTGAACAGGTGCTGAACCCAGAGTCGCCAACTCGTATATAGTTAAGTAAATAGGGCAGCACACTGCAGCGCTAGAACATGCAAACATGAAAAAACGAAATTTGAACTGCATTACTGCACTAGAAATATGAAAAATGAGAGCTTTTAGCGCATAAAAATGGCCATTTTTATGTGTACCTCGTAGCCACTTTACGGCATCTCTTATATGAGGTCCTACGCTTGACCTACCTCGCTGAGAATAAACGTCTCCATCTGAATGGGTACATGTGAAACCTCTTCTTGGACTCAAATTCTCTCTCTCTGTGGAGGGGTATTGGACCTACTATAATTAAAACACCTGAAGCTAGGAGGCGGGGAGTGCACGATCAGAAGGCCAGAGAATACATTTAAAAAAATTGGCCATTTTTATGCGCTAAACGCTCTCATTTTTCATATTTCTAGTGCAGTAATGCAGTTCAAATTTCGTTTTTTCAAGTTTACATGTTTTGGCGCTGCAGTGTGCTGCCCTATTTATTTAACTATATACGAGTTGGCGACTCTGGGTTCAGCACCTGTTCACACTCAGTCTATGTTTGGATGTGCAGGTCAGGTTTTTGAAATGTATTCTCTGGCCTTCTGATCGTGCACTCCCCGCCTCCTAGCCACAGGTGTTTTAATTATAGTAGGTCCAATACCCCTCCACAGAAAGAGAGAATTTGAGTCCAGGAAGAGGTTTCACATGTACCCATTCAGATGGAGACGTTTATTCTCAGAGAGGTAGGGCAAGTGTAGGACCTCGTATAAGAGAGATGCCGTAAAGTGGCTACGAGGTACACATAAATATGGCCATTTTTATGCGCTAAAAGCTCTCATTTTTCATATTTCTAGTGCAGTAATGCAGTTCAAATTTCGTGTTTTCAAGTTTGCATGTTTTGGCGCTGCAGTGTGCCATCCCAGGACACTAGTCACATCCAGGGCTGCAGTCCTAGTTCTCCGGTGTAGCCTTATGCCGGATGTAAATGCTGCATTCCTGGAATGCATTATACGTGGCAGTGTCCAGTGTGGGTGTTGGAGTCCTGTGATGGTGACATCGGGTCAGTAACGCGCAGCTATGAGCAGGAAGTGTGGGTGCTGCTGGGACAGGACGTGAGGGAGGTGGGGTCTCGGTATCGGGGCGGACACTTCCTGAATGTGACTGATGGCATCACCGCTGGTTCCTGGCAGTGGGGCCCCGTACACGGAGGGAGGACTGGTGCCCTCTCCGGCGTACTGGTGCCCTCTCCGGCGTACTGGTGCCCGCCTCCTGCCGCTGTGACTGATCGCCCATTCTCGTCCGCAGACCTGCACCCCGCGCTGGAAGTTCTGCATCGCTGACACCGACAACAATCTGGGCTTCGCGCTCGGGGCCATGTTTGTCAAGTCCACCTTTGCCAACAGCAGCAAAATCAGAGTAAGTGGTGGTGCGGGCAACTAGGCCGACTCCCCTCCCGCCAGCTGGATGATGGGAGTATGCCTCCAGTGTCCGGTCAATGCTGGCGCTCACCCCTGACCGTGTCCGCAGGCCGTGCAGATGATCCGGGGGATAAAGAACGCCTTCGAGGAGAGTCTGCAGACGCTGAGCTGGATGGACGAGGATACCCGCAAGGCAGCCAAAGAAAAGGTGAGGGGGCCATCTACTATATCAGCCATCAGGCCAAGCAGGTGGAGTCTGGGATCAGAGCAGTTGTGACTGAAATATGTGGGGGTGGGGTAAAGTTACTGACCCCTCCTTGGTTAAACTGCTTGAGGCCTAGGCAGAATTTCAAGCCTGCCGTGTCGGTGCGCTCGCCTGGCCTGCTGGTCTGCCGTGTCGGTCCACTCGCCTGGCCTGCTGGTCTGCCGTGTCGGTGCGCTCGCCTGGCCTGCTGGTCTGCCGTGTCGGTCCACTCGCCTGGCCTGCTGGTCTGCCGTGTCGGTCCACTCGCCTGGCCTGCTGGTCTGCCATGTCGGTGCGCTCGCCTGGTCTGCCGTGTCGGTGCGCTCGCCTGGCCTGCTGGTCTGCCGTGTCGGTGCACTCGCCTGGCCTGCTGGTCTGCCATGTCGGTGCGCTCGCCTGGCCTGCTGGTCTGCCGTGTCGGTGCGCTCGCCTGGCCTGCTGGTCTGCCGTGTCGGTCCGCTCGCCTGGTCTGCTGTGTCTGTCCGCTCGCCTGGCCTTCTGGTCTACCGTGCTGGTGCGCTCGCCTGGCCTGCTGTGTCGGTGCGCTCGCCTCGCCTGCTGGTCTGCCGTGCTGGTGCGCTCGCCTGGCCTGCTGGTCTGCCGTGTCGGTGCGCTCGCCTGGCCTGCTGGTCTGCCGTGTCGGTGCGCTCGCCTGGCCTGCTGGTCTGCCGTGCTGGTCCGCTCGCCTGGCCTGCTGGTCCACTTGCCTGCCACGCTGGTCCGCTGGCCACTCATTGCTTCTCATCTCTTACCAGGCTGAGGCAATCTACGATATGATTGGGTATCCCAACTTCATCATGGACCCCAAGGAGCTGGACAAAGTGTTCAATGATGTAAGTGCTTTTGGTCGTCACGTGTGGTGCGTGGACTGGTGCCCTTCTGGCTGTAGTTCCTCTGGGTCTTTGGTCAGGAATTAACCCCCTCCCCGCCGTCTTTTCCAGTATGAAGTGACGTCGGACCTCTACTTTGAGAACGTCATGATGTTCTACAACTTCTCAGCAAGGGTGACCGCCGATCAACTGCGCAAACCGCCCAACAAAGACCAGTAAGTAATGGGGGACACTGCAGGGGATAGCGGAGCTATGGGTGTCCCCACTGCCGCTGCACTACAACCCCCAGGTGACTGCAGGACGATGCGGTCTGGTCTGAGGTGCACACCAGCTGCTGCTGCCCCGTGTGGAGGGCTGTGGTATTGCATTACTAATGACTGCTGTATTCCAGGTGGAGTATGACGCCCCCTACAGTCAACGCCTACTATTCTCCCACCAAGAATGACATTGTGTTCCCAGCGGGAATTCTGCAGGCCCCGTTCTATTCCAGCTCCTCGCCCACGTAAGACGCTTCTATCTAATAGTCTGGAGGGGAGGCCGGCGCAGTTCTGCCTCCGACTGTCTTTAATGTCTGCATTCATTCTCCACTGTAGAGCACTGAACTTCGGCGGCATTGGTGTAGTGATGGGCCATGAGCTGACTCATGCTTTCGATGACCAGGGTGCGTTGGTGTGGTCACCGGGTGCTCGGACCGCTGCCGCCAATCTCCACATAATCTCACTGTGTCTTCTTGCTCAGGCCGAGAATATGATAAGAACGGGAACCTGCGGCCCTGGTGGAAGAACTCGTCCGTGGAGGCCTTCAAGAAGCAGACGGAGTGCGTCACCGAGCAGTACAGCAGCTACAAGGTGAACGGCGAGGCAGTTAACGGGAAGCACACGCTGGGGGAGAACATCGCAGACAATGGGGGACTGAAAGCTGCATATAGGGTAAGGCTGTTCGCTGCTCCTGGGCCGCCGCGCGCTGTCTCTGTTCGCTGCTCGTGGGCCGCTGCGCGCTGTGTCTGTTCGCTGCTCCTGGGCCGCCGCGCGCTGTGTCTGTTCACTGCTCCTGGGCCACCGCGCGCTGTGTCTGTTCGCTGCTCCTGGGCCGCCGCGCGCTGTGTCTGTTCGCTGCTCCTGGGCCGCCGCGCGCTGTGTCTGTTTGCTGCTCTTGGGCCGCCGCGCGCTGTGTCTGTTCGCTGCTCCTGGGCCGCCGCGCGCTGTGTCTGTTCGCTGCTCCTGGGCCGCCGCGCGCTGTCTGTTCGCTGCTCTTGGGCCGCCGCGTGGTGCGTCCATTCCACTTAGCTGGTGTGGATCTCTTGCAGGCATACCAGAACTGGGTGAAGGAGCACGGCGAGGAGCAGGTGCTGCCGTCCCTGGGTCTCACCAATGATCAGCTCTTCTTTGTCGGCTTTGCTCAGGTATGACTCATTCTTAGCGCTAGACGTCCTGTTTCATGTGGGGTATTCCTGTGTCACCAGGGGTCCCCTCCCCTCCCCCATATAGCAGAGTAAGGCTGTGCACTGATGGATAATTCTGTTACTACTGGAAACCATCAGCAAGTCTGGGGTCTTCGTGCCGGTAGGTTTTGGTGCTGAAGCTGCCGGTTGTGGTTCCTGCTCACCTGTTATTTAACCCTTTCTGGTCATCTTGCTCCAGGTCTGGTGTTCAGTGCGGACCCCGGAGAGCTCTCATGAAGGGATCATCACGGACCCCCACAGTCCATCCCGCTATCGTGTCATTGGCTCAGTCTCCAACTCCCGAGAATTCTCCAGACACTTCCAGTGTCCGGACGGCGCCCCGATGAACCCACTGAAGAAATGTGAAGTGTGGTGATCGGCGGGGGGCACTATGAAACCACGGACAGGAGGTTGGGGGGATCGTTTACAGTAATGGCTGACCTGGGAGGTTTCTTAAAGCTGTAGCATCGCTTTCCACTTTCTGACTGTCGGCTACTTCCGTGCACTAAACACCGATGACTATGCACCTTTAATACTGTCCGTATCGCCGCCATCCCCTGGCTTCCTGTGTAGGGGCATTGCCCAGTGTATGGGGGTCTCTGAATCTGTACCCCTATACTGCGCAGCAGCTAGGGGGCGATGCTGAGATGTTGGGATTTCCACTAGACGTGCCGCCATCGCTGCACCCGGTGTATATAATGCCATGTGTATATATGTGTCTTTTGTATATATTTATACCGCTGCGGCTCCGGCCGTTATTACACACGTTCTAATCACTGTTCAGATGTCGTGGGCCACGCGCTGCTCCGCGGCTCCAACTCCTGTCATTTTGCCTATTTTTATAGAAATCTGGAATCTTCTATCACCCAGTGCCTAATAAACAAGGTTCTGCTTTGTATTTCTGCTTTTGTCGCCACCTCTTCTTCCAGCGCCGGCGCCGCTTCTTCCAGCGCCGCTGACTCTTCTTCTTCGTCCTGTGTGCCGCTGCCTCTTCTTCGTCCTGTGTGCCGCCGCCTCTTCTTCTTCGTCCTGTGTGCCGCCGCCTCTACTTCTTCGTCCTGTGTGCCGCCGCCTCCTCTTCTTCGTCCTGTGTGCCGCCGCCTCCTCTTCTTCGTCCTGTGTGCCGCCGCCTCTTCTTCTTCGTCCTGTGTGCCGCCGCCTCTTCTTCGTCCTGTGTGCCGCCTCCTCTTCTTCTTCGTCCTGTGTGCCACCTCCTCTTCTTCTTCGTCCTGTGTGCCGCCTCCTCTACTTCTTCGTCCTGTGTGCCGCCTACTCTTCTTCTTCGTCCTGTGTGCCGCCTCCTCTACTTCTTCGTCCTGTGTGCCGCCTCCTCTACTTCTTCGTCCTGTGTACCGCCTCCTCTTCTTCTTCGTCCTGTGTGCCGCCTCTTCCTCCTCTTCTTCTTCGTCCTGTGTGCCGCCTCTTCCTCTTCTTCTTCGTCCTGTGTGCCGCCTCTTCCTCTTCTTCTTCGTCCTGTGTGCCGCCTCTTCCTCTTCTTCTTCGTCCTGTGTGCCGCCTCCTCTACTTCTTCGTCCTGTGTGCCGCCTACTCTTCTTCGTCCTGTGTGCCGCCTCCTCTACTTCTTCGTCCTGTGTGCCGCCTACTCTTCTTCGTCCTGTGTGCCGCCGCCTCCTCTTCTTCGTCCTGTGTGCCGCCGCCTCCTCTTCTTCATCCTGTGTGCCGCCGCCTCCTCTTCTTCGTCCTGTGTGCCGCCGCCTCCTCTTCTTCATCCTGTGTGCCGCCTCCTCTACTTCTTCGTCCTGTGTGCCGCCTACTCTTCTTCGTCCTGTGTGCCGCCGCCTCCTCTTCTTCGTCCTGTGTGCCGCCTCTTTCTCTTCTTCTTCGTCCTGTGTGCCGCCTCTTCCTCTTCTTCTTCGTCCTGTGTGCCGCCTCCTCTACTTCTTCGTCCTGTGTGCCGCCTACTCTTCTTCGTCCTGTGTGCCGCCTCTTTCTCTTCTTCGTCCTGTGTGCCGCCTCTTCCTCTTCTTCTTCGTCCTGTGTGCCGCCTCTTCCTCTTCTTCGTCCTGTGTGCCGCCTCTTCCTCTTCTTCTTCGTCCTGTGTGCCGCCTCTTCCTCTTCTTCTTCGTCCTGTGTGCCGCCTCTTCCTCTTCTTCTTCGTCCTGTGAACACTGATTTAAAAAAAACAAACTAATGGCAGCCAGGGGGCGCTCTCACAGTGGCGTATTATAACAAACCATATGCCACAGACCACTTTCTTGGCTCGCTGCCTGTGAACGTCCAGCTTGTCCCATCGGGGGCCGCCTGCTGGACAGCGACTGTGTAGCTGCAGGTAATGACTGACATGCGCTGTCTGCAAGTCAGTAACAGCAAGCGCAGATCTTACAGCAGCCACATACCAGAAAGTAAGCAGTCACATGACCTAGTACCCAGCATGCTCTGCGGCCGGAGGACATCTGCTCCTGATTGTACCCAGGAATGTGAGCGCAGGAAATCTTATTGGAGACAGATGGCAGCGGTGCGATCTACAGCAGCCTCCGCTCTGGGATCGGCCCTAATGGTGAGAGGCGACGGAGAAGGCAACTGCCCGTCCATGTACAGAGTGCCCGGGCCGGAGGCCTGCTGCAGGCACAACAAGCAAATGGCTGCTTCCCACACCTTCTCCTCCAGTCACCTCCAGAGCTGCACTCACTATTCTGCTGTTACATCGTGCCTTATCCTCCAGTCACCTCCAGAGCTGCACTCACTATTCTGCTGTTACATCGTGCCTTCTCCTCCACTCACCTCCAGAGCTGCACTCACTATTCTGCTGTTACATCATGCCTTATCCTCCAGTCAACTCCAGAGCTGCACTCGCTATTCTGCTGTTACATCGTGCCTTCTCCTCCACTCACCTCCAGAGCTGCACTCACTATTCTGCTGTTACATCGTGCCTTATCCTCCAGTCACCTCCAGAGCTGCACTCACTATTCTGCTGTTACATCGTGTCTTATCCTCCAGTAACCTCCAGAGCTGCACTCACTATTCTGCTGTTACATCGTGTCTTATCCTCCAGTAACCTCCAGAGCTGCACTCACTATTCTGCTGTTACATCGTGTCTTATCCTCTGGAGCTGCACTCACTATTCTACTATTACATCGTGTCTTATCCTCCAGTCACCTCCAGAGCTGCACTCACTATTCTGCTGTTACATCGTGCCTTATCCTCCAGTCACCTCCAGAGCTGCACTCACTATTCTGCTGTTACATCGTGTCTTATCCTCTGGAGCTGCACTCACTATTCTACTATTACATCGTGTCTTATCCTCCAGTCACCTCCAGAGCTGCACTCACTATTCTGCTGTTACATCGTGCCTTATCCTCCAGTCACCTCCAGAGCTGCACTCACTATTCTGCTGTTACATCGTGCCTTATCCTCCAGTCACCTCCAGAGCTGCACTCACTATTCTGCTGTTACATCGTGTCTTATCCTCCAGTCACCTCCAGAGCTGCACTCGCTATTCTGCTGTTACATCGTGTCTTATCCTCCAGTAACCTCCAGAGCTGCGGTCACTGTTCTGTAATATTGTGTCCGCATTCCGCCATACAGGCTTACCTGGCTGTGACATTCTGGGACATGTAGTGCTCATGCTCCTAGTGGGTTATAGCCGTATACGGGACGCGTCACCTGACGGGCTGTAACGTGCGTTCTGCTTCCCCGGGAGTTTCCCATAGCTCTGTACAGTTTAGTGTAGGGTGGGGCGCGGTCGAGGGCCCCCCGGAGGGTGGGGCGCGGTCGAGGGCCCCCCGGAGGGTGGGGCGCGGTCGAGGGCCCCCCGGAGGGTGGGGCGCGGTCGAGGGCCCCCCGGAGGGTGGGGCGCGGTCGAGGGCCCCCCGGAGGGTGGGGCGCGGTCGAGGGCCCCCCGGAGGGTGGGGCGCGGTCGAGGGTCCCCCCGGAGGGTGGGGCGCGGTCGAGGGTCCCCCCGGAGGGTGGGGCGCGGTCGAGGGCCCCCCGGAGGGTGGGGCACTGAGGGCCCCCCGGAGGGTGGGGCGCGGTCGAGGGCCCCCCGGAGGGTGGGGCGCGGTCGAGGGCCCCCCGGAGGGTGGGACGCGGTCGAGGGCCCCCCGGAGGGTGGGGCGCGGTCGAGGGCCCCCCGGAGGGTGGGGCACTGAGGGCCCCCCGGAGGGTGGGGCGCGGTCGAGGGCCCCCCGGAGGGTGGGGCGCGGTCGAGGGTCCCCCCGGAGGGTGGGGCGCGGTCGAGGGTCCCCCCGGAGGGTGGGACACTGAGGGCCCCCTGAGGGTTCGGTACCGCGGGCCCCCGTCGCCGGCTCTGGGATAATACAGGACAATGCGGTTTACAGTAAAACACAAGTCTGAAACAACCAATCAGAGCTGAGCTTTCTTTTTACCTCAGGAGCTCGGCGCTTCCTGTCAGCTGTGCGCTTCTCTGAGGAGGACGTCGTGTGTCCACCATGTTATGACCGTGGAGGTGACACATCGCTTTCCCCAGCCGTGCGGCGTCAACACAACATGGCGACGGCTTCCTGACTTCTGATAGGAAGCTGCGGAGTGTGGGCAGTGCAGGGTCCTAGCAGAGCGAGGCCACTGACCGTGGTGGAGTGTGGTGACTGGTGAGTGCTGTGTCCCTCCATGATTCTGTACAGCGCTGCCAGGAAACGCCCCTCTGCCATGTGTACCGCGTACAGCCGAGCGCACCGCAGCGGACGGAGGAGATGCACCGCGTACAGCCGAGCGCACCGCAGGGGACGGAGGAGATGCACCGCGTACAGCCGAGCGCACCGCAGGGGACGGAGGAGATGCACCGCGTACAGCCGAGCGCACCGCAGGGGACGGAGGAGATACACCGCGTACAGCCGAGCGCACCGCAGGGGACGGAGGAGATACACCGCGTACAGCCGAGCGCACCGCAGGGGACGGAGGAGATGCACCGCGTACAGCCGAGCGCACCGCAGGGGACGGAGGAGATGCACCGCGTACAGCCGAGCGCACCGCAGGGGACGGAGGAGATGCACCGCGTACAGCCGAGCGCACCGCAGGGGACGGAGGAGATGCACCGCGTACAGCCGAGCGCACCGCAGGGGACGGAGGAGATGCACCGCGTACAGCCGAGCGCACCGCAGGGGACGGAGGAGATACACCGCGTACAGCCGAGCGCACCGCAGGGGACGGAGGAGATACACCGCGTACAGCCGAGCGCACCGCAGGGGACGGAGGAGATACACCGCGTACAGCCGAGCGCACCGCATGGGGACGGAGGAGATACACCGCGTACAGCCGAGCGCACCGCATGGGGACGGAGGAGATACACCGCGTACAGCCGAGCGCACCGCAGGGGACGGAGGAGATACACCGCGTACAGCCGAGCGCACCGCAGGGGACGGAGGAGATACACCGCGTACAGCCGAGCGCACCGCAGGGGACGGAGGAGATACACCGCGTACAGCCGAGCGCACCGCAGCGGACGGAGGAGATACACCGTGTACAGCCGAGCGCACCGCAGCGGACGGAGGAGATACACCGCGTACAGCCGAGCGCACCGCAGGGAACGGAGGAGATGCACCGCGTACAGCCGAGCGCACCGCAGCGGACGGAGGAGATGCACCGCGTACAGCCGAGCGCACCGCAGCGGACGGAGGAGATGCACCGCGTACAGCCGAGCGCACCGCAGCGGACGGAGGAGATGCACCGCGTACAGCCGAGCGCACCGCAGCGGACGGAGGAGATGCACCGCGTACAGCCGAGCGCACCGCAGCGGACGGAGGAGATGCACCGCGTACAGCCGAGCGCACCGCAGCGGACGGAGGAGATGCACCGCGTACAGCCGAGCGCACCGCAGCGGACGGAGGAGATGCACCGCGTACAGCCGAGCGCACCGCAGCGGACGGAGGAGATGCACCGCGTACAGCCGAGCGCACCGCAGGGGACGGAGGAGATGCACCGCGTACAGCCGAGCGCACCGCAGGGGACGGAGGAGATGCACCGCGTACAGCCGAGCGCACCGCAGGGGACGGAGGAGATGCACCGCGTACAGCCGAGCGCACCGCAGGGGACGGAGGAGATGCACCGCGTACAGCCGAGCGCACCGCAGGGGACGGAGGAGATGCACCGCGTACAGCCGAGCGCACCGCAGGGGACGGAGGAGATGCACCGCGTACAGCCGAGCGCACCGCAGGGGACGGAGGAGATGCACCGCGTACAGCCGAGCGCACCGCAGGGGACGGAGGAGATGCACCGCGTACAGCCGAGCGCACCGCAGGGGACGGAGGAGATGCAGCGCGTACAGCCGAGCGCACCGCAGGGGACGGAGGAGATGCACCGCGTACAGCCGAGCGCACCGCAGGGGACGGAGGAGATGCACCGCGTACAGCCGAGCGCACCGCAGGGGACGGAGGAGATGCACCGCGTACAGCCGAGCGCACCGCAGGGGACGGAGGAGATGCACCGCGTACAGCCGAGCGCACCGCAGGGGACGGAGGAGATGCACCGCGTACAGCCGAGCGCACCGCAGGGGACGGAGGAGATGCACCGCGTACAGCCGAGCGCACCGCAGGGGACGGAGGAGATGCACCGCGTACAGCCGAGCGCACCGCAGGGGACGGAGGAGATTCACCGCGTACAGCCGAGCGCACCGCAGGTGATGGAGGAGATACACCGCGTACAGCCGAGCGCACCGCAGGGGATGGAGGAGATAGGAGATACACCGCAGACGGAGGAGATACACCGCGTACAGCCGAGCGTACCGCAGGGGACGGAGGAGATACACCACGTACAGCCGAGCGCACCGCAGGGGACGGATAAGGTGCTCCGCGTACATTTTTCTGCACCCCTCACACATTAGACACCAGATTGTTGCTGTCAGTGGAGGAATAATCGAATGTCTTTTCTTTGGCTGTAATTTATGTACAGGCTCCGGCCCTGTTTCTAAGCAGTGTTTCACCTGTATCTCTTCCCATGGACGGGGGCCTCAGTTGGACGGGGGCCTCAGTTGGACGGGGGCCTCAGTTGGACGGGGTCCTCAGTTGGACGGGGGCCTCAGTTGGACGGGGGTCCTCAGTTGGACGGGGGCCTCAGTTGGACGGGGGCCTCAGTTGGACGGGGGGCCTCAGTTGGACGGGGGCCTCAGTTGGACGGGGGGCCTCAGTTGGACGGGGGGCCTCAGTTGGACGGGGGGGCCTCAGTTGGACGGGGGGCCTCAGTTGGACGGGGTCCTCAGTTGGACGGGGGTCCTCAGTTGGACGGGGGTCCTCAGTTGGACGGGGGGCCTCAGTTGGACGGGGGCCTCAGTTGGACGGGGGCCTCAGTTGGACGGGGGCCTCAGTTGGACGGGGGGCCTCAGTTGGACGGGGTCCTCAGTTGGACGGGGGTCCTCAGTTGGACGGGGGTCCTCAGTTGGACGGGGGTCCTCAGTTGGACGGGGGCCTCAGTTGGACGGGGGCCTCAGTTGGACGGGGGCCTCAGTTGGACCCTGTCCTGCTTTGCCCTTATTCACACTGATGTCATTTGACACATGGCAGGGTTTAATACTAGATGGGTTAGGGCTGCATTGATGGGTGCACCTTACCATGGTGGGCTGGCTGTTAGGCTTTTTTTTTTTAAATCAAATTTGAGTTAAAGGGAACCTGTCACCTGCAATAATGCTACTAAGCTGCAGCTATGGGGTTGATATTGTCACCAACCTGCCCAATGCCTGCACATAGCCGAGCGCTGTGGGGAGAAATTGATCTTTACCCCACCTCGACCAAAGGTATCCATGGTTACGACCATTAACAACAATATAACTAGCTGTCATTATATCAGTGGTCGTAGCCATGGATACCTAAGGTCCTGCAATGTATATGACGAAAGAGAAATGGCGAATCAGAAGAACTAGACTACATTTCGAATTGGAGGCATTTGCTAACATTAATATTATTACACCTGCTACATTTTGGGATAGGATCTTGAGGATGGGAATACCTCTTTAACTAAGTCCTATGTTATTTACATCTACTATTACTGTTCTCTTACTGTAGGGTATAAGCTCATTTTGTTTTATTCCTTTGGCTTTGTCTGTGAAATGGCCAGCGTGTGAACAGGCCGCAGACAGCGGAGGTCTCTCCACCGTGTCAGGTGTAACAGAGGATCCGAAGAAACACACATATATACAAGGAGCCAGCGTCGGACTGGAGCACCTTGGGCCCCCCAGAGAAAATCATTATTGGGGACCACTATGTAGCTGCATAGAAATAGATACAAGACCACCAATTGTGCGGTAAGACGGGCTAATATCGGGGTATAATGTAAGGTAGAACACATCTTAATTATGTAGCAGGGGTTGGGGTAGCCCCCTCATAGAAAATAAAGTAGCCCCCTTCATAGAATATAATGCAGCCCCCCTCATAGAATATAATGCAGCCCCCCATAGAATAGAATATAGCCCTCCTCATAGGGTATAATGCAGCCCCCCATAGAATATAATGTAGCCCCCCTCATAGAATATAATGCAGCCCCACCACAGAATATAATGTAGCCCCCCATAGACTATAATGTATCACCATCATAGGGTATAATGCAGCCCCCCTCATATAGTGTAATGCAGCCCACCACAATATAATGTAGCCCCCTCAGAGTATAATGCAACCTCCTCATAAGGTATAATGCAGCCCCCCATAGAGCATAATGCTGTCCACTCATATAGTATGATGTAGCCCCCAGAATATAATGTAGTCCCCTGAGAGAAGCAGCCCCCCACAAAATAAAATGTAGCCTCCTCAAAGTATAATGCAGCCCTCCTCATAGGGTATAATGCAGCCTCCCGCCACCCCCATCATTGCCTTCTCACCCACCACCCCATCATTGCCCATTCCACCACCTCAATCATTGCCTCCTCCCCCACCACCTTTGTCCTTTCCACCACTACCATCATTGTCCTTTACACCACAACCGTCATTGCTTTCTCCCCTATCATTGCCCATTTTAACACCTCCATCATTGCCTCCCCCCACAACCATCATTGCCTTCTCCCACACCACCTCATCGTTGCCCATTCCACCACCTCCATCATTGCCCATTTCACCACCTCCATCATTGCCTTCTCCCCCACCACCCCATCATTGTCCTTTTCACCACAACCATCATTGCCTTCTCCCCCACCACCCCATCATTGTCCTTTCCACCACAACCATCATTGCCTTCTCCCCCACCACCCCATCATTGTCCTTTCCACCACAACCATCATTGCCTTCTCCCCCACCACCCCATCATTGTCCATTTCAACACCTCTATCATTGCCTACCCACCACCCCATCGTCCTTTCCACAACCATCAACATTGCCTTCTCCCCCACCACTACCATCACTGCTTTCTCCATCACCCACTTCATTGCCAATCTCCAATACACACTTCTCCAATACACACACACAGCACCGCACCACTCTGTTACACACACAAAGCATCGCACTGCATACACACACACGCATGCACTCAGACAGACACAGCACCACTCACCTCTCTGAACGTTCCCTGCAGCCACAGCACATCCAGTAAGCACCATCGCTGGCAGCTTTCTGTCTGAAACAGCCGCATGCTGAATGATGACGTCATCCAGTCGCGCTGTGTCAGACCGGAAGCAGCGGGCAGGACGGCATCAAATCCCTGCAGCTCCGCTCTGCTGCCAATTGACCTAAGGTTTAGCCACCCTGCAGGGGCCCACCTCTGGGGCCCCGATGCAGCCGCACCGGCTTTACATGCGGGCAGTGTTCGCCTCAGCCTCACCGCTATTAAAGTGAAATGAATGTTCACTCCTCTCCATGCTCACGGGGGCGTGGGGAAGCGTGAATATTAATTTCTCTTTAGCAGCGGGACAGTCTCCTGTCTCCAGGTGCTGCTCCACTGGCACCGGGCGGGCCCCCTTGACTCAGGGGCCCCATAGCTGCTAGGTGTGCCGCTATTTGTGACACGCCACTGGCTGGGGGCCCCTGGAGCAGTGGGGGCCCTAGGCAGCTGGTGGCCAGTATGCCAGCAGGTGTCAGTGCCTGGGCCCACCGGAGAATCCTCCGGTTCTCTGGTGGGCCAGTCCGACCCTGCAAGGAGCAGAGACAGCAGATGTACACTGTTTACCTGTGCTACCGTTTGTAACGGGCAGGGAGGCTGTATGGGGCTCTATAGTGCAGGGAGGCTGTATGGGGCTCTATAGTGCAGGGAGGCTGTATGGGGCTCTATAGTGCAGGGAGGCTGTATGGGGCTCTATAGCGCAGGGAGGCTGTATGGGGCTCTGTAGTGCAGGGAGGCGTATGGGGCTCTATAGCGCAGGGAGGCTGTATGGGGCTCTGTAGTGCAGGGAGGCGTATGGGGCTCTATAGTGCAGGGAGGCTGTATGGGGCTCTATAGCGCAGGGAGGCTGTATGGGGCTCTATAGCGCAGGGAGGCTGTATGGGGCTCTATAGCGCAGGGAGGCTGTATGGGGCTCTGTAGTGCAGGGAGGCGTATGGGGCTCTATAGTGCAGGGAGGCTGTATGGGGCTCTATAGTGCAGGGAGGCTGTATGGGACTCTATAGTGCAGGGAGGCTGTATGGGGCTCTATAGTGCAGGGAGGCTGTATGGGGCTCTATAGTGCAGGGAGGCTGTATGGGGCTCTGTAGTGCAGGGAGGCTGTATGGGGCTCTATAGTGCAGGGAGGCTGTATGGGGCTCTATAGTGCAGGGATGCTGTATGGGGCTCTATAGTGCAGGGATGCTGTATGGGGCTCTGTAGTGCAGGGAGGCTGTATGGGGCTCTGTAGTGCAGGGAGGCTGTATGGGGCTCTGTAGTGCAGGGAGGCTGTATGGGGCTCTGTAGTGCAGGGAGACTGTATGGGGCTCTGTAGTGCAGGGAGGCTGTATGGGGGGCTCTGTAGTGCAGGGAGGCTGTATGGGGCTCTGTAGTGCAGGGAGGCTGTATGGGGCTCTGTAGTGCAGGGAGGCTGTATGGGGGGCTCTGTAGTGCAGGGAGGCTGTATGGGGGGCTCTGTAGTGCAGGGAGGCTGTATGGGGGGCTCTGTAGTGCAGGGAGGCTGTATGGGGCTCTATAGTGCAGGGAGGCTGTATGGGGCTCTATAGTGCAGGGAGGCTGTATGGGGCTCTGTAGTGCAGGGAGGCTGTATGGGGCTCTATAGTGCAGGGAGGCTGTATGGGGCTCTATAGTGCAGGGAGGCTGTATGGGGCTCTATAGTGCAGGGAGGCTGTATGGGGCTCTATAGTGCAGGGATGCTGTATGGGGCTCTATAGTGCAGGGAGGCTGTATGGGGCTCTATAGTGCAGGGAGGCTGTATGGGGCTCTATAGTGCAGGGATGCTGTATGGGGCTCTATAGTGCAGGGATGCTGTATGGGGCTCTGTAGTGCAGGGAGGCTGTATGGGGCTCTGTAGTGCAGGGAGGCTGTATGGGGCTCTGTAGTGCAGGGAGGCTGTATGGGGCTCTGTAGTGCAGGGAGACTGTATGGGGCTCTGTAGTGCAGGGAGGCTGTATGGGGGGCTCTGTAGTGCAGGGAGGCTGTATGGGGCTCTGTAGTGCAGGGAGGCTGTATGGGGCTCTGTAGTGCAGGGAGGCTGTATGGGGGGCTCTGTAGTGCAGGGAGGCTGTATGGGGGGCTCTGTAGTGCAGGGAGGCTGTATGGGGGGCTCTGTAGTGCAGGGAGGCTGTATGGGGCTCTATAGTGCAGGGAGGCTGTATGGGGCTCTATAGTGCAGGGAGGCTGTATGGGGCTCTATAGTGCAGGGAGGCTGTATGGGGCTCTGTAGTGCAGGGAGGCTGTATGGGGCTCTATAGTGCAGGGAGGCTGTATGGGGCTCTATAGTGCAGGGATGCTGTATGGGGCTCTATAGTGCAGGGAGGCTGTATGGGGCTCTATAGTGCAGGGAGGCTGTATGGGGCTCTATAGTGCAGGGATGCTGTATGGGGCTCTGTAGTGCAGGGAGGCTGTATGGGGCTCTGTAGTGCAGGGAGGCTGTATGGGGCTCTGTAGTGCAGGGAGGCTGTATGGGGCTCTAGTGCAGGGAGACTGTATGGGGCTCTGTAGTGCAGGGAGGCTGTATGGGGGGCTCTGTAGTGCAGGGAGGCTGTATGGGGCTCTGTAGTGCAGGGAGGCTGTATGGGGGGCTCTGTAGTGCAGGGAGGCTGTATGGGGGGCTCTGTAGTGCAGGGAGGCTGTATGGGGGGCTCTGTAGTGCAGGGGGACTGTATGGGGCTCTAGCGCAGGGGGACTGTATGGGGCTCTGTAGCACAGAGACTGTATGGGGGGCTCTGTAGCGCAGGGGGACTGTATGGGGCTCTGTAGCGCAGGGGGACTGTATGGGGCTCTGTAGCGCAGGGGGACTGTATGGGGGGGGGCTCTGTAGCGCAGGGAGACTGTATGGGGGGGCTCTGTAGCGCAGGGGGACTGTACGGGGCTCTGTAGCGCAGGGGGACTGTACGGGGCTCTGTAGCGCAGGGGGACTGTACGGGGCTCTGTAGCGCAGGGGGACTGTACGGGGCTCTGTAGCGCAGGGGGACTGTACGGGGCTCTGTAGCGCAGGGGGACTGTACGGGGCTCTGTAGCGCAGGGGGACTGTACGGGGCTCTGTAGCGCAGGGGGACTGTACGGGGCTCTGTAGCGCGGGAAGACTGTACGGGGCTCTGTAGCGCGGGGGGACTGTACGGGGCTCTCTAGCGCGGGGAGACTGTACGGGGCTCTGTAGTGTAGGGGGACTGTACGGGGCTCTGTAGCGCAGGGAGACTGTACGGGGCTCTGTAGTGCAAGGGGACTGTATGGGGCTCTGTAGCGCAGGGAGACTGTATGGGGCTCTGTAGCGCAGGGGGACTGTATGGGGCTCTGTAGCGCAGGGAGACTGTATGGGGCTCTGTAGCGCAGGGGGACTGAATGGGGGGCACTGTAGCGCAGGGGGACTGTATAGGGGGTTCTGTAGCGCAGGGAGGCTGTATGGGGGCTCTGTAGCGCAGGGGGACTGTATGGGGCTCTGTAGTGCAGGGAGGATGTATGGGGCATTGTATTGTAGTGTAGGGGGACTGTACGGGGCTCTGTAGCGCAGGGAGACTGTACGGGGCTCTGTAGTACAAGGGGACTGTATGGGGCTCTGTAGCGCAGGGAGACTGTATGGGGCTCTGTAGCGCAGGGGGACTGTAAGGGGCTCTGTAGCGCATGGGGACTGTACGGGGCTCTGTAGCGCGGGAAGACTGTACGGGGCTCTGTAGCGCGGGGGGACTGTACGGGACTCTCTAGCGCGGGGAGACTGTACGGGGCTCTGTAGTGTAGGGGGACTGTACGGGGCTCTGTAGCGCAGGGAGACTGTACGGGGCTCTGTAGTGCAAGGGGACTGTATGGGGCTCTGTAGCGCAGGTAGACTGTATGGGGCTCTGTAGCGCAGGGGGACTGTATGGGGCTCTGTAGCGCAGGGAGACTGTATGGGGCTCTGTAGCGCAGGGGGACTGTATGGGGGGCACTGTAGCGCAGGGGGACTGTATAGGGGGTTCTGTAGCGCAGGGAGGCTGTATGGGGGCTCTGTAGCGCAGGGGGACTGTATGGGGCTCTGTAGTGCAGGGAGGATGTATGGGGCATTGTATTGTAGTGTAGGGAGACTGTATGGGGCTCTATAGTGCAGTGAGACTGTATGGGGCTCTGTAGCGCAGGGGGACTGTATGAGGGGCTCTGTAGCGCAGGGAGGCTGTATGGGGGGGCTCTGTAGTGCAGAGGGAGGGGGACTGTATGGGGCTTTGTAGCGCAGGGGGACTGTATGGGGGGCTCTGTAGCGCAGGGGGACTGTATGGGGGGGCTCTGTAGCGCAGGGAGGCTGTATGGGGGCTCTGTAGCGCAGGGGGACTGTATGGGGCTCTGTAGTGCAGGGAGGATGTATGGGGCATTGTATTGTAGTGTAGGGAGACTGTATGGGGCTCTATAGTGCAGTGAGACTGTATGGGGCTCTGTAGCGCAGGGGGACTGTATGAGGGACTCTGTAGCGCAGGGAGGCTGTATGGGGGGGCTCTGTAGTGCAGAGGGAGGGGGACTGTATGGGGCTTTGTAGCGCAGGGGGACTATGGGGGGCTCTGTAGCGCAGGGGGACTGTATGGGGGGGCTCTGTAGCGCAGGGAGGCTGTATGGGGGCTCTGTAGCGCAGGGGGACTGTATGGGGCTCTGTAGTGCAGGGAGGCTGTATGGGGCTCTGTAGCGCAGGGGGACTGTATGGGGGGTGCTGTAGCGCAGGGGGACTGTATGGGGGGCTCTGTAGCGCAGGGGGACTGTATGGGGGGCTCTGTAGCACAGGGGGACTGTATGGGGGGCTCTGTAGCGCAGGGAGGCTGTATGGGGGGCTCTGTAGCGCAGGGGGACTGTATGGGGGGCTCTGTAGCGCAGGGGGACTGTATGGGGGGCTCTAGTGCAGGAAGGCTGTATGGGGCTCTGTAGCGCAGGGGGACTGTATGGGGGGCTCTGTAGCGCAGGGAGGCTGTATGGGGGGGCTCTGTAGTGCAGAGGAAGGGGGACTGTATGGGGCTTTGTAGCGCAGGGGGACTGTATGGGGGGCTCTGTAGCGCTGGGGGACTGTATGGGGGGGCTCTGTAGCGCTGGGGGACTGTATGGGGGGGCTCTGTAGCGCAGGGAGGCTGTATGGGGGGCTCTGTAGCGCAGGGGGACTGTATGGGGCTCTGTAGTGCAGGGAGGCTGTATGGGGCTCTGTAGCGCAGGGGGACTGTATGGGGGGTGCTGTAGCGCAGGGGGACTGTATGGGGGGCTCTGTAGCGCAGGGGGACTGTATGGGGGGCTCTGTAGCGCAGGGGGACTGTATGGGGGGCTCTGTAGCGCAGGGAGGCTGTATGGGGGGCTCTGTAGCGCAGGGGGACTGTATGGGGGGCTCTGTAGCGCAGGGGGACTGTATGGGGGGCTCTGTAGCGCAGGGGAACTGTATGGGGGGCTCTGTAGCGCAGGGGGACTGTATGGGGGGCTCTGTAGCGCAGGGGGACTGTATGGGGCTCTGTAGCGCGGGGAGACTGTATGGGGCTCTGTAGTGCAGGGAGGCTGTATGGGGCTCTGTAGTGCAGGGAGGCTGTATGGGGCTCTGTAGTGCAGGGAGGCTGTATGGGGCTCTAGTGCAGGGAGACTGTATGGGGCTCTGTAGCGCAGGGGGACTGTATGGGGCTCTGTAGCGCAGGGGGACTGTATGGGGCTCTGTAGCGCAGGGGGACTGTATGGGGCTCTGTAGCGCAGGGGGACTGTATGGGGGGCTCTGTAGCGCGGGGGGACTGTATGGGGGGCTCTGTAGCGCAGGGGGACTGTATGGGGGGCTCTGTAGTGCGGGGGGACTGTATGGGGGGCTCTGTAGCGCGGGGGGACTGTATGGGGCTCTGTAGCGCGGGGGGACTGTATGGGGCTCTGTAGTGCAGGGGGACTGTATGGGGGGCTCTGTAGTGCAGGGAGACTGTATGGGGCCGCACTACTACACTGCAGGCTCCTCTGGGCCCCTCTGCACGGGCTGCTATCTAAGGTCCTGACTAGAGATTAGATTATTGCACCCTCGGCTGTAGGGGGCGGGATCTGGTTTCCTTGGTTACACACTTTTCACACTCGCTTCCGGTGACACTGCTCTATTTCCGTTGTCATGCGCCTGCATTGCCGCGTGGGGGAGACATTCCATGACTGACACGCAGAGGCCGAACGGCAACGAATATTACCGAATTATTTCGTGCCGCCACGCCCCCTCCAATCCCTGCACCTCCTGGGACTCCGCCCTGTGGCTGTGTCCCGCCTCTGTGTCACATTGCACCGATCTTGATCACGCCTCTTTCCGAAGATTTCCGACACAGCGTTCGTGTCCTGCCTCACCTTTGCCCCGCCTCCTCTCACGATTGGTTTACGCGCACAGACCACACACAGTCCTCCGGCTGCGAACGAACCCGAGTGTTTCCGAACATTTCCGAGCTGCCTTCGTTTACTCCACCTGTTTTCCGAGCGCATCCGAACTTTGCCGGAGATTACCGAATGTCCGTCCTGCCGGACTGCTGGAGGCGGACGCAGCGCCATGTTGGATGCTCCGGTGTCTGAGTGAGGAAATTACCGGTATCTCCACGACAGACAGAGGCGCCCGTGTCTCCCTGACTGCGCTCCCATGAGGGTCCGCCCCTGAACCCGGCCCGGCCATGAGTTTACCGCACAAGCCGGCCCTGAAATCCGCCGCACCCACCGGAGCCGGGACCGGGGTGCTGGGGCCTCCCCCGTCAGCTGCCGTGCCCAGCGCCGCCGTGCCTGCTCCTCCCTCCTCTGCAGCCGCCGCACACCCCGGGATCCGGGCCCTGCAGCCTCCGACTGCCGCAGCGTATCCTTCACCGGAGAGAGTGAGAGAGAGACTGAGGGAGAGAGTGACTGAGGGAGAGAGTGACAGAGGGAGAGACTGAGGGAGAGAGTGACAGAGGGAGAGACTGAGGGAGAGAGTGACAGAGGGAGAGACTGAGGGAGAGAGTGACAGAGGGAGAGAGTGACAGAGGGAGAGACAGAAGGAGAGAGTGACTGAGGGAGAGAGTGACAGAGGGAGAGAGTGACAGAGGGAGAGACAGAAGGAGAGAGTGACTGAGGGAGAGAGTGACAGAGGGAGAGACTGAGGGAGAGAGTGACAGAGGGAGAGACTGAGGGAGAGAGTGACAGAGGGAGAGACTGAGGGAGAGAGTGACAGAGGGAGAGAGTGACAGAGGGAGAGACAGAAGGAGAGAGTGACTGAGGGAGAGAGTGACAGAGGGAGAGAGTGACAGAGGGAGAGACAGAAGGAGAGAGTGACTGAGGGAGAGAGTGACAGAGGGAGAGAGTGACAGAGGGAGAGAGTGACAGAGGGAGAGAGTGACAGAGGGAGTGACAGAGGGAGAGAGTGACAGAGGGAGAGAGTGACAGAGGGAGAGAGTGACAGAGGGAGAGAGTGACAGAGGGAGAGAGTGACAGAGGGAGAGAGTGACAGAGGGAGAGAGTGACAGAGGGAGAGAGTGACAGAGGGAGAGAGTGACAGAGGGAGAGAGTGACAGAGGGAGAGAGTGACAGAGGGAGAGAGTGACAGAGGGAGAGAGTGACAGAGGGAGAGAGTGACAGAGGGAGAGAGTGACAGAGGGAGAGAGTGACAGAGGGAGAGAGTGACAGAGGGAGAGAGTGACAGAGGGAGAGAGTGACAGAGGGAGAGAGTGACAGAGGGAGAGAGTGACAGAGGGAGAGAGTGACAGAGGGAGAGAGTGACAGAGGGAGAGAGTGACAGAGGGAGAGAGTGACAGAGGGAGAGAGTGACAGAGGGAGAGAGTGACAGAGGGAGAGAGTGACAGAGGGAGAGAGTGACAGAGGGAGAGAGTGACAGAGGGAGAGAGTGACAGAGGGAGAGAGTGACAGAGGGAGAGAGTGACAGAGGGAGAGAGTGACAGAGGGAGAGAGTGACAGAGGGAGAGAGTGACAGAGGGAGAGAGTGACAGAGGGAGAGAGTGACTGAGGGAGAGAGTGACTGAGGGAGAGAGTGACAGAGGGAGAGACTGAGGGAGAGAGTGACAGAAGGAGAGAGTGACTGAGGGAGAGACAGAGGGAGAGAGTGACAGAGGGAGAGAGTGACAGAGGGAGAGAGTGACAGAGGGAGAGAGTGACAGAGGGAGAGAGTGACAGAGGGAGAGAGTGACAGAGGGAGAGAGTGAC
Organism: Ranitomeya imitator; assembly: GCF_032444005.1. Lineage (NCBI taxonomy): Eukaryota > Metazoa > Chordata > Amphibia > Anura > Dendrobatidae > Ranitomeya > Ranitomeya imitator. The sequence goes on from NC_091291.1 coordinate 2,831,086, forward strand.
AGAGGGAGAGAGTGACAGAGGGAGAGAGTGACAGAGGGAGAGAGTGACAGAGGGAGAGAGTGACAGAGGGAGAGAGTGACAGAGGGAGAGAGTGACAGAGGGAGAGAGTGACAGAGGGAGAGAGTGACAGAGGGAGAGAGTGACAGAGGGAGAGAGTGACAGAGGGAGAGAGTGACAGAGGGAGAGAGTGACAGAGGGAGAGAGTGACAGAGGGAGAGAGTGACAGAGGGAGAGAGTGACAGAGGGAGAGAGTGACAGAGGGAGAGAGTGACAGAGGGAGAGAGTGACAGAGGGAGAGAGTGACAGAGGGAGAGAGTGACAGAGGGAGAGAGTGACAGAGGGAGAGAGTGACTGAGGGAGAGAGTGACTGAGGGAGAGAGTGAGGGAGAGACTGAGGGAGAGACTGAGGGAGAGACTGAGGGAGAGAGTGACAGAGGGAGAGAGTGACAGAAGGAGAGACTGAGGGAGAGAGTGACAGAAGGAGAGACTGAGGGAGAGAGTGACTGAGGGAGAGAGTGACTGAGGGAGAGAGTGACTGAGGGAGAGAGTGACTGAGGGAGAGAGTGACTGAGGGAGAGTGACTGAGGGAGAGTGACTGAGGGAGAGTGACTGAGGGAGAGTGTGACTGAGGGAGAGTGACTGAGGGAGAGTGACTGAGGGAGAGTGACTGAGGGAGAGTGACTGAGGGAGAGTGACTGAGGGAGAGTGACTGAGGGAGAGTGACTGAGGGAGAGTGTGACTGAGGGAGAGTGTGACTGAGGGAGAGTGACTGAGGGAGAGTGACTGAGGGAGAGAGTGACTGAGGGAGAGAGTGACTGAGGGAGAGAGTGACTGAAGGAGAGACTGAGGGAGAGAGTGACTGAAGGAGAGACTGAGGGAGAGAGTGACTGAAGGAGAGACTGAGGGAGAGAGTGACTGAGGGAGAGACTGAGGGAGAGAGTGACTGAGGGAGAGAGTGACTGAGGGAGAGAGAGTGACTGAGGGAGAGAGTGTGACTGAGGGAGAGAGTGTGACTGAGGGAGAGAGTGTGACTGAGGGAGAGAGTGACAGAAGAGACCATATGCTTTGGCAATGCTAAAGTGTACTTAGTCCTGCCAATAAAGCTCAATTGAATTGAATTGACAGAAGAGACACTGAGGGGAGAGAATGACAAGGGGGTAGAGTGATGGAGGGGGGAGTGATGGCGAGACTGACAAGGGGGAGAGTGACAGAGGCAGAGAGTGATGGGGAGACAAGAGAATTATGCATAGAGAGACACAGGGGGAGACGTGTTTCTCTAAAATTGTGTCTGGACCTTATATTTTTCCATGGGATGTCTTATTTTCTGGGGATGTCTTATTTTCATTCCATGAACATCAGTCCACATCTTTCTTCCTCATATGTAATTTCGTCCTCACATTCTGGATCATCAAAGCTCCGAACCCTGAATTCCATCATGGATTTCTTCAGATCCTGTTTCCTTTTTCCATGTACAACATCTGATGAAAACCTATGGGGTTAGAACGATCATTGATGGCTCACACCGTCCCCATACAGATCATGCTATCATCTCCTGCTTACGGTACATACGCGTGTATATATACACTGCACATGCGTACACGTGTGTCTGTATGCACAAACACACACATATATATATATATACACGCTGTGCTTACATCCACGTGTGTTTGTATATACACACGCGCGCACATATACAGTTATGTGAAAGTCTTTGCCTCCTTGCTAATTTCCTAATCTTTTGCATGTTTGTCACACTTCAGTATTTCATATCACCAGACGTTAATATTGGACAAGGATAACACCAGTAATCACAAAATGCAGTTTTGAAACGAAAGTCTTTATTCTTAAGGGAAAAATAAATCCAAACCTACGGGGCCCTGTGGAAAAAGGTGATTCCCCCCACCCCTTAAAAAATAAACTTTGGTTTATCACATCTTTGGGAAGCTGAGTTCACATTCCCTAGCCACACACATGCCTGATCATTGCCACATTTGTTCTCAATCAAGAAATCACTTAAATAGGACCTGCCTGACAAAGTGAAATAGACCAAATGTCCTCAAAAGCTAGACATCATGCCGCCATCCAAATACCGTAAATTCTTGAATTAATGAGAAACAAAGTAATTGAGGTCTATCAGTCTAGAAAAGGTTCTAACGCAGTTTTTAAAACTTTGGGACTCCAGCGAACCATAGTGACGGCTATTCACCACAAAAGGCGAAAACCTGGAACAGTAGGGAACTCTCTCAGGAGTGGCCGGCTGATAAAAATTTCCATAAGAGCACAGTGACGACTTATCGAAGAGGTCAAAAAAAGACCCCACAGCAACATACAATGAACCACAGGCCTCACTTACCTCAGTTAAGGTCAGTTCATGACTCCACCATAAGAAACAGACTGGACAAAAATGGCCTGCATAGCAAAGTTTCAAGATGAAAACCACTAGTGAGCAATAAGAACATAAAAGCTTGTCTCAATTTTGCCAGAAAACATCTTGATAAATCCCTAAGACTTTTGGAGAATACTCTGTGGCCTGACAAGACAAAAGTGGTTCTTTTTGGAACATATGTGTCTTATTACCTCTAGTGTAGAAGTAACACAGCATTCCAGAAAAGGAACATCATACCAACAGTAAAATATGGTGGTGGTAGTGTGGTGATCAGGTTTTTTTTTGGTGCTTCAGGACCTGGAAGAATTGCTGTGGTAAATGGAACCATGAATTTTGCGGTCTACCAAAAAATCCTCATTGAGAAGGTCCGGCTTTCTGCTAATGACTAGAGTTGAGCGAATTTGATCGGGTTCCTGCTTTTTCAACAAGCTTTAGCGCTTACCAAATAAGCTGCAGAGGGAACCTGGATACATTGAGTGCGCCGGCTGATCAGATGTCCGGTGTCGCAGCTACAGTGTCCCTGTCACGGCACATGCATGGACAGTCTGTTGGGCTCTCCCTGCAGAATCGCCCGATCTGCCAACATAAATGGTATAGTGGAAAAAAGTCAAAACACCAGAATTTAGTTTTTTTGGTCGGCACAAGAATGAATTAAAATGCAATAACGGGCACGCAAAAGATCATATATGAAAAATGGAGATGCTACGGGTCTCAGAAAATGACGCCTTTTTTTTTTTCTACAAACTTTTGATTTTTCTCTTCCATTTCAATGAAAAATAACCTGTACATGTTTGGTATCTACGAACTCGTAATGACCTGCAGAATTATGGTGGCCGGTCGGTTTTAGCATTTGGTGATCATGGCAAAAAAAAAAATACCCTAACAAGTCGTGGAATTGCACTTTTTTTTTTTGCAATTTCTCCGCACTAGGAATTTTTTCCCCATTTTCAAGTACACAATATTGTAAAACCAATGGTGTCATTTAAAAGTATAACTCGTCCCGCAAAAAACAAGCCTTCACATGGCCACATTGATGGACAAATAAAAAAGATATGGCTCCGGGAAGTAGGGGAGCGAAAAACTGAAATGCAAAAATGAAAAGGGGCTTGTGGGTGAAGGGGTTAAAAGGAACCTGTGATCATGATTGTGTTCAGTGACTACAGACAGTGTCAGGTCGGTGCCGTTATGCTGATTACACTGATACCTGTGATCAGGGTTGTGCTCAGTGACTACAGACAGTGTCAGGTCGGTGCTGTTATACTGATTACACCGATACCTGTGATCAGGATTGTGCTCAGTGACTGCAGACAGTGTCAGGTCGGTGCCGTTATACTGATTACACTGATACCTGTGATCAGGATGGTGCTCAGTGACTACAGACAGTGTCAGGTCGGTGCCGTTATACTGATTACACTGATACCTGTGATCAGGATTGTGCTCAGTGACTACAGACAGTGTCAGGTCGGTGCCGTTATACTGATTACACTGATACCTGTGATCAGGATTGTGCTCAGTGACTACAGACAGTGTCAGGTCGGTGCCGTTATACTGATTACACTGATACCTGTGATCAGGATTGTGCTCAGTGACTACAGACAGTGTCAGGTCGGTGCCGTTATACTGATTACCCTGATACCTGTGATCAGGATTGTGCTCAGTGACTGCAGACAGTGTCAGGTCGGTGCCGTTATACTGATTACACTGATACCTGTGTGTTATGACCTGGTGGTTAAGAGCACACGGAATGACCTGATAGTTACTGATAATAAGGACGAGCTCTGGGACGTGGGAACTCTGCTGACCGCAATCCCTAAACCTATCAAACACACTAGAAATAGCCGTGGATTGCGCCTAACGCTCCCTATGCAACTCGGCACAGCCTAAGGAACTAGCTAGCCCTGAAGATAGAAAAATAAAGCCTACCTTGCCTCAGAGAAATTCCCCAAAGGAAAAGGCAGCCCCCCACATATAATGACTGTGAGTAAAGATGAAAATACAAACACGGAGATGAAATAGATTTAGCAAAGTGAGGCCCGACTTACTGAACAGACCGAGTATAGGAAAGGTTACTTTGCGGTCAGCACAAAAAACCTACAAAAAGACCACGCAGAGGGCGCAAAAAGACCCTCCGCTCCGACTCACGGTGCGGAGGCGCTCCCTCTGCGTCCCAGAGCTTCCAGCAAGCAAGACAACAAATTAAATAGCAAGCTGGACAGAAAAATGGCAAACCAAAGAAATACAAGCTGGAACTTAGCTTCTGATGGAAGACAGGTCACAAGAACGATCCAGGAGTGAACAGACCAATACTGGAACATTGACAGGTGGCATGGAGCAAAGATCTAAGTGGAGTTAAAAAGAGCAGCAGCTAACGAATTAACCTCGTCTCCTGTGAAACTCAGAAACACCCACCAGAGGAAGTCCATGGACAGAACCAGCCGAAGTACCATTCATGACCACAGGAGGGAGCCCGACAACAGAATTCACAACACCTGTGATCAGGATTGTGCTCAGTGACTACAGACAATGTCAGGTCGGTGCCGTTATACTGATTACACTGATACCTGTGATCAGGATTGTGCTCAGTGACTACAGACAATGTCAGGTCGGGGCCGTTATACTGATTACACTGATACCTGTGTTATGTTTGCTAATGACAGGTGTTATGAAGGCAATCCAGAAACACAGTGTGCTTAGCGATCAGAGCGCACACAGTGATCTGACAAATACCAAAAAATACAAGAACGAGCTCTGAGACGTGGAAACTCTGTAGACTGCACACCTGATCCTATCCTAAACACAACTAAAAGCGGCTGTGGATTGCGCCTAACAACTACCTAGGCAACTCGGCACAGCCTAAGAAACTAGCTAGCCTGAAGATAGAAAAATAGGCCTGACTTGCCCCAGAGAAATTCCCCAAAGGAAAAGGCAGCCCCCCACATATAATGACTGTGAGTAAGATGAAAAGACAAAACGTAGGGATGAAATAGATTCAGCAAAGTGGGGCCCGATATTCTAGGACAGAGCGAGGACAGTAAAGCGAACTTTGCAGTCTACAAAAAACCCTAAAGCAAAACCACGCAAAGGGGGCAAAAAAAACCCACCGTGCCGAACTAACGGCACGGCGGTACACCCTTTGCGTCTCAGAGCTTCCAGCAAAACAAAAGACAAGCTGGACAGAAAAAAAGCAACAAAAAAGCAAAAGGCACTTAGCTATAAAGAGCAGCAGGTCACAGGAACAATCAGGAGAAGCTCAGATCCAACACTGAAACATTGACAAGGAGCAAGGATAGCAGCATCAGGCGGAGTTAAGTAATGAAGCAGTTAACGAGCTCACCAGAACACCTGAGGGAGGAAGCTCAGAAGCTGCAGTACCACTTGTGACCACAGGAGTGAATTCAGCCACAGAATTCACAACAGTACCCCCCCCTTGAGGAGGGGTCACCGAACCCTCACCAGAGCCCCCAGGCCGACCAGGATGAGCCGCATGAAAGGCACGAACAAGATCGGAAGCATGAACATCAGAGGCAAAAACCCAGGAATTATCTTCCTGAGCATAACCCTTCCATTTAACCAGATACTGGAGTTTCCGTCTAGAAACACGAGAATCCAAAATCTTCTCCACAATATACTCCAATTCCCCCTCCACCAAAACCGGGGCAGGAGGCTCAACAGATGGAACCATAGGTGCCACGTATCTCCGCAACAACGACCTATGGAATACATTATGTATGGAAAAGGAGTCTGGGAGGGTCAAACGAAAAGACACAGGATTGAGAACCTCAGAAATCCTATACAGACCAATAAAACGAGGTTTAAATTTAGGAGAGGAAACCTTCATAGGAATATGACGAGAAGATAACCAAACCAGATCCCCAACACGAAGTCGGGGACCCACACGGCGTCTGCGATTAGCGAAAAGTTGAGCTTTCTCCTGGGACAAGATCAAATTGTCCACTACCTGAGTCCAGATCTGCTGCAACCTATCCACCACAGAATCCGCACCAGGACAGTCCGAAGACTCAACCTGTCCTGAAGAGAAACGAGGATGGAACCCAGAATTGCAAAAAAATGGAGAAACCAAGGTAGCCGAGCTGGCCCGATTATTAAGGGCGAACTCAGCCAACGGCAAAAAGGACACCCAGTCATCCTGATCAGCAGAAACAAAACATCTCAGATATGTTTCCAAGGTCTGATTGGTTCGTTCGGTCTGGCCATTAGTCTGAGGATGGAAAGCCGAGGAAAAGGATAGGTCAATGCCCATCCTACCACAAAAGGCTCGCCAAAACCTTGAAACAAACTGGGAACCTCTGTCAGAAACAATATTCTCAGGAATGCCATGTAAACGAACCACATGCTGGAAGAACAAAGGCACCAAATCAGAGGAGGAAGGCAATTTAGCCAAGGGCACCAGATGGACCATTTTAGAAAAGCGATCACAGACCACCCAAATGACTGACATCTTTTGAGAAACGGGAAGGTCAGAAATGAAATCCATCGAAATGTGTCCAAGGCCTCTTTGGGACCGGCAAGGGCAAAAGCAACCCACTGGCACGAGAACAGCAGGGCTTAGCCCTAGCACAAATCCCACAGGACTGCACAAAAGTACGTACATCCCGTGACAGAGATGGCCACCAGAAGGATCTAGCCACTAAGGGTACCGTCACACAGTGCAATTTTCATCGCTACGACGGTACGATCCGTGACGCTCCAGCGTCGTAACAATATCGCTCCAGCGTCGTAGACTGCTGTCACACTTTGCAATCTACGACGCTGGAGCGATAATTTCATGACGTATGTGCGATGTAGAAGCCGTTGGTTACTATGCGCACATCGTATACGATATAATATGTTACACCATGCAATCATGCCGCCACAGCGGGACACTAGACGACGAAAGAAAGTTTCAAACGATCTGCTACGACGTACGATTCTCAGCGGGGTCCCTGATCGCAGGAGCGTGTCAGACACTGCGATCTCGTAACTATATCGCTCGAACGTCACGAATCGTGCCGTCGTAGCGATCAAAATTGCACTGTGTGACGGTACCCTAACTCTCTGGTACCAAAGATTCCAGGATGACCAGCCAACACCGAACAATGAAGTTCAGAGATAAGTTTATTAGTCCACCTATCAGGGACGAACAGTTTCTCTGCTGGACAACGATCAGGTTTATTCGCCTGAAATTTTTGCAGCACCCGCCGCAAATCAGGGGAGATGGCAGACACAATGACTCCTTCCTTGAGGATACCCGCTGGCTCAGATAAACCCGGAGAGTCGGGCACAAAACTCCTAGACAGAGCATCCGCCTTCACATTTTTAGAGCCCGGAAGGTACGAAATCACAAAGTCGAAGCGGGCAAAAAATAACGATCAACGGGCCTGTCTAGGATTCAAGCGCTTGGCAGACTCGAGATAAGTCAAGTTCTTATGATCAGTCAATACCACCACGCGATGCTTAGCTCCTTCAAGCCAATGACGCCACTCCTCGAATGCCCACTTCATGGCCAGCAACTCTCGATTGCCCACATCATAATTACGCTCAGCGGGCGAAAACTTCCTGGAAAAGAAAGCACATGGTTTCATCACTGAGCAATCAGAACCTCTCTGTGACAAAACCGCCCCTGCTCCAATCTCAGAAGCATCAACCTCGACCTGGAACGGAAGAGAAACATCTGGCTGACACAACACAGGGGCAGAACAAAAACGACGCTTCAACTCCTGAAAAGCTTCCACAGCAGCAGAAGACCAATTAACCAAATCAGCACCCTTCTTGGTCAAATCTGGCAATGCTAGAAAAATTACAGATGAAGCGACGATAAAAATTAGCAAAGCCCAGGAACTTTTGCAGACTTTTCAGAGATGTCGGCTGAATCCAATCCTGGATGGCTTGGACCTTAACTGGATCCATCTCGATAGTAGAAGGGGTAAAGATGAACCCCAAAAATGAAACTTTCTGCACACCGAAGAGACACTTTGATCCCTTCACAAACAAAGAGTTAGCACGCAGGACCTGAAAAACCATTCTGACCTGCTTCACATGAGACTCCCAATCATCTGAGAAGATCAAAATGTCATCCAAGTAAACAATCAGGAATTTATCCAGATACTCACGGAAGATGTCATGCATAAAAGACTGAAACACAGATGGAGCATTGGCAAGTCCGAACGGCATCACTAGATACTCAAAATGACCCTCGGGCGTATTGAATGCAGTTTTCCATTCATCTCCTTGCCTGATTCTCACCAGATTATACGCACCACGAAGATCTATCTTAGTGAACCAACTAGCCCCCTTAATCCGAGCAAACAAGTCAGATAACAATGGCAAGGGATACTGAAATTTAACAGTGATCTTATTAAGAAGGCGGTAATCAATACACGGTCTCAGCGAACCATCCTTCTTGGCTACAAAAAAGAACCCTGCTCCCAGTGGTGATGACGATGGGCGAATATGTCCCTTCTCCAGGGATTCCTTCACATAACTGCGCATAGCGGCGTGTTCGGCCACGGATAAATTAAATAATCGACCTTTAGGGAATTTACTACCAGGAATCAAATTGATAGCACAATCACAATCCCTATGCGGAGGTAGAGCATCGGACTTGGGCTCTTCAAATACATCCTGATAATCAGACAAGAACTCTGGGACCTCAGAAGGGGTGGATGACGAAATCGACAAAAATGGAACATCACCATGTACCCCCTGACAACCCCAGCTGGATACCGACATGGAATTCCAATCCAATACTGGATTATGGGTTTGTAGCCATGGCAACCCCAACACGACCACATCATGCAGATTATGCAACACCAGAAAGCGAATAACTTCCTGATGTGCAGGAGCCATGCACATGGTCAGCTGGGCCCAGTATTGAGGTTTATTCTTGGCCAAAGGTGTAGCATCAATTCCTCTCAATGGAATAGGACACCGCAAAGGCTCCAAGAAAAACCCACAACGTTTAGCATAATCCAAATCCATCAGATTCAGGGCAGCGCCCGAATCCACAAACGCCATGACAGAAAACGACGACAAAGAGCATATCAAGGTAATGGACAGAAGGAATTTGGACTGTACAGTACCAATGACGGCAGACCTAGCGGACCGCTTAGTGCGATTAGGACAATCAGAAATAGCATGAGTGGAATCACCACAGTAGAAACACAGACCATTCAGACGTCTGTATTCCTGCCGTTCAACTCTAGTCATAGTCCTATCGCACTGCATAGGCTCAGGTTTAACCTCAGGCAGTACCGCCAAATGGTGCACAGATTTACGCTCGCGCAAGCGTCGACCGATCTGAATGGCCAAAGACAAAGACTCATTCAAACCAGCAGGCATAGGAAATCCCACCATGACATCCTTAAGAGCCTCAGAGAGACCCTTTCTGAACAAAGCTGCCAGCGCAGATTCATTCCACTGAGTGAGTACTGACCATTTCCTAAATTTCTGACAATATACTTCTATATCATCCTGACCCTGGCACAAAGCCAGCAAATTTTTCTCAGCCTGATCCACTGAATTAGGCTCATCGTACAGCAATCCGAGCGCCAGGAAAAACGCATCGACACTACTCAATGCAGGGTCTCCTGGCGCAAGAGAAAATGCCCAGTCTTGAGGGTCGCCGCGCAAAAAAGAAATAATAATCAAAACCTGTTGAATAGGATTACCAGAAGAATGAGGTTTCAAGGCCAGAAATAGCTTACAATTATTTTTGAAACTTAGAAACTTAGTTCTATCTCCAAAAAACAAATCAGGAATAGGAATTCTTGGTTCTAACATAGATTTCTGATCAATAGTATCTTGAATTTTTTGTACATTTATAACGAGATTATCCATTGAAGAGCACAGACCCTGAATATCCATGTCCACACCTGTGTCCAGAATCACCGAAATGTCTAGGGGGGGGGGAAAAAAAAAGTGAACACAGAGCAGAAAAAAAAAAAAAAAATGATGTCAGAACTTTTTCTTTCCCTCTATTGAGAATCATTAGTTGGGCTCCTTGTACTGTTATGTTTGCTAATGACAGGTGTTATGAAGGCAATCCAGAAACACAGTGTGCTTAGCGATCAGAGCGCACACAGTGATCTGACAAATACCAAAAAATACAAGAACGAGCTCTGAGACGTGGAAACTCTGTAGACTGCACACCTGATCCTATCCTAAACACAACTAAAAGCGGCTGTGGATTGCGCCTAACAACTACCTAGGCAACTCGGCACAGCCTAAGAAACTAGCTAGCCTGAAGATAGAAAAATAGGCCTGACTTGCCCCAGAGAAATTCCCCAAAGGAAAAGGCAGCCCCCCACATATAATGACTGTGAGTAAGATGAAAAGACAAAACGTAGGGATGAAATAGATTCAGCAAAGTGGGGCCCGATATTCTAGGACAGAGCGAGGACAGTAAAGCGAACTTTGCAGTCTACAAAAAACCCTAAAGCAAAACCACGCAAAGGGGGCAAAAAAAACCCACCGTGCCGAACTAACGGCACGGCGGTACACCCTTTGCGTCTCAGAGCTTCCAGCAAAACAAAAGACAAGCTGGACAGAAAAAAAGCAACAAAAAAGCAAAAAGCACTTAGCTATAAAGAGCAGCAGGTCACAGGAACAATCAGGAGAAGCTCAGATCCAACACTGAAACATTGACAAGGAGCAAGGATAGCAGCATCAGGCGGAGTTAAGTAATGAAGCAGTTAACGAGCTCACCAGAACACCTGAGGGAGGAAGCTCAGAAGCTGCAGTACCACTTGTGACCACAGGAGTGAATTCAGCCACAGAATTCACAACATACCTGTGATCAGGATTGTGCTCAGTGACTACAGACAGTGTCAGGTCGGTGCCGTTATACTGATTACACTGATACCTGTGATCAGGATTGTGCTCAGTGACTGCAGACAGTGTCAGGTCGGTGCCGTTATACTGATTACACTGATACATGTGATCAGGATTGTGCTCAGTGATTACAGGCAGTGTCAGGTCGGAGCCGTTATACTGATTACACTGATACCTATGATCAGGATTGTGCTAAGTGACTACAGGCAGTGTCAGGTCGGTGTCGTTATACTGATTACACTGATACCTGTGATCAGGATTGTGCTCAGTGACTACAGTGTCAGGTCAGTGCCGTTATACTGATTACACTGATACCTGTGATCCGGATTCTGCTCAGTGACTACAGGCAGTGTCAGGTCGGGGCCATTATACTGATTACACTGATACCTGTGATCCGGATTCTGCTCAGTGACTACAGGCAGTGTCAGGTCGGGGCCGTTATACTGATTACACTGATACCTGTGATCAGGATTGTGCTCAGTGTCTACACACATTGTCAGGTCGGTGCCGTTATACTGATTACACTGATACCTGGGGATGAAATCTGTCTTGTGGTTGTTGTGTTTAATCTTTCAGAGGGATCAGTGACCTGTCAGAAGCTATAGAGATGAATATGCAAGCAGAGCACCACATGAAGACCCCACACAGGCCATGTGTGTGTGTGTGTAGGGACATATGTCTAGGGTTATATGTGTGACTAGTGATAATGTAACATCTGTCCTGAAGGCAAGTCGCATCTAGGTGTTAATAGGTACTTCCTTGGGACTAGTAGAAATTGTGTCTCCATATCTCCCCAGGAGGTCTAGCTAGGGCCAAGAAGAAGCTAACATTTGGCACTTACTAGGTCTTGGAGGGGTGATGGTAAATTGCGACCTAAGGGAATCGATCCCTGAGAACCTTTCCCCAAGAGAAAATAATATATTCATTGGGGGCGCGGCCGTGGCCCAATCAAACAGGCAGCAGTTATGATATTAACCTGGGGGGCCGGTCTAGAAACCTGACCTCAGACCAAAGTTATAAATTTAGGCTGCAGACAGAGAATTGTGTTCACATGTGAGGGCAGCCTGAGAAGCTGGTGTGATCCAATCTACATTCTTCCTTCCCTCAGGGAGCAGAAAGCAACTACCAGTTAGATGATTTCTGTATTATCATATTTTTATACCTTTTTCTTATTGTAAGCATTGAACTTTTGTTATTAAAGTATAAAACTTTAACAAGTTGAACCTTGAATGTTCTAAAGAATCCATAGCCTAAAGGTGTGTGAGCTTTATGAGTGATAGACATATTTTTATTAGTATTGTTATTAGTCCGGGACTCATCGCCCGTGTATTCGGTGAGTGGTGGCAGCGTGTATGAGCGGGTGTGTGGCCTGGGTCAGTGTGTGATTTATGCTCCCACTAAAGCATAGGCCAGAGGTTGAATGCTGGACTGAGAGTGGGGAGATAGATTAACCCTTGCAGGCACAACCCCAAGTCACGTGTGAGAGCAGGCACGTGACGAATAAGTGACACCACGGAGAACGGATCTGTGACAACAATTATCAGTGTAATCAGTATAACGGCACCTACCTGACACTGCCTGTAGTTACTGAGCACAATCCTGCGGACAGGGTCAAAAACTGCATTTTGTGTTCTTTTTCCTATTTTTACACTTGTTTGGTGATCGGAAACCGATGTGCAGCGAAAAATGTGCAAAAGATTAGAAAATCAGGAATATATTTATACAGGCGCTTCTCACAAAATTAGATTATCATCAAAAAGATCATTTATTTCAGTTCTTCAATACAAAAAGTGAATCTCCTATATTCTGTAGGGTCATTACACAGAGTGATCTATTTCTCGTGTTTATTTCTGTTAATGTCGGATTATGGCTTACAGCCAATGAAAACCCAAAAGTCATTATCTCAGTAAATTAGAATACTTTATCACACCAGGTTGAAAAAATGATTGTAAAATCCGAAATGTTCCCTACTGAAATGTCTGGTCAGTAAATGCCCTCAATACTTTGTCGGGCTCCTTTTGCATCAATTACTGCATCAATGCGGCGTGGCATGGAGGCGATCAGCCTGTGGCACTGCTGAGGGGTTATGGAAGCCCAGGTAGCTTTGATAGCAGCCTTCAGCTCGTCTGCATTGTTGGCTCTGGTGTCTCATCTTCCTCTTGACAATACTCCATAAATTCTCTATAGGGTTAAGGTCAGGCGAGTTTTCTGCCAATCAAGCCCAGTGATACTGTTGTTTTTACACCAGGTGTTGGTACTTTTGGCAGTGTGGACAGGTGCCAGGTCCTGCTGGAGAATGACATTTCCATCTCCATAAAGCTTGTCGGCAGAGGGAAGCATGAAGTGCTCTAAAATGTCCTGGTAGACGGCTGCGCTGACTTTGGTCTTGATAAAACACAGTGGACCTACACCAGCAGATGACATGGCTCCCAAACATCACTGATTGTGGAGACTTCACACGAGACCTCCAGCAGCTCGGATTGTGGCCTCCACTCTTCCTCCAGACTCTGGGACCTTGGACCCCTGACAACAGTCCGGTTCTTTTTCTCCTTGGCCCAGGTAAGAGGCTTCTGACCTTGTCTATTGGTCATGAGCGGCCGGACACAAGGAATGTGACACTTGTAGCCCATGTCCTGGAGACGTCTGTGTGTGGTGAAGCAATGACTCCAGCAGCAGTCCGCTCCGTGTGAATCTCCTCCACATTACTGAATGGCCTTTTTTTAACAATCCTTTCCAGGCTGCAGTTATCCCGGTTGCTTGTGCTCCTTCTTCTACCACATTTTTTCCTTTCTCCAATTTCCATTAATATTCTTGGATACAGCACTGTGTGAACAGCGGATTCTTTACCAATGACCTTTTGTGGCTTCCCCTCCTTGTGGAGTGTGTCAGTGACGCCTTCTGGACATCTGTCAGGTCAGCAGTCTTCCCCATGATTGTGGAGCTACTGAAACAGACTAAGGGACCTTAATAAATGCTCAGGAAGCCAGTTCAGGTGTTTTGTTTTTGTAAATTATTCTAATTTACTGAGGTAATGACTTTTGGGTTTTCATTGGCTGTATGCCATAATCATCAACATTAACAGAAATAAACACGTGCAATAGATCACTGTGTGTAATGTCTATAGAATATAGAGGGTCATTTTCTGCAGTGAAGAACTGAAGTAAATTCACTGTTTATATTCTAATCTAGTGAGAAGCGGCTGCAGATACAGATATTACACGCCAGCTCACTATATACAGTGGGGCAAAAAAGTATTTAGTCAGTCAGCAATAGTGCAAGTTCCACCACTTAAAAAGATGAGAGGCGTCTGTAATTTACATCATAGGTAGACCTCAACTATGGGAGACAAACTGAGAAAAAAAAATCCAGAAAATCACATTGTCTGTTTTTTTTATCATTTTTTTTGCATATTATGGTGGAAAATAAGTATTTGGTCAGAAACAAACAATCAAGATTTCTGGCTCTCACAGACCTGTAACTTCTTCTTTAAGAGTCTCCTCTTTCCTCCACTCATTACCTGTAGTAATGGCACCTGTTTAAACTTGTTATCAGTATAAAAAGACACCTGTGCACACCCTCAAACAGTCTGACTCCAAACTCCACTATGGTGAAGACCAAAGAGCTGTCAAAGGACACCAGAAACAAAATTGTAGCCCTGCACCAGGCTGGGAAGACTGAATCTGCAATAGCCAACCAGCTTGGAGTGAAGAAATCAACAGTGGGAGCAATAATTAGAAAATGGAAGACATACAAGACCACTGATAATCTCCCTCGATCTGGGGCTCCACGCAAAATCCCACCCCGTGGGGTCAGAATGATCACAAGAACGGTGAGCAAAAATCCCAGAACCACGCGGGGGGACCTAGTGAATGAACTGCAGAGAGCTGGGACCAATGTAACAAGGCCTACCATAAGTAACACACTACGCCACCATGGACTCAGATCCTGCAGTGCCAGACGTGTCCCACTGCTTAAGCCAGTACATGTCCGGGCCCGTCTGAAGTTTGCTAGAGAGCATTTGGATGATCCAGAGGAGTTTTGGGAGAATGTCCTATGGTCTGATGAAACCAAACTGGAACTGTTTGGTAGAAACACAACTTGTCGTGTTTGGAGGAAAAAGAATACTGAGTTGCATCCATCAAACACCATACCTACTGTAAAGCATGGTGGTGGAAACATCATGCTTTGGGGCTGTTTCTCTGCAAAGGGGCTAGGACGACTGATCAGGGTACATGAAAGAATGAATGGGGCCATGTATCGTGAGATTTTGAGTGCAAACCTCCTTCTATCAGCAAGGGCATTGAAGATGAAACGTGGCTGGGTCTTTCAACATGACAATGATCCAAAGCACACCGCCAGGGCAACGAAGGAGTGGCTTCGTAAGAAGCATTTCAAGGTCCTGGAGTGGCCTAGCCAGTCTCCAGATCTCAACCCTATAGAAAACCTTTAGAGGGAGTTGAAAGTCCGTGTTGCCAAGCGAAAAGCCAAAAACATCACTGCTCTAGAGGAGATCTGCATGGAGGAATGGGCCAACATACCAACAACAGTGTGTGGCAACCTTGTGAAGACTTACAGAAAATGTTTGACCTCTGTCATTGCCAACAAAGGATATATTACAAAGTATTGAGATGAAATTTTGTTTCTGACCAAATACTTATTTTCCACCATAATATGCAAATAAAATGTTAAAAAAACAGACAATGTGATTTTCTGGATTTTTTTTTCTCAGTTTGTCTCCCATAGTTGAGGTCTACCTATGATGTAAATTACAGACGCCTCTCATCTTTTTAAGTGGTGGAACTTGCACTATTGCTGACTGACTAAATACTTTTTTGCCCCACTGTATATTCAGGTATTACACTCCACATCTATATATAGAATTGGCTAAGGGTCGCTTCTGTCTGTCTGTCGGCAACTTCCGTAACGGAAATCCCGCGTCGCTGATTGGTCTCACCAGCTGCCTGTCATGGCTGCCGCGACCAATCAGCGACGGGCACAGTCCGATTAGTCCCTCCCTACTCCCCGCAGTCAGTGCCCGGTCGCCCGCTCCATACTCCCCGCAGTCACATAGGGTTAATGCTGGCGGTAACGGACCACGTTATGCCGTGGGTACCGCACTCCGTAACCGCGGCTATTAACCCTGTGTGTCCCCAACTTTTTACAAGAGTAAAAAGATGTAATGTTAAAAATAATAAAAAAACAAAAAACCTGCTATTCTCACCCTCCGTTGTCCGCCGAGCCGCGCGTGGCCTCCGCCATCTTCCGTTCCCAGAGATGCATTGCGAAATTACCCAGAAGACTTAGCAGTCTCACGAGACCGCTAAGTCATCTGGGTAATTTCGCAATGCATCCTGGGAACAGAAGATGGCGGCAGCCGTGCGCTCTTAGCCTACGCCACAGTTTCGCTGGATTGCATCCCGGCAGGTGATTATATACGGTAACTATTTTTTATTTTAATTAATTTTTTTTAACAGGGATATAGTGCCCACACTGCTGTATACTACGTGGGCTGTATTATATACCGCGTGGGCTGCGTTATATACTACATGGGCAGTGTTAGATGCTATGTGGGCTGCGTTATATACTACATGGCTGCTATACAGGTCCTTCTCAAAAAATTAGCATATAGTGTTAAATTTCATTATTTACCATAATGTAATGATTACAATTAAACTTTCATATATTATAGATTCATTATCCACCAACTGAAATTTGTCAGGTCTTTTATTGTTTTAATACTGATGATTTTGGCATACAACTCCTGATAACCCAAAAAACCTGTCTCAATAAATTAGCATATTTCACCCATCCAATCAAATAAAAGTGTTTTTTAATAACAAACAAAAAAACCAACAAATAATAATGTTCAGTTATGCACTCAATACTTGGTCGGGAATCCTTTGGCAGAAATGACTGCTTCAATGCAGCGTGGCATGGAGGCAATCAGCCTGTGACACTGCTGAGATGTTATGGAGGTCCAGGATGCTTCAATAGCGGCCTTAAGCTCATCCAGAGTGTTGGGTCTTGCGTCTCTCAACTTTCTCTTCACAATATCCCACAGATTCTCTATGGGGTTCAGGTCAGGAGAGTTGGCAGGCCAATTGAGCACAGTAATACCATGGTCAGTAAACCATTTACCAGTGGTTTTGGCACTGTGAGCAGGTGCCAGGTCGTGCTGAAAAATGAAATCTTCATCTCCATAAAGCATTTCAGCCGATGGAAGCATGAAGTGCTCCAAAATCTCCTGATAGCTAGCTGCATTGACCCTGCCCTTGATGAAACACAGTGGACCAACACCAGCAGCTGACATGGCATCCCACACCATCACTGACCGTGGGTACTTGACACTGGACTTCAGGCATTTTGGCATTTCCTTCTCCCCAGTCTTCCTCCAGACTCTGGCACCTTGATTTCCGAATGACATGCAAAATTTGCTTTCATCAGAAAAAAGTACTTGGGACCACTTAGCAACAGTCCAGTGCTGCTTCTCTGTAGCCCAGGTCAGGCGCCTGTGCCGCTGTTTATGGTTCAAAAGTGGCTTTACCTGGGGAATGCGGCACCTGTAGCCCATTTCCTGCACACGCCTGTGCACGGTGGCTCTGGATGTTTCCACACCAGACTCAGTCCACTGCTTCCTCAGGTTCCCCAAGGTCTGGAATCGGTCCTTCTCCACAATCTTCCTCAGGGTCCGGTCTCCTCTTCTCGTTGTACAGCATTTTCTGCCACATTGTTTCCTTCCAACAGACTTACCATTGAGGTGCCTTGATACAGCACTCTGGGAACAGCCTATTTGTTGAGAAATTTCTTTCTGGGTCTTACCCTCTTGCTTGAGGGTGTCAATGATGGCCTTCTTGACATCTGTCAGGTCGCTAGTCTTACCCATGATGGGGGTTTTGAGTAATGAACCAGGCAGGGAGTTTATAAAAGCCTCAGGTATCTTTTGCATGTGTTTAGAGTAAATTAGTTGATTCAGAAGATTAGGGTAATAGGTCGTTTAGAGAACCTTTTCTTGATATGCTAATTTATTGAGACAGGTTTTTTGGGTTATCAGGAGTTGTATGCCAAAATCATCAGTATTAAAACAATAAAAGACCTGACAAATTTCAGTTGGTGGATAATGAATCTATAATATATGAAAGTTTAATTGTAATCATTACATTATGGTAAATAATGAAATTTAACACTATATGCTAATTTTTTGAGAAGGACCTGTATACTACGTGGGCTGTGTTATATACCACATGGGCAGTGTTAGATGCTATGTGGGCTGTGTTATATACCACATGGGCAGTGTTAGATGCTATGTGGGCTGTGTTATATACCACATGGGCAGTGTTAGATGCTATGTGGGCTGTGTTATATATACTGTTGTGAATTCTGTGGCTGAGTTCACTTCTGTGGTCACAAGTGGTATTGCAGTCTCTGGGCTTCCTCCCTCAGGTGTTTTGGTGAGCTCGTTGGCTGCCTTGCTATTTAGCTCCACCTGAGTCTGTCTTCCTTGCTCCTTGTCAATGTTCCAGTGTTGGATCTGAGCTACTGCATCTTTCCTTGGGCCTGCTGCTCTGCTAGATAAGTGCTTCTAGTTTGTTTTCTGTTTTTTTCTGTCCAGCTTGCTATTGTCTTTTGCTGGAAGCTCTGAGAAGTAAAGGGGTGCACCGCCGTGCTGTTAGTTCGGCACGGTGGGTCTTTTTGCCCCTTTGCGTGGTTTTCGTTTTAGGGTTTTTTGTAGACTGCATAGTTCTCTTTGCTATCCTCGCTCTGTCTAGAATATCGGGCCTCACTTTGCTGAATCTATTTCATTCCTACGTTTGTCTTTTCATCTTGCTAACAGTCATTATATGTGGGGGGCTGCCTATTCCTTTGGGGTATTTCTCTGAGGTAAGTCAGGCTTGTATTTCTATCTTCAGGCTAGTCAGCTCCTCAGGCAGTGCCGAGTTGCATAGGTAGTTGTTAGGCGCAATCCACTGCTGCTTATAGTTGTGTGAGGATAGATCAGGTACTGCAGTCTACAGAGATTCCACGTCTCAGAGCTCGTCCTATTGTTTTTGGTTATTGCCAGATCTCTGTATGTGCGCTGATTACTGCACGCTGTGTTGCCTGATTGCCAGCCATAACAGTACAAGGAGCCCACCAATGATTCCCAATAGAGGGAAAAAAGAAATCCTGACAGCATTTTTTTTTCTTAGCTCTGTCTTCAGTCTTTTTTTTCCCCTAGACATTAGAGTGCTTCAGGACACAGCTGTGGACATGGATATTCAGGCTCTGTGCTCCTCAATGGATAATCTCGTTGTAAATGTACAAAAGATTCAAGATACTATTGATCAGAAATCGATGCTAGAACCAAGAATTCCGATTCCTGATTTGTTTTTTTGGTGACAGAACTAAGTTCCTGAGCTTCAGAAATAATTGTAAGCTATTTTTGGCCTTGAAACCTCATTCTTCTGGTAATCCTATTCAACAGGTTTTGATTATTATTTCTTTTTTGCGCGGCGACCCACAGGACTGGGCGTTTTCTCTTGCACCAGGAGATTCTGCATTGAGTAATGTTGATGCATTTTTCCTGGCGCTCGGATTGCTTTACGATGAGCCTAATTCAGTGGATCAGGCTGAGAAAAATCTGCTGGCTTTATGCCAGGGTCAGGATGATGTAGAAGTATATTGTCAGAAATTTAGGAAGTGGTCAGTACTCACTCTGTGGAATGAATCTGCACTAGCGGCTTTGTTCAGAAAGGGTCTCTCTGAAGCTCTTAAGGATGTAATGGTGGGATTTCCTATGCCTGCTGGTTTGAATGAGTCTATGTCCTTGGCCATTCAGATCGGTTGTCGCTTGCGCGAGCGTAAATCTGTGCACCATCTGGCGGTACTGCCTGAGAGTAAACCTGAGCCTATGCAGTGCGACAGGACTATGACTAAAGTAGAACGGCAAGAACACAGACGTCTGAACAGACTGTGTTTCTATTGTGGTGATTCTACTCATGCTATTTCTAATTGTCCTAAACGCACTAGGCGGTTCGATAGCTCTGCCGTTATTGGTACTGTACAGTCCAAATTCCTTTTGTCCATTACCTTAATGTGCTCTTTGTCGTCGTATTCTGTCATGGCGTTTGTGGATTCAGGCGCTGCCCTGAATCTGATGGATTTGGATTATGCTAAACGTTGTGGATTTTTCTTGGAGCCTTTGCGGTGTCCTATTCCGTTGAGAGGAATTGATGCTACACCTTTGGCCAAGAATAAGCCTCAGTACTGGGCCCAGCTGACCATGTGCATGGCTCCTGCACATCAGGAAGTTATTCGCTTTCTGGTACTGCATAATTTGCATGATGTGGTCGTGTTGGGGTTGCCATGGCTACAAACCCATAATCCAGTATTGGATTGGAACTCTATGTCGGTAACCAGCTGGGGTTGTCAGGGAGTACATGGTGATGTTCCATTTTTGTCTATTTCGTCATCCATTCCTTCTGACATCCCAGAGTTCTTGTCGGACTTTCAGGATGTATTTGAAGAGTCCAAGTCTGATGCCCTACCTCCGCATAGGAATTGTGATTGTGCTATCGATTTGATTCCTGGTAGTAAATTCCCTAAGGGTCGTTTATTTAATTTGTCCGTACCTGAACACACCGCTATGCGCAGTTATGTGAAGGAGTCCCTGGAGAAGGGACATATTCGCCCATCGTCGTCACCATTGGGAGCAGGGTTCTTTTTTGTAGCCAAGATGGATGGTTCGCTAAGACCGTGTATTGATTACCGCCTTCTTAATAAGATCACTGTTAAGTTTCAGTATCCCTTGCCATTGATTTCTGACTTGTTTGCTCGGATTAAGGGGGCTAGTTGGTTTACTAAGATTGATCTTCGTGGTGCGTATAATCTGGTGAGAATCAGGCAAGGAGATGAATGGAAAACGGCATTTAATACGCCCGAGGGTCATTTTGAGTATCTGGTGATGCCGTTCGGACTTGCCAATGCTCCATCTGTTTTTCAGTCTTTTATGCATGACATTTTCCGTGAGTATCTGGATAAATTCTTGATTGTTTACTTGGATGACATTTTGATCTTCTCAGATGATTGGGAGTCTCATGTGAAGCAAGTCAGAATGGTTTTCCAGGTACTGCGTGCTAATTCCTTGTTCGTGAAGGGATCAAAGTGTCTCTTCGGTGTGCAGAAAGTTTCATTTTTGGGGTTCATCTTTTCCCCTTCTACTATCGAGATGGATCCGGTTAAGGTTCAGGCCATCCAGGATTGGACTCAGCCGACATCTCTAAAAAGTCTGCAGAAATTCCTGGGCTTTGCTAATTTTTATCGTCGCTTCATCTGTAATTTTTCTAGCATTGCCAGACCATTGACCGATTTGACCAAGAAGGGTGCTGATTTGGTTAATTGGTCTTCTGCTGCCGTGGAAGCTTTTCAGGAGTTGAAGCGTCGTTTTTGCTGTGCCCCTGTGTTGTGTCAACCTGATGTTTCTCTTCCGTTCCAGGTCGAGGTTGATGCTTCTGAGATTGGTGCAGGGGCGGTTTTGTCACAGAGAGGTTCTGGTTGCTCAGTGTTCAAACCATGTGCTTTCTTTTCCAGGAAATTTTCTGCTGCTGAGCGTAATTATGATGTGGGCAACCGAGAGTTGCTGGCCATGAAGTGGGCATTCGAGGAGTGGCGTCATTGGCTTGAGGGTGCTAAGCATCGCGTGGTGGTATTGACTGATCATAAGAACTTGACTTATCTCGAGTCTGCCAAGCGCTTGAATCCTAGACAGGCCCGTTGGTCGTTATTTTTTGCTCGTTTTGATTTTGTGATTTCATACCTTCCGGGCTCTAAAAATGTGAAGGCGGATGCTCTGTCTAGGAGTTTTGTGCCCGACTCTCCGGGGTTATCTGAGCCGGCGAGTATCCTCAAGGAAGGAGTCATTGTGTCTGCCATCTCCCCTGATTTGCGGAGAGTGTTGCAGAAATTTCAGGCTAATAAACCTGATCGTTGTCCGGCCGAGAAACTGTTCGTCCCTGATAGGTGGACTAGTAAAGTTATCTCTGAACTTCATTGTTCGGTGCTGGCCGGTCATCCAGGAATCTTTGGTACCAGGGAGTTGGTTGCTAGATCCTTCTGGTGGCCATCTCTGTCACGGGATGTGCGTGCTTTTGTGCAGTCCTGTGGAATTTGTGCTAGGGCTAAGCCCTGCTGTTCACGTGCCAGTGGGTTGCTTTTGCCCTTGCCGGTCCCGAAGAGGCCTTGGACACATATTTCGATGGATTTCATTTCTGACCTTCCCGTTTCTCAAAAAATGTCGGTCATTTGGGTGGTCTGTGATCGCTTTTCTAAAATGGTCCATCTGGTGCCCTTGGTTAAATTGCCTTCCTCCTCTGATTTGGTGCCTTTGTTCTTCCAGCATGTGGTTCGTTTACATGGCATTCCTGAGAATATTGTTTCTGACAGAGGTTCCCAGTTTGTCTCGAGGTTCTGGCGAGCCTTTTGTGGTAGGATGGGCATTGACCTATCTTTCTCCTCGGCCTTCCATCCTCAGACTAATGGCCAGACCGAACGAACCAATCAGACCTTGGAAACATATCTGAGATGTTTTGTTTCCGCTGACCAGGATGATTGGGTGTCATTTTTGCCGTTGGCTGAGTTCGCCCTTAATAATCGGGCCAGCTCGGCTACCTTGGTCTCTCCATTTTTCTGCAATTCTGGGTTCCATCCTCGTTTCTCTTCAGGACAGGTTGAGTCTTCGGACTGTCCTGGTGTGGATTCTGTGGTGGACAGGTTGCAGCAGATCTGGACTCAGGTAGTGGACAATTTGACCTTGTCCCAGGAGAAGGCTCAGCTTTTCGCTAATCGCAGACGCCGTGTGGGACCCCGACTTCGTGTTGGGGATTTGGTTTGGTTATCTTCTCGTCATATTCCTATGAAGGTTTCCTCTCCTAAATTTAAACCTCGTTTTATTGGTCCGTATAGGATTTCTGAGATTCTCAATCCGGTGTCTTTTCGTCTGACCCTCCCAGACTCCTTTTCCATACATAATGTATTCCATAGGTCGTTGTTGAGGAGATACGTGGCACCTATGGTTCCATCTGTGGAGCCTCCTGCCCCTGTTTTGGTGGAGGGGGAATTGGAGTATATTGTGGAGAAGATTTTGGATTCTCGTGTCTCTAGACGGAAACTCCAGTATCTGGTCAAAT
This sequence comes from Ranitomeya imitator, assembly GCF_032444005.1. NCBI lineage: Eukaryota > Metazoa > Chordata > Amphibia > Anura > Dendrobatidae > Ranitomeya > Ranitomeya imitator. The sequence continues at coordinate 2,854,462 of NC_091291.1, forward strand.
GGAAGGGTTATGCTCAGGAAGATAATTCCTGGGTTTTTGCCTCTGATGTCCATGCCCCAGATCTTGTTCGTGCCTTTCATGTGGCTCATCCTGGTCGGCCTGGGGGTTCTGGTGAGGGTTCGGTGACCCCTCCTCAAGGGGGGGGTACTGTTGTGAATTCTGTGGCTGAGTTCACTTCTGTGGTCACAAGTGGTATTGCAGTCTCTGGGCTTCCTCCCTCAGGTGTTTTGGTGAGCTCGTTGGCTGCCTTGCTATTTACCTCCACCTGAGTCTGTCTTCCTTGCTCCTTGTCAATGTTCCAGTGTTGGATCTGAGCTACTGCATCTTTCCTTGGGCCTGCTGCTCTGCTAGATAAGTGCTTCTAGTTTGTTTTCTGTTTTTTTCTGTCCAGCTTGCTATTGTCTTTTGCTGGAAGCTCTGAGAAGCAGAGGGGTGCACCGCCGTGCTGTTAGTTCGGCACGGTGGGTCTTTTTGCCCCTTTGCGTGGTTTTCGTTTTAGGGTTTTTTGTAGACTGCATAGTTCTCTTTGCTATCCTCGCTCTGTCTAGAATATCGGGCCTCACTTTGCTGAATCTATTTCATTCCTACGTTTGTCTTTTCATCTTGCTAACAGTCATTATATGTGGGGGGCTGCCTATTCCTTTGGGGTATTTCTCTGAGGTAAGTCAGGCTTGTATTTCTATCTTCAGGCTAGTCAGCTCCTCAGGCAGTGCCGAGTTGCATAGGTAGTTGTTAGGCGCAATCCACTGCTGCTTATAGTTGTGTGAGGATAGATCAGGTACTGCAGTCTACAGAGATTCCACGTCTCAGAGCTCGTCCTATTGTTTTTGGTTATTGCCAGATCTCTGTATGTGCGCTGATTACTGCACGCTGTGTTGCCTGATTGCCAGCCATAACAATATACCACATGGGCAGTGTTAGATGCTATGTGGGCTGTGTTATATACCACATGGGCAGTGTTAGATGCTATGTGGGCTGTGTTATATACCACATGGGCAGTGTTAGATGCTATGTGGGCTGTGTTATATACTGCGTGGCCACTGTTATATATTGCGTGGCCTGTATTAACGCATCGGGTATTCTACAATATGTATGTATATAGCAGCCACATAGTATATAGCACAGGCCACGTAGTATTTGTCTGCTATATGCTACATGGCTCCTATATACTATGTGGCCTGTGCTATATACTATGTGGCTGCTATATACATACATATTGTAGAATACCCGATGCGTTGGAATCGGGCCACCATCTGGTCACTATATATACTCAGGTATTACACTCCACATCTCTACAGTGTATGTAGTCAGCCCCCAATTGTGCAGGTTCTCATGCTTATCAAAGATGAGGCCTGTAATGGACATCGTAGGTAGACCACAGCTATGGGGGTACGTTCACACAGGACGCTTTTGTTTGCTTTTTGTTGCTTTTTTTTTTTCTGCAGTAAAACCTGATCTTGGCAGGAAAGAAGCTGCGTCAGAAACGCAGGTTTAGGTGAGTTTTTGTTGCGTTTTTTTTTCTCTTTGGCCATGCTTAACTTCCTTGAAATTTCAGCTGCAAAAACGCAGCAATAATGATAACTGCGTTTTTGCTGCGTTTTTGTAACACCCATTCAAGTCAATGGGTGAAAAACTCTGAAAACACGCTGACAGAAGTGACATGCTCTATGTCCAAAAAACTCAGCAAATACTGATCACACAAAAACCCAATGTGTGCAGGAGATTTCTGAAACCTCCGGCTTTGCTGGGACTGTAAAAAGCAGCTGAAAATTAGCATAAAAAACGCAGCAAAAACGCCCTGTGTGAACTTACCCAAAATGAGAAAACAAATCCAGAAAATCACCTTGTCTGATTTCGAAGATTTATTTTGCAAATTATGGTTCAAAATAAGTATTTGGTCATTAACAAAATGTCATCTCAATGATCTGTAATATGTTGTTGGCAGTGACAGAGGTCAGACGTTTTCTGTGACGCTGACACTCGAGACTGGAGAATACCTCTGGGGTGCTGCCCGCTGCTGACGTTGCGGGACTGTCCCGTGTTTCTGCCCCTCTTTGTATATTTAGCAGGGGTCTTGTGGACGCCGTTGCACAATCCCGGTGACTCTGCTGTTACTTGCTGTTTTGGTTTCCTCCTGTGGCCGAGGTCAGCAGGAGGTGGTGTCTGCTGCCGCCGTCCTCCAGGGGTCTGTGCTGATCTCAGTCACAGCTGGAGATTTGTTACTGTGTGTCACTGTAGTGACGGAGATCACTCCCTGCTTCTCATCTCCTTATTGCTTCTTGTTCAACTCAACACTGTGTCATTGTGATAGTCCTGTGCCCAGTGGTGGTCTCTACTGGTCATTCACCAACCGATCATGTGACTGGAGCACCATGTTTGTGAGTAGATCCAGAACCGCCGCTGAACGGTGTAACATGTCCCCAGAATTTCTGCTGGATCATCTGCACCAACAGATCAGGTCGCCCCGTGTCAATGAAGGTGATGGGTGGGGGGTGTAGGCCCTATCATTACCTTGAGTATTACGTTTTCATGGCTCTGAAAAAACGGACCCAGTGTACATCTTGACCCCGCTATCTGGGTGATGGCTTTCAGTCTGCTATAGTGTCCCCTTTCTCTCTTGGTAACGGCTGTCAGTCTGCTGGAGTGTCCCCCTGTTCTTTGTAAGGTCTGTCGGTCTGCAGTGTCTCTTCCGGTCCCCTCTCTCGGTCAGGGTTGACAGTCTGCAGTGTCTCTTCCGGCCCCCTGTGTCGGTCAGGGTTGACGGTCTGCAGTGTCTCTTCCGGCCCCCTGTGTCGGTGAATGTTGACGGTCTGCAGTTTCTCTTCCGGCCTCCTCTGTCGGTGAGGGTTGACGGTCTGCAGTGTCTCTTCCGGCCCCCTCTGTCGGTGAATGTTGACGGTCTGCAGTGTCTCTTCCGGCCCCTGTGTCGGTGAGGGTTGATTGTCTGCAGTGTCTCTTCCGGCCTCCTCTGTCGGTGAGGGTTGATGGTCTGCAGTGTTTCTTCAAGCCTCCTGTGTCGGTGAGGGTTGACGGTCTGCAGTGTCTCTTCCGGCCCCCTCTGTCGGTGAGCGTTGACGGTCTGCAGTGTCTCTTCCGGCCCCCTCTGTCGGTGAGGGTTGATGGTCTGCAGTGTTTCTTCAAGCCTCCTGTGTCGGTGAGGGTTGATGGTCTGCAGTGTTTCTTCAAGCCTCCTGTGTCGGTGAGGGTTGATGGTCTGCAGTGTTTCTTCAAGCCTCCTGTGTCGGTGAGGGTTGACGGTCTGCAGTGTCCCTTCCGGCCTCCTGTGTCGATGAGGGTTGACGGTCTGCAGTGTTTCTTCCGGTCCCCTCTGTCGGTGAGGATTGTGCAATGTGCTTGTGTACATTCTGTGTAGATGTGAAGCTTCTGACAAGACATGGTGTTCTGACCTGGAGTAACCCCGTTCTGTGTGTCTGGATTATGTCTCTGCTGTCATTCTTCAAAACACAGACCTGGAGAACAGAGGCCCCGAGTGTGCGGTGACCGAGGAGCCAGGGCTGCCCCGAGTGTGCGGTGACCGAGGAGCCAGGGCTGCCCCGAGTGTGCGGTGACCGAGGAGCCAGGGCTGCCCCGAGTGTGCGGTGACCGAGGAGCCAGGGCTGCCCCGAGTGTGCGGTGACCGAGGAGCCAGGGCTGCCCCGAGTGTGCGGTGACCGAGGAGCCAGGGCTGCCCCGAGTGTGCGGTGACCGAGGAGCCAGGGCTGCCCCGAGTGTGCGGTGACCGAGGAGCCAGGGCTGCCCTTTGGCCATGTGATCTTTCTGGTGGCCCCCTTCGTTGGACTGCAGAGACTTTTCAGATGGTGGAGGATGCTTTGCGCTGTTGGCTCCATGTTGTAGGGTCCGGACTCCATTTCTTACTCTTCCCTCTGGACATAAGATTAGTTATCCAGCTGTGACCGTGATGGGGAAGCCGGGGGACTACGTTCAGGTACGGGGGCCCCATCACCCTGTGTGTTGCATGTGGTGTAATTGTGCTCCATAATACATTGTGCCCCACTCTTACCAGAAAATAAGAGCCCCCAAATACAGTGCCTGAGTGTGGTGGTCTTATACCTTGCAACTACTAGTGTGGTGGTCTTATACCTTGCAACTACTATATTATCTCCTCCAGTGGTCTGTTACATTGTCTGAGGAAATATTGTAACTTGCATTGTGCCATGATTTTGCCCCTGGGTGAGGGGTGTGAAATATCTACGAGAGGTGGATTTGGCATCTTACAGTGGTCTCTGCTCTTGTCGGGGACAATGTGTTTCTTCCAGTTGGCATGGATATTTTCGGTGGGGACAGCTCTGTAACAGTCTCATGTTGACAATGTGTTGTAGAGCTGTAACCCCAAATAGTGGTGGGATACATCTGGTGCTGTAATGGTGCAGGCTGTAGCCCCCCGCTGTGTGGTGGGATACATCTGGTGCTATAATGGTTTAGGCTGTAGCCCCCTGCTGTGTGGTGGGATATATCTGGTGCTATAATGGTTTAGACTGTAGCCCCCCGCTGTGTGGTGGGATATATCTGGTGCTATAATGGTTTAGGCTGTAGCCCCCCGCTGTGTGGTGGGATATATCTGGTGCTATAATGGTTTAGGCTGTAGCCCCCCGCTGTGTGGTGGGATATATCTGGTGCTATAATGGTTTAGGCTGTAGCCCCCTGCTGTGTGGTGGGATATATCTGGTGCTATAATGGTTTAGACTGTAGCCCCCTGCTGTGTGGTGGGATATATCTGGTGCTATAATGGTTTAGGCTGTAGCCCCCCGCTGTGTGGTGGGATATATCTGGTGCTATAATGGTGCAGGCTGTAGCCCCCTGCTGTGTGGTGGGATATATCTGGTGCTATAATGGTTTAGACTGTAGCCCCCTGCTGTGTGGTGGGATATATCTGGTGCTATAATGGTTTAGGCTGTAGCCCCCCGCTGTGTGGTGGGATATATCTGGTGCTATAATGGTGCAGGCTGTAGCCCCCCGCTGTTTGGTGGGATATATCTGGTGCTATAATGGTGCAGGCTGTAGCCCCCGCTGTGTGGTGGGATATATCTGGTGCTATAATGGTGCAGGCTGTAGCCCCCTGCTGTGTGGTGGGATATATCTGGTGCTATAATGGTGCAGGCTGTAGCCCCCTGCTGTGTGGTGGGATATATCTGGTGCTATAATGGTTTAGACTGTAGCCCCCTGCTGTGTGGTGGGATATATCTGGTGCTATAATGGTTTAGACTGTAGCCCCCCGCTGTGTGGTGGGATATATCTGGTGCTATAATGGTTTAGGCTGTAGCCCCCTGCTGTGTGGTGGGATATATCTGGTGCTATAATGGTTTAGGCTGTAGCCCCCCGCTGTGTGGTGGGATATATCTGGTGCTATAATGGTTTAGGCTGTAGCCCCCCGCTGTGTGGTGGGATATATCTGGTGCTATAATGGTGCAGGCTGTAGCCCCCCGCTGTTTGGTGGGATATATCTGGTGCTATAATGGTGCAGGCTGTAGCCCCCGCTGTGTGGTGGGATATATCTGGTACTATAATGGTTTAGGCTGTAGCCCCCTGCTGTGTGGTGGGATATATCTGGTGCTATAATGGTTTAGGCTGTAGCCCCCCGCTGTGTGGTGGGATATATCTGGTGCTATAATGGTGCAGGCTGTAGCCCCCCGCTGTGTGGTGGGATAAATCTGGTACTATAATGGTTTAGGCTGTAGCCCCCCGCTGTGTGGTGGGATATATCTGGTGCTATAATGTTGCAGGCTGTAGCCCCCTGCTGTGTGGTGGGATATATCTGGTGCTATAATGTTGCAGGCTGTAGCCCCCTGCTGTGTGGTGGGATATATCTGGTGCTATAATGGTGCAGGCTGTAGCCCCCGCTGTGTGGTGGGATAAATCTGGTACTATAATGGTTTAGGCTGTAGCCCCCCGCTGTGTGGTGGGATATATCTGGTGCTATAATGGTTTAGACTGTAGCCCCCCGCTGTGTGGTGGGATATATCTGGTGCTATAATGGTGCAGGCTGTAGCCCCCCGCTGTTTGGTGGGATATATCTGGTGCTATAATGGTGCAGGCTGTAGCCCCCGCTGTGTGGTGGGATAAATCTGGTACTATAATGGTGCAACCAAAAAACCAAAACACAACAAGGATCCTTAAAATATAACTTTTAATATTTAAAGCTAAAAAAGTTTGTTCCAATATATGCAACAAAGGTATTACAAGTTATAACCCATGAAAGTCAGATACAAACTACCTTACCCTGTCTGGTAGCCTATTCTCAATCACTACCTGACAGCGGAGGTTGGCACCCTAAGTTTCTAAGTTGGGTCTATTTAGAGCTATTAGGGCCAGTCGTCGAGGAGCGGGGGCGCCTACCGCAGAAACTTAGGGTGCCAACCTCCGCTGTCAGGTAGTGATTGAGAATAGGCTACCAGACAGGGTAAGGTAGTTTGTATCTGACTTTCATGGGTTATAACTTGTAATACCTTTGTTGCATATATTGGAACAAACTTTTTTAGCTTTAAATATTAAAAGTTATATTTTAAGGATCCTTGTTGTGTTTTGGTTTTTTGGTTGTTCTCTAGGACCCTGATACTATTTGCTTTGAGTGGTTCTTTTGTTACTATAATGGTGCAGGCTGTAGCCCCCGCAGTGTGGTGAGATATAGCTGGTACTCTAATGGTGCAGGCTGTAGCCCCTACTGTGTGGTGGGATAAATCTGGGTATTATAATGGTGCAAGCTGTAGCCCCCCGCTGTGTGGTGGGATATATCTGGGTGTTATAATGGTGCAGGCTGTAGCCCCCCGCTGTGTGGTGGGATATATCTGGTACTATAATGGTGCAGGCTGTAGACCCCCCCCGCTGTGTGGTGAGATATAGCTGGTACTATAATGGTGCAGGCTGTAGCCCCTACTGTGTGGTGGGATAAATCTGGGTACGTGACGACGGGGGGTCCATGGTGTGCATGACAGGGGACTCATAGTGTGTGTGACGGGGGGCCCGTTGGTGTGCACTATGGAGGGGGCCTGTCATGAACCAGGGTGGTTTAGTTGCCCCGGTTCTTTTCTGAAGGGGATTTATCTATATCCCACTTCCCAGTTCCGGTTTGGAACTTGCAGCTCTCTGGCGCCCCCTCTTACCCTCAGGTCAGACACGGTACTGCACCTAGGATAATTAGTTGCCAGAAATGCTGCCTTACTATGTACTGGCTAGTGGGCACACTGCAGCGAGGGCGATATAACTCCTCCCACTCAGGCGGGAACAATAATTATCAACGCCATCCGTCGCTACCAGTTTTCCCAAAGGCTCAGGACACTTCCGCTGCCACCAGCTCCGCTTCCTGAATTAATAATGGGTCAGGAGCCAGCCCAAACAGCAGCGTAATTTACTTCAGAGGACATGACAGTACGTTAGAGAGCAAGGAGAAACAAAGCTAGTCATTTTATATATTTTACTCCAAAAGGTAGGCAGTGTTTACAAACTTATAAAAAGATATTCTAAAAGGTGACAAGTGTCGCATGTACAGACAATTAAAAAAATAAAAGGGATTAAAGATGAAAATAAACTTACAGTTGCTTATGTCCTTTCATAGCATGGCTGACCATGCGGCTGGGGAGAGGGGAGCATATGTCCCAATTAGTGATGAGTGAGTATACTCGTTGCTCGGGTTTTCCTGAGCATGCTCGGGTGACCTCCCGAGTATTTGTTGGTGTTCGGAGATTTAGTTTTCATTACAGCAGCTGAATGATTTACAGCTATTAGCCAGGCTGAGTACATGTGGGGGTTGCCTGGTTGCTAGGTAATCCCCACTTGTAATCAAACTGGCTAATAGCTGTAAATCATGCTGCCGAGGCGATGAAAACTTAATCTCCAAGCAGTCATAAATACTCGGAGACCACTCGAGCGTGCTCGGGAAAACCCGAGGATCGAGTACACTCGCTCATCACTAGTCCCAATGCATCACAGAGTGTCTCTCAGCTAGTTCCCTGGACAAAGACTAGTGCAAAATTAGCTCCCACTCACTTATACCCTCTGGTCGTGACATCACTGAGTGGGCAGAGCTATGGACTCCACTCCCCTTTCCAAGGAGACTCAGAACTTTATTAAAACTCATTCGTCCTAGCATACCCTGGGAACCTCGTAGAGTGACGACAAACGTATTGCATGTCTTCTCACAAGGTTAGCTTCCATTTAAGTCTACACATGGGGTAGCTGGGTGACCCGGTTAAATAGTAATCCGTTTCTGCTAGGCGCAGCACTTAGAAAACGCACTGGTGTGTAGCCCTATTGTTGTACATCCCAAATATGTAACTTCCATATCTCTGTCACCACCTGAGGTCGAATTATTCATCATTAATAACTTTCACACAAATCAAAAAGCGCATGGCTGCACACAAAAGAACTAGTTTTCTGCTACCCCCGCATTCTTGAGGGAGAAGTCACATACTGAAGTTCCACTTTACAGCTGTATTGTCAGCAGGCAGAAAGAGCTGGGAGAAGTGGGGTCGCAAAGCCCACAGTTTGTGTCTGTACTCAGCTCTAATGGATGTAGCAGAGCTCATTGTGCGTGATAATAGAGAATCAAATACATCATATTCCTGACACTTCCCCTTTTGGACTGCTACGGAGGCAGGACCTCTCGGTACTCCTTAATGCGCACCTCGGCAGGTTCGTCCCGGTGGGACAGCCCATCTGCATTGCCATGCTCGCTGCCCGTTTTGTGTTTGACTGTAAAGTCCTACTGTTGGAAGGCAAGGCTCCAGCGCAGCAACCTTCCGTTGGTACCAGATACGGATTGTAGCCAGCGCAGAGGGTTGTGGTCGGTCACCACAGTGAATTTGCGATTGTACAGGAAGGGCTGCAAACGTTGCAGGGCCCAGACCTTGGTCAGGCACTCCTTCTCGATGGTGGAATAGGCCACTTCCCTCGGCAGAAGCTTCCGGCTCAGGTACAACACGGGATGCTCTTGGTTTCCCGAGTCGACCTGGTTGAGCACAGCACCGAGGCCAAACTCGCTGGCGTCGGTCTGTACCAGGAACAGTCGACTGCTGTCGACTGCTTTTAACATGGTAGAGTTGCACAGGGCTGTTTTCAAAGCCCAGAAAGCCACCTCACAGCCGTCCGTCCAGTCGACTGTTTGGGGTAGCTTCTGCCTGGTGAGGCCCGTCAAGGGTTTTGCGAGGCTACTATAGTTCTGTACGAAGCGCCAATGGTACCCTGCAGTGCCCAGGTAGGAGATCACCGGCTTCTTGGTCCTGGGGGTGGGCCAGGAAGTCCACTTTCCCAGGCTCTGGCCTCATGGAGCTCCTGCCTAACCGGTGCCTCAGGTAGTGGACCTCTCTCATGCCCATCTGGCACTTTCCCAGCTTGATGGTCAGGCCTGCTTGGTGACTGAAGGAATGTCATCAAGGTATGCCACCACGTACTTCTCCAGTCCCTGAAGAAGGTTGTTGACCATCCGCTGGAAAGTGGCAGGGCCATTCTTCATGCCGAAGGGCATAACTGTGGACTTGTACAGTCGGAAGGGGGTGGTAAAGGCAGACTTCTGCGCCTTGGAGCTCAGGGGAATCTGCCAGTGTCCACAACTCGGATCCATTATGGTCAGATATTTCGCACCAGCTATAACCTCTCCAGCATCTCTTCGATGCGCGGCATTGGGTGCGCGTCAGAGGCTGTGATGGTGTTGAGCCCCCTGTAGTCCATGCAGAACTGGGTGGTCCGATCCTTCTGTGGCACGAGAACTACAGGTGAGGCCCATGCGCTCTTTGACCATTGAATCACCCCCAGCTGTAACATCTCATCGATCTCCTGGCGCATAACCTGCTGCACCTCGTCGGAGATCCCCGTAGTGGGGCATGATTCCCGATGTCCACCTCGTGGACCGCTAACTCAGTCCTTCCAGGTCGGGTGGAGAACATGGCCTGGAAGGATTCCAGCCTGGTTTGCAGCTGCGACAGCTGGGGTTTGGTTAAAAAGGCGCTTACCTCCACGTCCTCAATGGACCCACCGGCCTTGGCTTGGGCCAGCATGTCCAGAAGGGGGTCCTCCTCCTCGTCTTCGGGCAGGTCGCAGACAGGTAGGACGTAGGCTTCACGTTCATGATGAGCCTTCATCATATTGACGTGAAAGGCCTTTCGCCTACCCCGAGCGTGGTCAATTGTGACCATGTAGGTGACAGGGTTGAGCTGTTGGTGGATGACGTACTTGCCTTCCCAGGCTGCATGAGCAGCACCCACACCTTTTGACCTACCTGGTAGGTCCGCTCCTGGGCGTTCTGGTCGTACTTCTGATCAACCTGGGCCTGCACCATGTTGTCATGCACCAACTGCGCCAAGGTCTGCATTTTGTCACGGAAGCGCATGACATACTCCACCATGGAAAGTTCAGAAGGGTTCGGCTCCTCTTCCCAGGATTCCCCTACCAACCCAAGGGGTCCCCGGACTTGCCTGCTGTACATGAGCTCGAAGGTGGAGAACCCCGTCGAGGCCTGCGGAACCTCTCTATAAGCGATTAGCAGGTGTGGGAGGTACCGCTCCCAGTCGCGTCCTCGGGTCTCAACCAGCATGCGTAGCATCTGTTTGAGGGTACAGTTGAAGCGCTCACATGAGCAATTGGTCTATGGGTGATACGCACTCGATACCAGACGCTTCACCTGCACTCTCTTACAGAGAGCCTCCATTAGTCGAGACATGAATTGGGTCCCTTGATCGGTAAGCATCTCCCTGGGAAATCCTTCCTGTGAAAAGATGGCCAACAGTGCATCGGCCAACTTATCTGCCCTAGTTGAGGACAGACCCACTGCCTGGGTACCGGGTAGCGTAGTCTACCACAGTGAGGATATTGCTTTCCAGAGCTGCTAGGGACGGCCAGCGGGCCCACAATGTCCACCGCGATTCTCTGCAAAGGCTCCTCTATCACTGGTAAAGGGATCAGGGGAGCCTTAAGAGCAGACCCAGCCTTCCCTGTCATGATCCCAATGGCAGGGGATCACAAAAGGACAAGCACACAAAAAACAGAACAAGCTCTAGGGTGATGGAAACTGAGCTGACCGCGATCCTGAACCTAATTCACAACACTAGCAGTAGCCGGGGAACGTGCCTACGATGATTCTAGACGTCTCGCGCCAGCCGAAGGACTAGCTTCCCCTATTAGAAGAAACAAAGACCTCTCTTGCCTCCAGAGAAACACCCCACAGAAATAGCAGCCCCCCACATGTAATGACGGTGAAATGAGAGGAAAGCACATACGTAGTAATGAAAACAGATTCAGCAAAATGAGGCCCGCTAAAACTAGATAGCAGAGGATACAAAAGTGAACTGCGCGGTCAGCGAAAAACCCTACAAAAAACCATCCTGAAATTACCTGAACTCATGTGCCAACTCATGGAACATGAGGAGTAATATCAGCCCACTAGAGCAACCAGCAACAAGGAATCACATAACTGCAAGCTGGACTAAAACAAAAATAAAGCAAAACGTGGAACAGGAAAATCAAAAACTTAGCTTGTCCTGATGATTACAGAAGCGGAAAGCAGAGGTAACAAGACACACTGATTACATTGATCGCCGGCGAGGAAATGACAAGAAAGCCAGGTTAAATAGGAAACTCCCATATCCTGATAGAACAGGTGGACACCAGAGACTGCAGAGAACACAAGTCACCTAGTACCATCTGTAACCACCAGAGGGAGCCCAAAAACAGAATCCACAACAGTACTCCCCCCTTGAGGAGGGGTCACCGAACCCTCACGAGAACCACCAGGGCGACCAGGATGAGCCCTATGAAATGCACGGACCAAATCAGCAGCATGAACATCAGAGGCAACAACCCAAGAATTATCCTCCTGACCATAACCCTTCCACTTGACCAAATACTGAAGTTTCCGTCTGGAAACACGAGAATCCAAGATCTTCTCCACAACATACTCCAATTCTCCCTCCACCAGCACCGGAGCAGGAGGCTCAAGCGAAGGAACAACAGGTACCTCATACTTCCGCAACAACGACCGATGGAACACATTATGAATAGCAAACGATGCCGGGAGATCCAAACGAAACGACACAGGGTTAAGAATTTCCAAGATCCTATAGGGACCGATAAACCGAGGCTTGAACTTAGGAGAAGAGACCTTCATAGGAACAAAACGAGAAGACAACCACACCAAGTCCCCAACACGAAGTCGAGGACCCACGCGGCGACGGCGATTAGCAAACTGCTGAGCCCTCTCCTGGGACAACTTCAAATTGTCCACCACATGACTCCAAATCTGATGCAACCTATCCACCACCATGTCCACTCCAGGACAATCAGAAGGCTCCACCTGACCAGAGGAAAAACGAGGATGAAACCCCGAATTACAAAAGAAAGGAGAAACCAAGGTAGCAGAACTAGCCCGATTATTAAGGGCAAATTCGGCAAGCGGCAAAAAGGTAACCCAGTCATCTTGATCAGCAGAAACAAAACACCTTAAATAAGTTTCCAAGGTCTGATTAGTTCGTTCCGTCTGGCCATTCGTCTGAGGATGGAATGCAGACGAAAAGGACAAATCAATGCCCATCTTAGCACAGAACGTCCGCCAAAATCTAGACACAAACTGGGATCCCCTGTCAGAAACAATGTTCTCCGGAATCCCATGCAAACGAACCACGTTCTGAAAAAACAGAGGGACCAACTCAGAGGAGGAAGGTAACTTAGGCAAGGGGACCAGATGAACCATCTTAGAAAAGCGGTCACACACAACCAAGATGACGGACATTTTTTGAGAGACAGGGAGATCCGAAATAAAGTCCATGGAAATGTGCGTCCAAGGCCTCTTCGGGATAGGCAAAGGTGACAACAATCCACTGGCCCGAGAACAGCAAGGCTTAGCCCGAGCGCAAACTTCACAAGACTGCACAAAAGAACGCACATCCCTCGACAAGGAAGGCCACCAAAAAGACCTGGCCACCAAGTCTCTAGTACCAAATATTCCAGGATGACCTGCCAACGCAGAAGAATGGACCTCGGAGATGACTCTACTGGTCCAATTATCCGGAACAAACAGTCTTTCAGGCGGACAACGATCAGGTTTATCCGCCTGAAACTCCTGCAAAGCACGTTGCAAGTCTGGGAAGACAGCCGACAAAATCACCCCATCCCTAAGGATACCAGTGGGCTCAGAATTTCCAGGGGAATCAGGCACAAAACTCCTAGAAAGAGCATCCGCCTTCACATTCTTTGAACCTGGCAGGTATGAAACCACAAAATCGAAACGGGAGAAAAACAGTGACCAACGAGCCTGTCTAGGATTCAGACGCTTGGCAGACTCAAGGTAAATCAGATTTTTGTGATCAGTCAAGACCACCACACGATGTCTAGCACCCTCAAGCCAATGACGCCACTCCTCAAATGCCCACTTCATGGCCAAAAGCTCCCGATTACCAACATCATAATTCCGCTCAGTGGGCGAAAACTTTCTAGAAAAGAACGCACATGGCTTCATCACCGAGCAATTGGAGCTTCTCTGTGACAAAACCGCCCCCGCTCCAATCTCGGAAGCATCAACCTCAACCTGAAAAGGAAGCGAAACATCTGGCTGACGCAACACAGGAGCAGAAGAAAACCGGCGCTTAAGTTCCTGAAAGGCCTCCACAGCCGCAGGAGACCAATCAGCAACATCAGCACCCTTCTTAGTCAGATCCGTCAAAGGCTTAAGAACACTAGAAAAATTAGTTATGAAACGACGATAAAAATTAGCAAAGCCTAAGAACTTCTGTAGACTCTTAAGAGATGTAGGCTGCGTCCAGTCACAAATAGCTTGAACCTTGACGGGATCCATCTCAATAGTAGAAGGGGAAAAAATATACCCCAAAAAAGAAATCTTCTGGACTCCAAAGAGACACTTTGAACCTTTTACAAACAAAGAATTGGCCCGCAGGACCTGAAACACCTTCCTGACCTGCTGAACATGGGACTCCCAGTCATCCGAAAAAACCAAAACATCATCCAAATACACAATCATAAATTTATCCAGATATTCACGGAAAATATCGTGCATAAAGGACTGGAAGACAGAAGGAGCATTAGAAAGTCCAAAAGGCATCACCAAATACTCAAAATGGCCCTCAGGCGTATTAAATGCGGTTTTCCACTCATCACCCTGCTTAATCCGCACAAGATTATACGCACCCCGAAGATCAATCTTAGTGAACCATTTAGCCCCCTTAATGCGAGCGAACAAATCAGTCAACAATGGCAAAGGATACTGATATTTGACCGTAATCTTATTCAAAAGACGGTAATCTATACAAGGCCTCAAGGAACCATCTTTTTTGGCCACGAAAAAAAAAATCCTGCTCCCAAAGGAGATGAAGATGGACGGATATGTCCCTTTTCCAAGGACTCCTTAACATAATCCCGCATAGCAGTATGCTCTGGCACTGACAGATTGAACAAACGACCTTTAGGAAATTTACTGCCAGGAATCAAATCTATAGCACAATCGCAATCCCTGTGAGGAGGAAGCGAATTGAGCTTAGGCTCCTCAAAAACATCCCGATAATCAGACAAAAATACAGGAACCTCAGAAGGAGTAGATGAAGCGATAGAAATCGGAGGTGCATCATCATGAACCCCCTGACATCCCCAGCTTAACACAGACATCGCCTTCCAGTCCAAGACTGGGTTATGAGTTTGTAACCATGGCAGACCAAGCACTAAGACATCATGTAAATTATACAGTACCAGGAAGCGAATCACCTCCTGATGAACGGGAGTCATACGCATGGTCACGTGTGTCCAGTACTGAGGTTTATTCATAGCCAAAGGTGTAGAGTCAATTCCTTTCAAAGGAATAGGGACTTCCAGAGGCTCCAGACTAAACCCACAGCGGTTTGCAAATGACCAATCCATAAGACTCAGAGCAGCGCCTGAATCCACATAGGCATCGACGGAAATGGCTGATAATGAACAAATCAGAGTCACAGACAGAATGAACTTAGACTGTAAAGTACTAATGGCAACAGACTTATCAACCTTTTTTGTGCGTTTAGAGCATGCTGATATAACATGAGCTGAATCACCACAATAAAAACACAACCCATTTTTCTGCCTATAGTTTTGCCGTTCACTTCTGGACTGAATTCTATCACATTGCATTGTCTCAGGTGCCTGTTCAGAAGACACCGCCAAATGGTGCACAGGTTTGCGCTCCCGTAAACGCCGATCAATCTGAATAGCTATAGTCATAGACTCATTCAGACCTGTAGGCGCCGGGAACCCCACCATAACATATTTAATGGCCTCAGAAAGGCCATCTCTGAATTTTGCAGCCAGAGCGCACTCATTCCACTGAGTAAGCACCGACCATTTCCGAAATTTCTGACAATATATTTCTGCTTCATCTTGCCCCTGAGAGAGAGCCAATAAAGCTTTTTCAGCCTGAATCTCTAGGTTAGGTTCCTCATAGAGCAAACCCAATGCCAGAAAAAACGAATCCACATTGAGCAACGCAGGATCCCCTGGTGCCAATGCAAATGCCCAATTCTGAGGGTCACCCCGCAGGAAAGATATTACAATTTTGACTTGCTGAGCAGGGTCTCCAGAGGAGCGAGATTTCAAAGAAAGAAACAACTTGCAATTGTTCCTAAAATTCAAAAAACTAGATCTATCTCCAGAAAAAAACTCTGGGATAGGAATTCTAGGTTCAGACATAGGAGCATGTACAACAAAATCTTGTATATTTTGAACCGTAGCAGCAAGATTATTCAGGCTGGAAGCCAAACTCTGGACGTCCATGATAAACAGCTGAGGTCAGAGCCATTCAAGGATTAAGAGGAGGTAAGACGCAGCCAGGCTGCAATTAAAGGGAACCTGTCACCCCGTTTTTTGAGATTGAGCTATAAATACTGTTAAATAGGGCCTGCGCTGTGCGTTACTATAGTGTATGTAGTGTACCCTGATTCCCCATGTATGCTGAGAAATACATTACCAAAGTCGCCGTTTTCGCCTGTCAATCAGGCTGGTCTGGTCAGGTGGGCGTGTTCACAGCGCTCTTTTCTTCCCCAGCTTTCCGTTGGTGGCGTAGTGGTGTGCGCATGTCCAGAGTTCCGACTTCCCTGCGCCCACGTGAAGACACAGCGCGCGATCTGCGCTGTAATCCCTTGCATCGGTGGGGGCGGCCATCTTCCTGGGGCCGCGCGTGCGCAGATGGAGTGCTCTGCTGCACGGGGCTTCAGGAAAATGGCCGCGAGATGCCGCGCGTGCGCATTAGAGATCGCGGCGGCCATTTTCCCAAAGCCGAGTTTGCATCTCGGCTTTGGGAAAATGGCCGCCGCGATCTCTAATGCGCACGCGCGGCATCCCGCGGCCATTTTCCTAAAGCCCCGTGCAGCAGAGCACTCCATCTGCGCACGCGCGGCCCCAGGAAGATGGCCGCCCCCACCGATGCAAGGGATTACAGCGCAGATCGCGTGCTGTGTCTTCACGTGGGCGCAGGGAAGTCGGAACTCTGGACATGCGCACACCACTACGCCACCAACAGAAAGCTGGGGAAGAAAAGAGCGCTGTGAACACGCCCACCTGACCAGACCAGCCTGATTGACAGGCGAAAACGGCGACTTTGGTAATGTATTTCTCAGCATACATGGGGAATCAGGGTACACTACATACGCTATAGTAACGCACAGCGCAGGCCCTATTTAACAGTATTTATAGCTCAATCTCAAAAAACGGGGTGACAGGTTCCCTTTAAGGCCAGGCAGCAAACTCTGAGGGAAGGAAAAAAAAAAAAAAAAAACCTTCCTCAGACTACTTTTCCTCCTACTTCAGCCAATACGATTACCACTTTTTGGCCGGCGATACTGTCATGATCCCAATGGCAGGGGATCACAAAAGGACAAGCACACAAAAAACAGAACAAGCTCTAGGGTGATGGAAACTGAGCTGACCGCGATCCTGAACCTAATTCACAACACTAGCAGTAGCCGGGGAACGTGCCTACGATGATTCTAGACGTCTCGCGCCAGCCGAAGGACTAGCTTCCCCTATTAGAAGAAACAAAGACCTCTCTTGCCTCCAGAGAAACACCCCACAGAAATAGCAGCCCCCCACATGTAATGACGGTGAAATGAGAGGAAAGCACATACGTAGTAATGAAAACAGATTCAGCAAAATGAGGCCCGCTAAAACTAGATAGCAGAGAATACAAAAGTGAACTGCGCGGTCAGCGAAAAACCCTACAAAAAACCATCCTGAAATTACCTGAACTCATGTGCCAACTCATGGAACATGAGGAGTAATATCAGCCCACTAGAGCAACCAGCAACAAGGAATCACATAACTGCAAGCTGGACTAAAACAAAAATAAAGCAAAACGTGGAACAGGAAAATCAAAAACTTAGCTTGTCCTGATGATTACAGAAGCGGAAAGCAGAGGTAACAAGACACACTGATTACATTGATCGCCGGCGAGGAAATGACAAGAAAGCCAGGTTAAATAGGAAACTCCCATATCCTGATAGAACAGGTGGACACCAGAGACCGCAGAGAACACAAGTCACCCAGTACCATCTGTAACCACCAGAGGGAGCCCAAAAACAGAATCCACAACACTTCCCCACCCTTTGACAGGTGATACAGGAGCGGCAGTAGTTTGACACATCTGTCCCCATCTTGGGCCAATAGAAGTGTTGAGACAGCCGGGCCTTAGTTTTGCTGATCCCCAAGTGTCCAGCGAGCGGGACCTCATGGGCAATCCGCAACAACTCACCCCGGAATTGGTGCGGGACGACCAGCTGTCTTTCCCTCAACCACTCCTTTTGCGATTTTCCGGGTACTGTCTCCCGGTACAGCCTCCCTCGTTCCCAGAACACCCTCTCCTTATCAGTCACGGAGGTGGGTGTCTCAGCGAGGTGTCTCAAATTCTCCAGGCTCACATCTGAGTGCAGAGCGGCCTGAAACTCCTGGCTAGGGGCAGCCAGAAGCGACGTCTTGGTCCCTTCCCCACGGGAACCCTACGGTCCATCTCTGGTTCAGTCACCCCTGTGACTGAGGAGAGTCCAGAAGGCAGAACGTTATTTGCGTTCCGGGCACTCTGACTGCGGGTGACAGCAGCTACGTAGGCTGTCTCCCCAGGGATTTCCACAGATCCATCAGCCGGCGCTGCTATGGGTACTACCTCCCCATCCACCCCCAACATCGCAGGGGCAGTGCTACTTATGGGGCAGTTACCTTCCTCTGTGGCACTGGTCAGTTTCATGGCATCACCTTCCTCATGGTTCCCATGCATCTCCCCATTTCCCTGAGCACCATCGCTTGCTCCTGTTAGGGGTTCCTCAGCCATCCCACCACGCAGAGTGACGTGGCTGAGCACTCCTGCACCTGTAGACACATCATCCTTAGGAAATAAATGGTTAGCAGGTAAAACATGCACATTTTCATCCTTATCATTATCAGTATGAGATAAAGCATTATCTGGTAACGCATGCAATTCCCCAACATTTTCATCCACATTAGCATCACCCTTAGCATTAGATTGGGTAGGGGAATCAGGGACATAATATGCAAGCATTCTCCCCAAATCAGTCCCCAATAAAACATCAGTGGGAAAGTTATCCGACAGCCCCACTTTCTTCACCCCGCTCCCGCCACCCCAATCTATAAACACCCGGGCTATTGGCAGGGGGCAGCAGATGCCCCCAATCCCGGTGACTGTAAGGGTTTTCCCCGGAATAATCTCTTCAGGGGTCGCCAGTTCGGGTTGGATGAGGGTGCGTTCAGCCCCGGGGGCCTTGAGGCCTTTAGCAACATGGCCCCCCACAGTGACGTGCTGCACATTGTCACACACCCTCCCAACTGCCCCACCCACCAAAAGAACTGCTGCGTTAGGCCCTTGGGCCTTGGCTGGGCGGTTCTTCTGCTTCTCTGGACAGTTGGCTCTGATATGGCCAGTCCATTTGCAGGAAAACCACTGGCAAAGGTTGGTGGTAGGTCTGATGCTGTTGGTAACGGGGACAGGGCATCTGTTGTGTTGCCTGGCAGGGTCACTGAATTTGGTTGCAGGCTTACCCCCTCTCCAGCTGGTGGTGACTGGCTTCCGCACTTCTGATCTACGGTTGGCCTCATAGGCATCGGCAATCTGCGCTGCTTTCGTCACGTCTTTGGGTTCTCTGTCTATCACGTACTGTCGCACCTCACCTGGGCAAAGATGTAAGAACTGGTCTTTGATCATCAGGTCTCGCAGCTGCTCAAAGGTGGTCACTGACAGTCCTTGGGTCCACTGGTCAACGTGGGTCCCGAGTCCATGCGCCACATCACTGTAACTGTCGTGTGGGTCACGTTGGAGGGTCCGGAACTTTCTACGGTAAACCTCAGGTGTAAGCTGGTACTTTATCAGGACCTGCTTGATGGCCCCATAGTCACCATCTTGGTCTGGCGGGAGAGAAGCAAACGCCTCCAGAGCTTTGCCTTTTAGCCCTGGGGTCAGTTATCGGGCCCATTGGTTCTCTGGCAGCTGGTACTGTCTGCACACCTTCTCAAAGGCCCGTAGGAAATTGTCCAAGTCCCCGTCCTTTTCCATCACAGGAAAGTGCTCTGGCCGAGGTTTAGGGGTCTGAGCGCTGTTGGGCTTATGGCTGGACTGGGACGACCTCTACACCTTGAGTTGGGCTATCTCCAACTGGTACTCCCGCTCCACTTGGAGCTTGCCTCTCTCTGCCTCCCGCTTTTCCGCTTTCTCTTGGTATTGCTTGATCAGCTTCAGACGTCCATCACAGTCGTCGTCAGGGAGTTGCTACAATCTGCCCATGTTGCAAGTAGGGCTGGCATTCAGTGGTTGGACCTCGGCCGCAGCACCACCTGTGCTGGTACTTGCTTCTGCGTTCACTGGGCTCTGAGAGCGGTCTTGAGCAGCTTCCCATTGCACCAGATCCGTGACCAGTTGACTTTTGTTTTTGCCAGCAGAGTCAATCTGCCTCGTCATGCACAAGACAGTAAGAGTGCCTTTGGTCTGCTTCTTATAAAAGGATTCTCCCAGCATAACCATGGTTGCAAAATAAAAGATATAACAGAAAAACGGAGAGGGGGGGGGTAATCGCTATACACACTATTGTCTCAGGACTAGTAAACACTGAGTTCGTTATCGGGGTCCTTGCAAGAACCGTGTAAGTTTTTAGTGAGAGGAATGATTGCTCAAACCCGATCACTAATGCTCTATGATCCCACCGATGCCACCAGTATGTCATGAACTGGGGTTGTTTGGTTGCCCCGGTTCTTTTCTGAAGGGGATTCATCTATAACCCACTTCCCACTTGCTAGAAAGGCTGCCTTACTATGTACTGTATAATGGGCACGCTGCATCGAGGGCGATATAACTACTCCCACTCAGGTGGGAACAATAATTATCAACGCCGTCCATCGCTACTAGTTTTCCCAAAGGCTCAGGACACTTCCGCTGCCACCAGCTCCTATTCCTGAATTGATAATGGGTCAGGAGCCAACCCAATTAGTAGCATAATTTACTTCAGAGGAAATTACAGTATGTTATAGAGCAAAGAAAAATGAAGCTAGTAATTTTATATATTTTACTCCAAAAGGTAGGCAGTGTTTACAGAAGTATAAAAAGATATTATAAAAGGAGACAAAATAGCAGTAATATGTGATAGTGAGCCAACCAATCATATTATGTATATATCTCAAACAGATTAAGTGCATACACTGTATTATAATCCCATGCCATTAGCAGGTTGGTTGTAGTTCCAATCAATGATTTTCATATATAACCTTTATCACTAAGATTACACTTCAGATTAATTATAATACAGTGTATGCACTAAATCTGTTTGAGATATATACATAATCTGGTTGGCTCACTAGCGCATATTACTGCTATTTTTCTATACCTCTTGCCTTGACATGGCACTTTGATGTCATCTCTCATTTTTTAATTGTTTTTGTCTTTATTAATATGTATTTAGTTTTTGGTTTTAATATTTGGTAATAAACTTTAAGAAGTTTTACTTGCTCTAGTGTCCATTTTCCTTTGGGTTTCTCTATTTATATTTATGGCAGAGCTTATGTATTTAATAGGCCCCTTCTTTGGTTTATTAAAAGGAGACAAGTATCGTATGTACAGACAATTACAAAAATAAAAGGGATTAAAGGTGAAAATAAACTTACAGTTGCTTATGCCCTTTGATAGCATGGCTGACCATGCAGCTGGGTGGAGGGGAGCATATGTCCCAATGCATTAGAGTGTTTCTCAGCTAGTTCCCTGGACAAAGACTAGATAAAAATGAGCTCCCACTCACTGATACCCCCTGGTCGTGACATCACTGAGTGGACGGAGCTATGGACTCCCTTTCCAAGGAGGCTCTGAACTTTATTAAAACTCATATTCATCCTAGCATACCCTGGAAATGTCGACAAAGTGTCGACAAACATATTGTCTGTCTTCTCACGAGGTTAGCTTCCATTTAAGTCTACACATGGGGTAGCTGGGTGACCCGGTTAAGTAGTAATCCGTTTCTCCGTTTCTGCTAGGCGCTGTGCTTAGAAAACGTACTGGTGTGTAGCCCTATTGTTGCACAACCCAAATATGTAACTTTCATATCTGTCACCACCTGGAGTCAAATTATTCATCATGAATAACTTTCACACAAAGCGTATGGCTGCAAACAAAAGAACTAGTTTTCTGCTAACCCCCGCATTCTTGAGGGAGGGAGAACAGTCACACACTGAAGTTTCACGTTACAGCTGTATTGTCAGCAGGGAGAAAGCTGGGAGGCAAGGGGTCGGAAAGACCACAGCGTGTGTCTGTACTCCACTCTAATGGATGTAGCAGAGCTCAGTGTGCGTGATAATAGAGAATCAAATGCATCTTCCTGACAGGGCCCATGGTGTGCATGCCCGGGGGGCTCACAGCATAGTGGCGGTACAATGGGCGTATCATGAGTTGGGTGGTCTCCTGTCATGTGAGGAGGATGAACACTCAGGTTGCTTTGTCCTCTTACATGAGGGCTGGTAGTGGCCATTGTGGCCGAAACCCTGCAGCTTCTCTGCGGCGGCATAAACAAGGTGCAGAAGGTGGTCCTGTCAGTGGTGGGCGTCCTGGGACAGGGTCTCGTTTGCATTGCTGCCAGTGGTGTGATATGAATGGTGAGGAGCGGAGCCCGGGCAGACAAGGCCGTCATTGTGCCCATCCAGAGGTTGGCACCCGGCTCTCCCATTGTGCGCTGGCAGTGGGCAATGTTTCCTTAACCTCCGCTTTTAGCCTTTCTCGGGGAGCGCTGCCGCAGAGCCTGGATGATCGCATCTTCTCCCCCTCCGCAGTCTCTGCCGTGTACAGCACAGTAAGTATATCCTCCGAGAGCGCAGCCTGGGCCAATGCCTCCTGTGTCGCGGATATTACCCTCTGCCCTGCTCTGTCTCCAGTTATGGGGTCTCCTGTGTCCCGGATATTACCCTCTGCCCTGCTCTGTCTCAAGTTATGGGGTCTCCTGTGTCCCGGATATTACCCTCTGCCCTGCTCTGTCTCCAGTTATGGGGTCTCCTGTGTCCCGGATATTACCCTCTGCCCTGCTCTGTCTCCAGTTATGGGGTCTCCTGTGTCCCGGATATTACCCTCTGCCCTGCTCTGTCTCCAGTTATGGGGTCTCCTGTGTCCCGGATATTACCCTCTGCCCTGCTCTGTCTCCAGTTATGGGGTCTCCTGTGTCCCGGATATTACCCTCTGCCCTGCTCTGTCTCCAGTTATGGGGTCTCCTGTGTCCCGGATATTACCCTCTGCCCTGCTCTGTCTCAAGTTATGGGGTCTCCTGTGTCCCGGATATTACCCTCTGCCCTGCTCTGTCTCCAGTTATGGGGTCTCCTGTGTCGCGGATATTACCCTCTGCCCTGCTCTGTCTCCAGTTATGGGGTCTCCTGTGTCCCGGATATTACCCTCTGCCCTGCTCTGTCTCAAGTTATGGGGTCTCCTGTGTCCCGGATATTACCCTCTGCCCTGCTCTGTCTCCAGTTATGGGGTCTCCTGTGTCCCGGATATTACCCTCTGCCCTGCTCTGTCTCCAGTTATGGGGTCTCCTGTGTCCCGGATATTACCCTCTGCCCTGCTCTGTCTCCAGTTATGGGGTCTCCTGTGTCCCGGATATTACCCTCTGCCCTGCTCTGTCTCCAGTTATGGGGTCTCCTGTGTCCCGGATATTACCCTCTGCCCTGCTCTGTCTCCAGTTATGGGGTCTCCTGTGTCCCGGATATTACCCTCTGCCCTGCTCTGTCTCCAGTTATGGGGTCTCCTGTGTCCCGGATATTACCCTCTGCCCTGCTCTGTCTCCAGTTATGGGGTCTCCTGTGTCGCGGATATTACCCTCTGCCCTGCTCTGTCTCCAGTTATGGGGTCTCCTGTGTCCCGGATATTACCCTCTGCCCTGCTCTGTCTCAAGTTATGGGGTCTCCTGTGTCCCGGATATTACCCTCTGCCCTGCTCTGTCTCCAGTTATGGGGTCTCCTGTGTCCCGGATATTACCCTCTGCCCTGCTGTCTCCAGTTATGGGGTCTCCTGTGTCCCGGATATTACCCTCTGCCCTGCTCTGTCTCCAGTTATGGGGTCTCCTGTGTCCCGGATATTACCCTCTGCCCTGCTGTCTCCAGTTATGGGGTCTCCTGTGTCCCGGATATTACCCTCTGCCCTGCTCTGTCTCCAGTTATGGGGTCTCCTGTGTCCCGGATATTACCCTCTGCCCTGCTCTGTCTCCAGTTATGGGGTCTCCTGTGTCCCGGATATTACCCTCTGCCCTGCTCTGTCTCCAGTTATGGGGTCTCCTGTGTCGCGGATATTACCCTCTGCCCTGCTCTGTCTCCAGTTATGGGGTCTCCTGTGTCCCGGATATTACCCTCTGCCCTGCTCTGTCTCCAGTTATGGGGTCTCCTGTGTCCCGGATATTACCCTCTGCCCTGCTCTGTCTCCAGTTATGGGGTCTCCTGTGTCCCGGATATTACCCTCTGCCCTGCTCTGTCTCCAGTTATGGGGTCTCCTGTGTCCCGGATATTACCCTCTGCCCTGCTCTGTCTCCAGTTATGGGGTCTCCTGTGTCCCGGATATTACCCTCTGCCCTGCTCTGTCTCCAGTTATGGGGTCTCCTGTGTCCCGGATATTACCCTCTGCCCTGCTCTGTCTCCAGTTATGGGGTCTCCTGTGTCCCGGATATTACCCTCTGCCCTGCTCTGTCTCCAGTTATGGGGTCTCCTGTGTCCCGGATATTACCCTCTGCCCTGCTCTGTCTCCAGTTATGGGGTCTCCTGTGTCGCGGATATTACCCTCTGCCCTGCTCTGTCTCCAGTTATGGGGTCTCCTGTGTCACGGATATTACCCTCTGCCCTGCTCTGTCTCCAGTTATGGGGTCTCCTGTGTCCCGGATATTACCCTCTGCCCTGCTCTGTCTCAAGTTATGGGGTCTCCTGTGTCCCGGATATTACCCTCTGCCCTGCTCTGTCTCCAGTTATGGGGTCTCCTGTGTCCCGGATATTACTCTCTGCCCTGCTCTGTCTCCAGTTATGGGGTCTCCTGTGTCCCGGATATTACCCTCTGCCCTGCTCTGTCTCCAGTTATGGGGTCTCCTGTGTCCCGGATATTACCCTCTGCCCTGCTCTGTCTCCAGTTATGGGGTCTCCTGTGTCACGGATATTACCCTCTGCCCTGCTGTCTCCAGTTATGGGGTCTCCTGTGTCCCGGATATTACCCTCTGCCCTGGTCTGTCTCCAGTTATGGGGTCTCCTGTGTCCCGGATATTACCCTCTGCCCTGCTCTGTCTCAAGTTATGGGGTCTCCTGTGTCCCGGATATTACCCTCTGCCCTGCTCTGTCTCCAGTTATGGGGTCTCCTGTGTCCCGGATATTACCCTCTGCCCTGCTCTGTCTCCAGTTATGGGGTCTCCTGTGTCCCGGATATTACCCTCTGCCCTGCTCTGTCTCCAGTTATGGGGTCTCCTGTGTCCCGGATATTACCCTCTGCCCTGCTCTGTCTCCAGTTATGGGGTCTCCTGTGTCCCGGATATTACCCTCTGCCCTGCTCTGTCTCCAGTTATGGGGTCTCCTGTGTCCCGGATATTACCCTCTGCCCTGCTCTGTCTCCAGTTATGGGGTCTCCTGTGTCCCGGATATTACCCTCTGCCCTGCTCTGTCTCCAGTTATGGGGTCTCCTGTGTCCCGGATATTACCCTCTGCCCTGCTCTGTCTCCAGTTATGGAGTCTCCTGTGTCCCGGATATTACCCTCTGCCCTGCTCTGTCTCCAGTTATGGGGTCTCCTGTGTCCCGGATATTACCCTCTGCCCTGCTCTGTCTCCAGTTATGGAGTCTCCTGTGTCCCGGATATTACCCTCTGCCCTGCTCTGTCTCCAGTTATGGAGTCTCCTGTGTCCCGGATATTACCCTCTGCCCTGCTCTGTCTCCAGTTATGGGGTCTCCTGTGTCCCGGATATTACCCTCTGCCCTGCTCTGTCTCCAGTTATGGGGTCTCCTGTGTCCCGGATATTACCCTCTGCCCTGCTCTGTCTCCAGTTATGGGGTCTCCTGTGTCCCGGATATTACCCTCTGCCCTGCTCTGTCTCCAGTTATGGGGTCTCCTGTGTCCCGGATATTACCCTCTGCCCTGCTCTGTCTCCAGTTATGGGGTCTCCTGTGTCCCGGATATTACCCTCTGCCCTGCTCTGTCTCCAGTTATGGGGTCTCCTGTGTCCCGGATATTACCCTCTGCCCTGCTCTGTCTCCAGTTATGGGGTCTCCTGTGTCCCGGATATTACCCTCTGCCCTGCTCTGTCTCCAGTTATGGGGTCTCCTGTGTCCCGGATATTACCCTCTGCCCTGCTCTGTCTCCAGTTATGGGGTCTCCTGTGTCCCGGATATTACCTTCTGCCCTGCTCTGTCTCCAGTTATGGGGTCTCCTGTGTCCCGGATATTACCCTCTGCCCTGCTCTGTCTCCAGTTATGGGGTCTCCTGTGTCCCGGATATTACCCTCTGCCCTGCTGTCTCCAGTTATGGGGTCTCCTGTGTCCCGGATATTACCCTCTGCCCTGCTCTGTCTCCAGTTATGGGGTCTCCTGTGTCCCGGATATTACCCTCTGCCCTGCTCTGTCTCCAGTTATGGGGTCTCCTGTGTCCCGGATATTACCCTCTGCCCTGCTCTGTCTCCAGTTATGGGGTCTCCTGTGTCCCGGATATTACCCTCTGCCCTGCTCTGTCTCCAGTTATGGGGTCTCCTGTGTCCCGGATATTACCCTCTGCCCTGCTCTGTCTCCAGTTATGGGGTCTCCTGTGTCCCGGATATTACCCTCTGCCCTGCTCTGTCTCAAGTTATGGGGTCTCCTGTGTCCCGGATATTACCCTCTGCCCTGCTCTGTCTCAAGTTATGGGGTCTCCTGTGTCCCGGATATTACCCTCTGCCCTGCTCTGTCTCAAGTTATGGGGTCTCCTGTGTCCCGGATATTACCCTCTGCCCTGCTCTGTCTCCAGTTATGGGGTCTCCTGTGTCCCGGATATTACCCTCTGCCCTGCTCTGTCTCCAGTTATGGGGTCACCTGTGTCCCGGATATTACCCTCTGCCCTGCTCTGTCTCCAGTTATGGGGTCTCCTGTGTCCCGGATATTACCCTCTGCCCTGCTCTGTCTCCAGTTATGGGGTCTCCTGTGTCCCGGATATTACCCTCTGCCCTGCTCTGTCTCCAGTTATGGAGTCTCCTGTGTCCCGGATATTACCCTCTGCCCTGCTCTGTCTCCAGTTATGGGGTCTCCTGTGTCGCGGATATTACCCTCTGCCCTGCTCTGTCTCAAGTTATGGGGTCTCCTGTGTCCCGGATATTACCCTCTGCCCTGCTCTGTCTCCAGTTATGGGGTCTCCTGTGTCCCGGATATTACCCTCTGCCCTGCTCTGTCTCCAGTTATGGGGTCTCCTGTGTCCCGGATATTACCCTCTGCCCTGCTCTGTCTCAAGTTATGGGGTCTCCTGTGTCCCGGATATTACCCTCTGCCCTGCTCTGTCTCCAGTTATGGGGTCTCCTGTGTCCCGGATATTACCCTCTGCCCTGCTTTGTCTCCAGTTATGGGGTCTCCTGTGTCCCGGATATTACCCTCTGCCCTGCTGTCTCCAGTTATGGGGTCTCCTGTGTCCCGGATATTACCCTCTGCCCTGCTCTGTCTCCAGTTATGGGGTCTCCTGTGTCCCGGATATTACCCTCTGCCCTGCTCTGTCTCCAGTTATGGGGTCTCCTGTGTCCCGGATATTACCCTCTGCCCTGCTCTGTCTCCAGTTATGGGGTCTCCTGTGTCCCGGATATTACCCTCTGCCCTGCTCTGTCTCCAGTTATGGGGTCTCCTGTGTCCCGGATATTACCCTCTGCCCTGCTCTGTCTCCAGTTATGGGGTCTCCTGTGTCCCGGATATTACCCTCTGCCCTGCTTTGTCTCCAGTTATGGGGTCTCCTGTGTCCCGGATATTACCCTCTGCCCTGCTCTGTCTCCAGTTATGGGGTCTCCTGTGTCCCGGATATTACCCTCTGCCCTGCTTTGTCTCCAGTTATGGGGTCTCCTGTGTCCCGGATATTACCCTCTGCCCTGCTCTGTCTCCAGTTATGGGGTCTCCTGTGTCCCGGATATTACCCTCTGCCCTGCTCTGTCTCAAGTTATGGGGTCTCCTGTGTCCCGGATATTACCCTCTGCCCTGCTCTGTCTCCAGTTATGGGGTCTCCTGTGTCACGGATATTACCCTCTGCCCTGCTGTCTCCAGTTATGGGGTCTCCTGTGTCCCGGATATTACCCTCTGCCCTGCTCTGTCTCCAGTTATGGGGTCTCCTGTGTCCCGGATATTACCCTCTGCCCTGCTCTGTCTCCAGTTATGGGGTCTCCTGTGTCCCGGATATTACCCTCTGCCCTGCTCTGTCTCCAGTTATGGGGTCTCCTGTGTCCCGGATATTACC
Organism: Ranitomeya imitator; assembly: GCF_032444005.1. Classification (NCBI taxonomy): domain Eukaryota; kingdom Metazoa; phylum Chordata; class Amphibia; order Anura; family Dendrobatidae; genus Ranitomeya; species Ranitomeya imitator. Next base: position 2,882,379 of record NC_091291.1, read on the forward strand.
CTCTGCCCTGCTCTGTCTCCAGTTATGGGGTCTCCTGTGTCCCGGATATTACCCTCTGCCCTGCTCTGTCTCCAGTTATGGGGTCTCCTGTGTCCCGGATATTACCCTCTGCCCTGCTCTGTCTCCAGTTATGGGGTCTCCTGTGTCGCGGATATTACCCTCTGCCCTGCTCTGTCTCCAGTTATGGGGTCTCCTGTGTCCCGGATATTACCCTCTGCCCTGCTCTGTCTCCAGTTATGGGGTCTCCTGTGTCCCGGATATTACCCTCTGCCCTGCTCTGTCTCCAGTTATGGGTTCTCCTGTGTCACGGATATTACCCTCTGCCCTGCTCTGTCTCCAGTTATGGGGTCTCCTGTGTCCCGGATATTACCCTCTGCCCTGCTCTGTCTCCAGTTATGGGGTCTCCTGTGTCCCGGATATTACCCTCTGCCCTGCTCTGTCTCCAGTTATGGGGTCTCCTGTGTCCCGGATATTACCCTCTGCCCTGCTCTGTCTCCAGTTATGGGGTCTCCTGTGTCCCGGATATTACCCTCTGCCCTGCTTTGTCTCCAGTTATGGGGTCTCCTGTGTCCCGGATATTACCCTCTGCCCTGCTCTGTCTCCAGTTATGGGGTCTCCTGTGTCCCGGATATTACCCTCTGCCCTGCTCTGTCTCAAGTTATGGGGTCTCCTGTGTCCCGGATATTACCCTCTGCCCTGCTTTGTCTCCAGTTATGGGGTCTCCTGTGTCCCGGATATTACCCTCTGCCCTGCTCTGTCTCAAGTTATGGGGTCTCCTGTGTCCCGGATATTACCCTCTGCCCTGCTTTGTCTCCAGTTATGGGGTCTCCTGTGTCCCGGATATTACCCTCTGCCCTGCTTTGTCTCCAGTTATGGGGTCTCCTGTGTCCCGGATATTACCCTCTGCCCTGCTCTGTCTCCAGTTATGGGGTCTCCTGTGTCCCGGATATTACCCTCTGCCCTGCTCTGTCTCAAGTTATGGGGTCTCCTGTGTCCCGGATATTACCCTCTGCCCTGCTCTGTCTCCAGTTATGGGGTCTCCTGTGTCCCGGATATTACCCTCTGCCCTGCTTTGTCTCCAGTTATGGGGTCTCCTGTGTCCCGGATATTACCCTCTGCCCTGCTCTGTCTCCAGTTATGGGGTCTCCTGTGTCCCGGATATTACCCTCTGCCCTGCTCTGTCTCCAGTTATGGGGTCTCCTGTGTCCCGGATATTACCCTCTGCCCTGCTCTGTCTCCAGTTATGGGGTCTCCTGTGTCCCGGATATTACCCTCTGCCCTGCTGTCTCCAGTTATGGGGTCTCCTGTGTCCCGGATATTACCCTCTGCCCTGCTCTGTCTCCAGTTATGGGGTCTCCTGTGTCCCGGATATTACCCTCTGCCCTGCTCTGTCTCCAGTTATGGAGTCTCCTGTGTCCCGGATATTACCCTCTGCCCTGCTCTGTCTCAAGTTATGGGGTCTCCTGTGTCCCGGATATTACCCTCTGCCCTGCTCTGTCTCCAGTTATGGGGTCTCCTGTGTCCCGGATATTACCCTCTGCCCTGCTCTGTCTCCAGTTATGGGGTCTCCTGTGTCCCGGATATTACCCTCTGCCCTGCTCTGTCTCCAGTTATGGGGTCTCCTGTGTCCCGGATATTACCCTCTGCCCTGCTCTGTCTCCAGTTATGGGGTCTCCTGTGTCCCGGATATTACCCTCTGCCCTGCTCTGTCTCCAGTTATGGGGTCACCTGTGTCCCGGATATTACCCTCTGCCCTGCTCTGTCTCCAGTTATGGGGTCTCCTGTGTCCCGGATATTACCCTCTGCCCTGCTCTGTCTCCAGTTATGGGGTCTCCTGTGTCCCGGATATTACCCTTTGCCCTGCTCTGTCTCCAGTTATGGGGTCTCCTGTGTCCCGGATATTACCCTCTGCCCTGCTCTGTCTCCAGTTATGGGGTCTCCTGTGTCCCGGATATTACCCTCTGCCCTGCTCTGTCTCCAGTTATGGGGTCTCCTGTGTCGCGGATATTACCCTCTGCCCTGCTTTGTCTCCAGTTATGGAGTCTCCTGTGTCCCGGATATTACCCTCTGCCCTGCTCTGTCTCCAGTTATGGGGTCTCCTGTGTCACGGATATTACCCTCTGCCCTGCTCTGTCTCCAGTTATGGGGTCTCCTGTGTCCCGGATATTACCCTCTGCCCTGCTCTGTCTCCAGTTATGGGGTCTCCTGTGTCCCGGATATTACCCTCTGCCCTGCTCTGTCTCCAGTTATGGGGTCTCCTGTGTCCCGGATATTACCCTCTGCCCTGCTCTGTCTCCAGTTATGGGGTCTCCTGTGTCCCGGATATTACCCTCTGCCCTGCTCTGTCTCCAGTTATGGGGTCTCCTGTGTCCCGGATATTACCCTCTGCCCTGCTCTGTCTCCAGTTATGGGGTCTCCTGTGTCACGGATATTACCCTCTGCCCTGCTTTGTCTCCAGTTATGGGGTCTCCTGTGTCCCGGATATTACCCTCTGCCCTGCTCTGTCTCCAGTTATGGGGTCTCCTGTGTCCCGGATATTACCCTCTGCCCTGCTCTGTCTCCAGTTATGGGGTCTCCTGTGTCCCGGATATTACCCTCTGCCCTGCTCTGTCTCCAGTTATGGGGTCTCCTGTGTCCCGGATATTACCCTCTGCCCTGCTCTGTCTCCAGTTATGGGGTCTCCTGTGTCCCGGATATTACCCTCTGCCCTGCTCTGTCTCCAGTTATGGGGTCTCCTGTGTCCCGGATATTACCCTCTGCCCTGCTTTGTCTCCAGTTATGGGGTCTCCTGTGTCCCGGATATTACCCTCTGCCCTGCTCTGTCTCCAGTTATGGGGTCTCCTGTGTCCCGGATATTACCCTCTGCCCTGCTCTGTCTCAAGTTATGGGGTCTCCTGTGTCACGGATATTACCCTCTGCCCTGCTCTGTCTCCAGTTATGGGGTCTCCTGTGTCCCGGATATTACCCTCTGCCCTGCTCTGTCTCCAGTTATGGGGTCTCCTGTGTCCCGGATATTACCCTCTGCCCTGCTCTGTCTCAAGTTATGGGGTCTCCTGTGTCCCGGATATTACCCTCTGCCCTGCTTTGTCTCCAGTTATGGGGTCTCCTGTGTCCCGGATATTACCCTCTGCCCTGCTCTGTCTCCAGTTATGGGGTCTCCTGTGTCCCGGATATTACCCTCTGCCCTGCTCTGTCTCCAGTTATGGGGTCTCCTGTGTCCCGGATATTACCCTCTGCCCTGCTCTGTCTCCAGTTATGGGGTCTCCTGTGTCCCGGATATTACCCTCTGCCCTGCTCTGTCTCCAGTTATGGGGTCTCCTGTGTCCCGGATATTACCCTCTGCCCTGCTCTGTCTCCAGTTATGGGGTCTCTGGAGAAGTGTAGCATTAAACGGCAGTGCAGGATCCCAGGGGTCCGGGCCCTTTTACCAGTGACTGTCCTGGTGATAGACTCCACAATAGTTGTTTGTTTGAGATGCCACCATTTTCCAGATCTCTACTTGCTGTTATTGGAGATTCTTCTGGCCTTGCCTTGCTGACACAGCTAAGGATTTGTTACAGTGTATCAGTGAACCCTGGCCTGTTCCGATACATTGTAGCAAGTGATCAGCTGTGTGAGTGTCATGATTCCCACCGTGCTGCCAATAATATGTCATGGATCGGGAGTGACATTTGGCCAGCACACGGCTATCACATGTGCAGGGGGCTTATCTTAGTTATCCCTTCACTGCTACAATGTGATGAAAACACAAACAAGGCTATTGACCTATCAGTTTACAACAGGGGCTTGTTTTAGTTATCCCACTGCTGCTAGAATATCACGAACTGCAGGGATTTATGTATATCCGGCTTTTCAGTTCCGCTTTGGAACTTGCAGCTCTCCGGCGCCCCCCTTACCCTCAGGTCAGTCAGGGAACTACACCTCGGATAATTAGTCGCCGGATGGGCTGCTTCACTGTGGACTGGCTAACAGGCACGCTGCAGCGAGGGAATAATAAATGCTCAGGCCGCAGCCAGGCAATAGCTTATAAAACCCCTTTCCGTCGCTGCCAGCGGTACCCACCTAGCCCAGAACACACTTTGCTGCCACCAGCTCAGATTTCTCACAGAGAGGGGGTTCAAGCCACCCCAAATTAATAGAGTAATTAACTTTAGAAGACTTAGGGTACGTTTTAGAGCAAGGGAGCGAAACTAGTAAATATTATAACTTTTACTCCATAAAAAGATTAGGCAGTGTTTATAAAGGGAATATCAAGATTTTACAATATGAGACAATTTAAAGTGTGTACAGCAATTATAAAAAAAAATGGAATAAAGAATGATAAAACTCACATTTGCATAGATCATTTCAGCTAGCCATGCTGGTAGGCGGAGCCCAAATATCCCGATGCATCAGGGGGTCTTTCTGTAGTCAAATCCCAGGCAAGAATGAAGGCTGGACTCACTGGCAGTAACTTATACTGGTAGGCTGTGACATCACTAAAGGGGCTGGTTTGCCTGCACCCTCCCCTCTCTTCAAAGTTACAGATTGTACCAGCAATACTTATACTTCTTATATCTTGGCTTCAGAACATGGCAGAGTCACATCACACCCATCATTCATCTTATATTAAAATTTGCTTTCTAATGATACCGCACTCGGACTAGTTGGTCCACACAGTTCAGGAGAAATCCGCACGTTGTACTCGTGTTTAACTGCTAGCGCTTACAGTGATTGACAGATTTACCTATGGGAATTTGCAATATGTATTCCTTATACTCCTTATTTTCCTAGCCCAAATCAGTGGCCCAATATCACACTTTAATAGAACAAAGAACCTCATGTCTTTTGAGAGAGACTATTCCAGTTTTAGCTGGTACTAGATGGGAGGAGGGAGAAATGAGCAATTTAGGGAGATCGGCTTGCAGCTAGCAGTCATAAACATTCTTTTGGTGGGAGGGAATGAGATGTTTGGGATTCACACACACATATCAGCAGGCAGAAGGGGGGATCAGAGCCCACAGCATGCGTGATAACAGAGAAAATGAAAAATCCTACTCCGTTTTATACATTATCGTGACAGTGAGCTTGAAGAAGTCTGAGCCCATTGTTGGCCAAGAAAGTTTACATTCACTGCCACAAGCAGATACATTGATATTCAGGAATTGCTGAACGTTTTATTACTGAGGGTCTCCTTATTTCTAACCAACGTCATACAAGGGCAAGACTTTAGCTTCAGTCTTGTGATTATTGGGGTATCACCTCTGAACCCTCACAGATGAGTAACCAAAGAGGTGCTGCCATTTGTGTGGCCCCGGGGTCACCCCTGTCACTTGTTTTTTTTTCTGCAGGTTGCTGCGCAGGTAGCAAGACAGCCCGGACCCCCAGCCCCGTCCCCGTATTCAACACATGACCTAACCAAGGGCCACCCCAACCTGGCCGCAACCCCCCCGGGACATGCTGCTTCTCCAGGACTGTCACAGGTAAGGGGGCGAGGGAGTATCACTATTACCTGGAAATAAAGGAGGCATGCCAGCTGAAACGCGCGTGGAGGTGGTGGCGCAGGTCGGAGGAACGACTTAACATCTGTGTTCTTCTTAGCCATTAGATCTGTTCACGGTTTCTTGGTATTATCTACCACTTGCCTTATCTCTTATTCCCACTGATCTAACACCCACTATATAATGTATTCATGGGATCATAAATAGGCAACATGAACTTACCTCTTTCTTTCCTCTGACCTGTGGTTCCTCTCACTGTCAAATTACCTTTCGTTTTGGATTATAATATTTGTATTTTTAATATAATTTTGTTAATAAAACATGATTTTGATTATTCTTGGTTCTTTTATGTGCATTTGTTTATATGTTCCAAGTGTGTATATATACAGGACAGGATGAGAGGTACTGTGCATTGTATATATACAGGACAGGAGGAGTGGTACTGTGCAGTGTATATATACAGGACAGGAGGAGCGGTACTGTGCATTGTATATATACAGGACAGGAGGAGTGGTACTGTGCATTGTATATATACAGGACAGGAGGAGTGGTACTGTGCGGTGTATATATACAGGACTGGAGAAGAGGTACTGTGCAGTGTATATATACAGGAGGAGTGGTACTGTGCAGTGTATATATACAGGACAGGATGAGAGGTACTGTGCGGTGTATATATACAGGACAGGAGGAGGGGTACTGTGCATTGTATATATACAGGACAGGAGGAGTGGTACTGTGCGGTGTATATATACAGGACAGGAGGAGTGGTACTGTGCAGTGTATATATACAGGACTGGAGAAGAGGTACTGTGCAGTGTATATATACAGGAGGAGTGGTACTGTGCAGTGTATATATACAGGACAGGATGAGAGGTACTGTGCGGTGTATATATACAGGACAGGAGGAGTGGTACTGTGCAGTGTATATATACAGGACAGGAGGAGTGGTACTGTGCAGTGTATATATACAGGACAGGATGAGAGGTACTGTGCAGTGTATATATACAGGACAGGAGGAGTGGTACTGTGCAGTGTATATATACAGGACTGGAGAAGAGGTACTGTGCAGTGTATATATACAGGAGGAGTGGTACTGTGCAGTGTATATATACAGGACAGGAGGAGCGGTACTGTGCATTGTATATATACAGGACAGGAGGAGTGGTACTGTGCGGTGTATATATACAGGACAGGAGGAGTGGTACTGTGCAGTGTATATATACAGGACTGGAGAAGAGGTACTGTGCAGTGTATATATACAGGACAGGAGGAGTGGTACTGTGCAGTGTATATATACAGGACAGGAGGAGTGGTACTGTGCAGTGTATATATACAGAACTGGAGAAGAGGTACTGTGCAGTGTATATATACAGGACAGGAGGAGAGGTACTGTGCAGTGTATATATACAGGAGGAGTGGTACTGTGCAGTGTATATATACAGGACAGGATGAGAGGTACTGTGCGGTGTATATATACAGGACAGGAGGAGTGGTACTGTGCAGTGTATATATACAGGACAGGAGGAGCGGTACTGTACAGTGTATATATACAGGACAGGAGGAGTGGTACTGTGCAGTGTATATATACAGGACAGGATGAGAGGTACTGTGCAGTGTATATATACAGGACAGGAGGAGCGGTACTGTGCAGTGTATATATACAGGACAGGAGGAGCGGTACTGTGCAGTGTATATATACAGGACAGGAGGAGTGGTACTGTGCAGTGTATATATACAGGAGGAGTGGTACTGTACAGTGTATATATACAGGACAGGAGGAGTGGTACTGTGCAGTGTATATATACAGGACAGGATGAGAGGTACTGTGCAGTGTATATATACAGGACAGGAGGAGCGGTACTGTGCAGTGTATATATACAGGACAGGAGGAGCGGTACTGTACAGTGTATATATACAGGACAGGAGGAGTGGTACTGTGCAGTGTATATATACAGGACAGGATGAGAGGTACTGTGCAGTGTATATATACAGGACAGGAGGAGCGGTACTGTACAGTGTATATATACAGGACAGGAGGAGTGGTACTGTGCAGTGTATATATACAGGACAGGATGAGAGGTACTGTGCAGTGTATATATACAGGACGGGAGGAGCGGTACTGTGCAGTGTATATATACAGGACGGGAGGAGCGGTACTGTGCGGTGTATATATACAGGACAGGAGGAGTGGTACTGTGCAGTGTTTATATATAGGACAGGTAGAGCGGTACTGTGCAGTGTATATATACAGGACAGGAGGAGCGGTACTGTGCAGTGTATATATACAGGACAGGAGGAGTGGTACTGTGCAGTGTATATATACAGGACAGGAGGAGCGGTACTGTGCGGTGTATATATACAGGACAGGAGGAGTGGTACTGTGCAGTGTATATATACAGGACAGGAGGAGAGGTACTGTGCAGTGTATATATACAGGAGGAGCGATACAGTGCAGTGTATATATACAGGACAGGAGGAGTGGTACTGTGCAGTGTATATATACAGGACAGGAGGAGCGGTACTGTGCAGTGTATATATACAGGACAGGAGGAGTGGTACTGTGCAGTGTATATATACAGGACAGGAGGAGTGGTACTGTGCAGTGTATATATACAGGACAGGAGGAGTGGTACTGTGCAGTGTATATATACAGGACAGGAGGAGTGGTACTGTGCAGTGTATATATACAGGACAGGAGGAGCGGTACTGTGCAGTGTATATATACAGGACAGGAGAAGAGGTACTGTGCAGTGTATATATACATGACAGGAGGAGCGGTACTGTGCAGTGTATATATATATAGGACAAGAGGAGCGGTACTGTGCAGTGTATATATACAGGACAGGAGGAGAGGTACTGTGCGGTGTATATATACAGGACAGGAGGAGTGGTACTGTGCAGTGTATATATATAGGACAGGAGGAGCGGTACTGTGCAGTGTATATATACAGGTGGAGCGGTACTGTGCAGTGTATATGTACAGGACAGGAGGAGAGGTACTGTGCAGTGTATATATACAGGACAGGAGGAGCGGTACTGTGCAGTGTATATATATATATATATATATATATATATATATGACAAGAGGAGCGTGTCACGATTCCCACCGTGCTGACACCAATAGGTCATGGATCGGGGTGACCTTTGGCCTGCCCACGGCTATCACATGTGCAGGGGGGCTTATATTAGTTATCCCTCCACTGCTCCAATGTGATGAAAACACAAACAAGGCTATTGACCTATCAATTTACGGCAGGGGCTTATTTTAGTTATCCCACTGTTGCTACAATATCATGAACTGCAGGGATTTATGTATATCCCACTTTCCAGTTCTGCTTCGGAGATTGCAGCTCTCCGGCGCCCCCCTTACCCGCAGGTCAATCAGGGAACTACACCTGGGATAATTAGTCGCCAGACGGGCCGCTTCACTGTGGACTTGCTAGCAGGCACGCTGCAGCGAGGGAATTATAAATGCTCAGTCCGCAGCCACACAATAGCTTATAAAACCCTCTTCCGTCACTGCCAGCAGCACCCACCTAGCCCAGAACACATTTCGCTGCCACCAGCTCAGATTTCTCACAGAGAGGGGTTCAGAGCCAACCCAATTTAGTAGCGTAATCAACTTCAGAAGACTTAGGGTACGTTTTAAAGCAAGGTATCGAAGCTAGTACATATTATAACGTTTACTCCATAAAAAGATTAGGCAGTGTTTATAAAAGGTTGTGGTGAAATTATATATATATATATCTGTATGTGTGTAGGGACATATGTCTAGGGTTATATGTTAGAAATTCTGTCTCCATATCTCACCAGGGGGTCTAGCTAGGGTCCGAGAAGAAATGCAACTTTTGGCACCTTCTAGGTCTTGGAGGGGAGACGCTAATTGCGGCCTGAGGGAATGTATCCCTGAGAACCTTTTCACAAGAGAAAATAATATATTCATTGGGGCGCGGCCGTGGCCCAATCAAACAGGCAGCAGTTATGATATTGGCCTGAGGGGCCGGTCTAGAAACCTGACCTCAGACCAAAGCTATAAATTTAGGCTGCAGACAGAGAATGGTGTTCACATGTGAGGACAGCCTGAGAAGCTGATGTGTTCCACCAACTCCATTCACCCCCCCCTTCCTCAGGGAGCAAAAAGCAAACTACCAGTTAGATGATTTCTGTAAGTTTTCTCCTGTTTATTTTGACACTGTTTTGCATAAGTTGTATTTCTTTTTATTATCATATTTTTATACCTTTTTCTTATTGTAAGCATTGAACTCTTTGCTATTAAAGTATAAAACTTTAACAAGTTAAACCTTGAATGTTCTAAAAGAATCCATAGCCTAAAGGTGTGTGAGCCTTATGAGTGATAGATATATTTTTATTAGTATTATTATTAGTCCGGGACTCATCACCCGTGTATTCGATTAGTGGTGGCAGTGCGTATGAGCGGGTGTGTGGCCTGGGTCTGTGTGTGATTTATGCTCCCATTACAGCATGGGACAGTTGTTGAATGCTGGGACTGAGAGTGGGGAGAGAGATTAACCCTTGCAGGCACAACCCCAAGTCACGTGTGAAAGCAGGCACGTGACGAATAAATGACGCCACGGTGTAGGGTTCCGTGACAAAGGTATATCAAGATTTTACAATATGAGACAATTTAAAGTATGTACAGCAATTATAAATAAAAAGCATGGATTAAAGAAAGATAAAACTCACATTTGCTTAGATCATTTCAGCTAACCATGCTGGTAGGCGGAGCCAAATATCCCAGTGCATCAGGGGGGTTTTCTGTAGTGAAATCCCAGGCAAGAATGAAGGCTGGGTTGAGTGCAGTCACTTATACCTGCAGGCTTGTGACATCACTAAAGGGGCTGGTTTGCTTTCACCCTCCCCTCTCCTCAAAGTTACAGATTGTACCAGCAATACTTATAATTCTCATGTCTTGGCTTCAGAACGTGGCAGAGTCACAGCACACCCATCATTCATCTTATATTGAAATTTGCTTTCTAATGATACCGCACTTGGACGAGTTGGTCCACACAGTTCAGGAGAAATCCGCACTTTGTACTTGTTGTGTTTAGCTGCTAGCGCTTAGTGATTGACAGATCTACCGATGGGAATCCGCAATATGTACCCCTTATTTTCCTAGCCCAAATAGAACAAAGAACCTCATGTCTTTTAGGAGAGACTAGACCAGTTTCAGCTGGTACTAGATGGGAAAATTGTCTATTGCAGCTACAGAGGTCGTAAACATTCTTGTGGTGAGAGGACATGAGAGGTTTAGGATTCACACCCACACACAGCAGCAGAAGCAAAGAGAGAAGGGGTGGTCAGAGCCCACAGCGTGCTTGATAACAGGGAAAATGAAAAATCCTACTCCATTTTATACATTATCGTGACATCTCCCCCTTTTGGTGTGTGCTACGGAGGCAGAACACCTTGGTATGCCTCCATGCGCACCTCAGCAGGTTCACCCCGGCAGAAGTTTCCAGCTCAGGTATAACACGAGGTGCTCTTAGTCCTTCGAGTCAATCTGGTTGAGCACAGCATCGAGGCCAAACTTGCTGGCGTCGGTCTGCACCCTGAACGGTCGATTGCTGTCAACACGGGCATTTCACAGTCCTGTTGTCAATGCCTGGAAGGCCCCCTCACAGCCGTCATTCCAGTTGACGATGTGGGGTGGCTTCTTCCTGGTGAGGTTCGTCAAGGGTTTTGTCAGGCTACTATAGTGCTGTACGAAGCGCCTATAGTACCCTGCAGTGCCCAGGAAGGACATCACCTGTTTCTTGGTCCTGGGGGTGGGCCAGTTCACGATCGCTCCCACTTTCTCAGACTCTGGCTTTAGGGTGCCTCCGCCTACCCGGTGCCCCAGGTAGAGGACCTCACTCGTGCCCATCTGCCACTTTCCTGGCTTGACAGTCAGTCCGGCTCAGTGAATTCGCCTGAGCACCTCCTCGAGATGCTGCAATTGTTCATCCCAGGAGGCACTGAAGATGGCAATGTCATCCAAGTACACCATCGCGTACTTCTCCACTCCCTGAAGCAGGTGGTTGACCATCCGCTGGAAAGTGGCAGGGGCATTCTTCATGCCAAATGGCATGACCTAGGACTTATACAGTCCACAGGGTGTGATAAAGACGGACTTCTCCTTCCACTCGGGGCTCAGGGGAATCTGCCAGTATCCTTGACTTAGATCCATTATGGTCACATATTTTGCGCTAGCTAACCTCTCAAGCAGCTCCTCGCGGCATTGGGTGCGTGTCAGTGGCTGTGATGGCGTTGAGCCCCCTGTAGTCCACACAGAACCGGGTGGTCCGATTCTCCTTTGGCACAAGAACTACACGTGAGGCCCACGCACTCTTTGACCAATGAATCACCCCCAGCTGTAACATCTCATCGATCTCCGGGCACATAATCTGCTGCACCTGGTGTGGTGAAATATGTGTATATATATCTATATGTGTGTAGTGACATCTGTCTAGGGTTATATGTGTGACTAGTGATAATGTAACATCTGTCCTGGAGGCAAGTCGCACCTAAGTGTTAATAGGTACTTCCTTGGGACTAGTAGAAATTGTGTCTCCATATCTCACCAGGAGGTCTAGCTAGAGCCAAGAAGAAAGGGAACATTTTGCACCTCCTAGGTCTTAGAGGGGAGATGCTAATTGCGGCCTGAGGGTATCTATTCCTGAGAACCTTTTCACAAGAGAAAATAATATATTCATTAGTAGTGCGACCGTGGACAATCAAAAAGCCAGCAATTATGATATTAACCTGAGGGTCTGGTCTAGAAACCTGACCTCCAGACCAAAGTTATAAATTTAGGCTGCAGACAGAGAATTGTGTTCACATTTCTCAATTATTATCTCAATGAGAATAACTGTTTAACTCCATATCAGCATGGGTTTATGAGAAATCGCTCCTGTCAAACCAATCTAATCAGTTTTTATGAAGAGGTAAGCTATAGGCTGGACCACGGTGAGTCATTGGACGTGGTATATCTCGATTTTTCCAAAGCGTTTGATACCGTGCCGCACAAGAGGTTGGTACACAAAATGAGAATGCTTGGTCTGGGGGAAAATGTGTGTAAATGGGTTAGTAACTGGCTTAGTGATAGAAAGCAGAGGGTGGTTATAAATGGTATAGTCTCTAACTGGGTCGCTGTGACCAGTGGGGTACCGCAGGGGTCAGTATTGGGACCTGTTCTCTTCAACATATTCATTAATGATCTGGTAGAAGGTTTACACAGTAAAATATCAATATTTGCAGATGATACAAAACTATGTAAAGCAGTTAATACAAGAGAAGATAGTATTCTGCTACAGATGGATCTGGATAAGTTGGAAACTTGGGCTGAAAGGTGGCAGATGAGGTTTAACAATGATAAATGTAAGGTTATACACATGGGAAGAAGGAATCAATATCACCATTACACACTGAATGGGAAACCACTGGGTAAATCTGACAGGGAGAAGGACTTGGGGATCCTAGTTAATGATAAACTTACCTGGAGCAGCCAGTGCCAGGCAGCAGCTGCCAAGGCAAACAGGATCATGGGGTGCATTAAAAGAGGTCTGGATACACATGATGAGAGCATTATACTGCCTCTGTACAAATCCCTAGTTAGACCGCACATGGAGTACTGTGTCCAGTTTTGGGCACCGGTGCTCATGAAGGATATAATGGAACTAGAGAGAGTACAAAGGAGGGCAACAAAATTAATAAAGGGGATGGGAGAACTACAATACCCAGATAGATTAGCGAAATTAGGATTATTTAGTCTAGAAAAAAGACGACTGAGGGGCGATCTAATAACCATGTATAAGTATATAAGGGGACAATACAAATATCTCGCTGAGGATCTGTTTATACCAAGGAAGGTGACGGGCACAAGGGGGCATTCTTTGCGTCTGGAGGAGAGAAGGTTTTTCCACCAACATAGAAGAGGATTCTTTACTGTTAGGGCAGTGAGAATCTGGAATTGCTTGCCTGAGGAGGTGGTGATGGCGAACTCAGTCGAGGGGTTCAAGAGAGGCCTGGATGTCTTCCTGGAGCAGAACAATATTGTATCATACAATTATTAGGTTCTGTAGAAGGACGTAGATCTGGGGATTTATTATGATGGAATATAGGCTGAACTGGATGGACAAATGTCTTTTTTCGGCCTTACTAACTATGTTACTATGTTACTATGTTACTATGATGGGGGCAGCCTGAGAAGCTGGTGTGATCCAATGTACATTCTTCCTACCCTCAGGGAGCAGAAGCAACTACCAGTTAGATAATTTCTGTAAGTTCTCCTCTTTATTTGATACTGTTTTCCATATGTTGTTTGTCTTTTTATTATCATATTTTTATACCTTTTTCTTATTGTAAGCATTGAACCTTTTGTTATTAAAGTATAAAACTTTAACAAGTTGAACCTTGAATGTTCTAAAATAATCCATAGTCTAAGGTGTGTGAGCCTTATGAGTGATAGACATATTTTTATTAGTATTGTTAGTTCCGGGACTCATCGCCCGTGTATTCGATGAGTGGTGGCAGCGTGTATGAGCGGGTGTGTGGCCTGGGTCGGTGTGTGATTTATGTTCCCGTTACAGCATAGGACAGAGGTTGAATGCTGGACTGAGAGTGGGTAGATAGATTAACCCTTGCAGGCACAACCCCAAGTCACGTGTGAGAGCAGGCACGTGATGAATAAGTGACACCACGGAGAAGGGATCCGTGACACCTGGTCGGAGATTCGATAGGGTGTTCGCCGTAGTGGACCGCTAACTCAATCCTTCCAGGTCAGTTGGAGAACACGGCCCGGAAAGGGTTCCAGCTTGGTCCGCAACTGCAACCGCTGGGGTTCGGTTAGTGAGACGCTTACCTCCACGTCCTCAATGGACCCACTGGCCTTGGCTTGGGCCAGCATTTCCAGGAGGGGGTCTTCATCTCTCTCTTCGGGCAGGCTGCAGACCGGTAGGATGTAAGGTTCACATTTGTGATGAGCCTGCTTCATGTTGTCATGCACCAACTGCTTCAAGATCTGCATCTTGTCACGGAAGCGCATGACATAATCCACTATGGACACTTCAGAAGGGTTCGGCTCCTCTTCCTAGAATTTTCTTACCAACCCAAGGGGTTCCCGGACTCACCTGCCGTACAGGAGCTCTAAAGGGGAGAACCCCATTGAGGCCTGCGGAACCTCTCTATGACGGAATAGCAGGTGTGGGAGGTACCGCTCCCAGTCGCGTCCTTGGGTCTCAACCAGCATGTGGAGCATCAGTTTGATTGTACCATTGAAGTGTTCACACAAGCCATTGGTCTGTGGGTGATGCATACTTGCAGACGCTTCACCTGCATTCTCTTAGGGTACCGTCACACTATACGATTTAACTACGATCACGACCAGCGATATGACCTGGCCGTGATCGTAGGTAAATCGTAGTGTGGTCGCTGGGGAGCTGTCACACAGACAGCTCTCCAGCGACCAACGATGCCGAGGTCCCTGGGTAACCAGGGTAAACATCGGGTAACTAAGCGCAGGACCGCGCTTAGTTACCCGATGTTTACCCTGGTTACAAGCGTTAAACTAAAAAAAAACAAACAGCACATACTTACATTCTGGTGTCCGTCAGGTCCCTTGCCGTCTGCTTCCCGCACTGTGACTGCCGGCCGTAAAGTGAAAGTGAAAGCACAGCCGCTGTGCTCTGCTTTCACTTTACGGCCGGCAGTCACAGTGCGGGAAGCAGACGGCAAGGGACCTGACGGACACCAGAATGTAAGTATGTGCTGTTTGTTTTTTTTTAGTTTAACGCTTGTAACCAGGGTAAACATCGGGTAACTAAGCGCGGTCCTGCGCTTAGTTACCCGATGTTTACCCTGGTTACAAGCGAACGCATCGCTGGATCGCATCGCTAGATCGCTAGATCGGTGTCACACACACCGATCTAGCGATGACAGCGGGAGATCCAGCGATGAAAGAAAGTTCTAAACGATCTGCTACGACGTACGATTCTCAGCAGGATCCCTGATCGCTGCTGCGTGTCAGACACAGCGATATCGTAACGATATCGCTGGAACGTCACGAATCGTACCGTCGTAGCGATCGAAATGTTATAGTGTGACGGTACCCTTACAGAGAGCCTCCATTAGGCGAGACATAAATTGGGTCCCTTGATCAGTAAGCATCTCCCTGGGAAACCCTACACGTGAAAAGATGGCCAACAGGGCATCCGCCACCTTATCTGCCCTAGTTGAGGACAGAGCTACTGCCTCTGGGTACCTGGTAGCGTAGTCTACTACAGTAAGGATGTATTGCTTTCCAGAGCTGCTGGGGACGGCCAGCGGGCCCACAATGTCCACCGCGATCCTCTGGAAAGGCTCCTCTATCACTGGCAAAGGGATCAGGGGAGCCTTAAGAGCAGGCCCCGCCTTCCCCACTCTTTGACAGGTGACACAGGAGCGGCAGTAGTTTGACACATCTGTCCCCATCTTGGGCCAATAGAAGTGTTGAGACAGCCGGGCCTTAGTTTTGCTGATCCCCAAGTGTCCAGCGAGCGGAATCTCATGGGCAATCCGCAGCAACTCACTCTAGAATTGATGCGGGACGACCAGCTGTCTTTCCCTCAACCGCTCCTTTTGCTATTTTCCGGGTACTGTCTCCCGGTACAACCTCCATCGTTCCCAGTCAATGTCATCGTATCAGTCACGGAGGTAGGCGTCTCGGTGAAGTACCTCAAACTCTCTAGGCTCGCATCTGAGTGCAGAGCGGCCTAAAACTCCTGGCTAGGGGAAGCCAGAAACGATGTCAGAGTCCCTTCCCCATGGGAAGCCTCTGGGTCCATCTCTGGTTCAGTCACAGTGATGACTGAGGAGGGTCCGGAAGGCTGACAGTTATCTGCGTTCCGGGCACTCTGACTGCGGGTGACAGCAGCTACGTAGGCTGTCTCCCCGGGGATTTCCACAGACCCATCAGCTTGTGCTGCTATTGGCTCTACCTCCCCATCCACCCCCATTACCTCAGGAGCGGTGCTACTTATGGGGCAGTTACCTTCCTCAGTGGCACTGATCAGTTGCATGGCATCACCTTCCTCACGGTCCCCATGCATCTCCCCATTTCCCTGAGCACCATCGCTTGCTCCTGTTAGGAGTTCCTCAGCCATCCCACCCCGCGGAGTGACGTGGCTGAGCACTCCTACACCTGTGTACACATCAACCTTGGAAGAAAAATGGTTTGTCAGGTTCAGTTGGCACATTTACATCATTTTCAGCAACATCCCTAGGGAAAAAATGGTTATCAGATGCATCATTACTAGATAATGCATGGTCAGGTAACACATGCGATTTCCCATTATCATCATTCAATTGGGGAGGAGAGTCAGGGACATAGTATGCAACCATTCTCCACAAATTAGTCCCCAGTAAAATATGAGTGAGCGAGTTATCAGACAGCCCCACTTCCTTCACCCCGCTCCCGGCACCCCAATGTATATAAACCCGGGCCATTGGCAGTAAACAGCAAATGCCCCAATCCCAGTGACAGGGTTTCCCCCGGAATTATCTCTTTCAGGGGCCACCAGTTCGGGTCGGATGAGGGTTCGATCATCCCCGGTGTCCTTGTGGCCTGTAGCGACAAAGCCCCACACGGTCACGTGCTGTACGTTGTCACCCACCCTCCCAACCACCCCACCCACCAAAAGAACTGCTGCGTTAGGACCTGGGGCCTTGGCTGGTTTCTTTGCTTGTCTGGACAGTAGGGACGGATATGACCAGTCCGTTTGCAAACAAAACACTGGCGGTCGGTGATAGGTCTGTGGCCATTGGCAACATGGACAGGGCCTCTGTTGTGTTGGCTGGCAGGGGCACTGGCATTGGTTGCAGGCTTACCCCCTCTCCAGCTGGCGGTGACGGCCTTCCGCACTTCCGATCTACGGTTGGCCTCGTAGGCATTGGCAATCTGTGCTGCTTTCATCATTTCTTTGAGTTCTCGGTCCATCACGAACTGTCGCACTTCAGCTGGGCAAAGATGTAAGAACTGGTCTTTGATCATCATGTCTCGCAGCTGTGCAAAGGTGGTCACTGACGGTCCACTGGTCAAAGTGGGTCCCGAGTCCATGTGCCACACCGCTGTAACTGTCGTGTGGGCCACGTTGGAGGTTCCGGAACTTTTTATGGTAAACCTCAGGTGTAAGCTGGTACTTGACCATCAGGGCCTGCTTGATGGCCTCATAGTTGTCATCCTGGTCTTGAGGGAGAGCAGCAAACGCCTCCAGAGCTTTGCCTATAGCCGTGGGGTCAGGTATCGGGCCCATTGGTCCCCAGGCAGCCGGTACTGTCTGCAGGCTTTCTCAAAGGCCTGCAGGAAAGTGTCCAAGTCCCTGTCCTTTTCCATCACAGGAAAGTGCTCGGGCCAGGGCTTCGGTATCTGAGCGCGGTTGGGCTCATGGCATTCGGGCGGTGGAGGGCATCCCCCCTGCCGGACCATCTCCAGTTCATAGTCTCGCTGGGCTTGGCGCTCGGCTCTCTCAGCCTCCTGCTCGGCTCTCTCTGCCTCTCGCTCGGCTTGGGCCTCCTGCCGGTACTGCTGGATCAGCTGCAGACGTCCATCATGGTCGTCAGGGGGGAGTTGTCCCAAGGCCGTCACCAGGTGGGGGTTCATTTCGCCCTGGTTGCTAGTAGGGCCGGCATTCCGTGGTTGGACCTCTGCTGCAGCACCCCCTCTGCTTGTGCTAGCTTCTGCAGCCTCTGGACTCTGGCCGGTTTCCCGTTGCACCAGAGCCGCGACCAGTTGGCCTTTGTTTTTGTTTGTGGCGTCGATCCGCCACACCCCACACAGGGCAATAAGAGCGTCTTTCTTAAGCTGCTCATACCACTCTTCTCCCATCGCAGCCATGGTTGCCAAATGAAAGATAGGAAAGAAAAACGAAGAGAAGGGAAGGGATAATTATCAGTACACACAATTGTCTCAGTACTAATAAACACCAAGTTCGTTCTCCAAACTTATTTGAGCAGAGTCCTCGCAAGAACTTTGCACGTTTTAGTGAGAGGAATGATTGCTCAAACCAAATCACTAATGCTCTAAGATCCCACCGATGCCACCAATATGTCACGATTCCCACCGTGCTGCCACCAATAGGTCACAGATCGGGGTGACCTTTGGCCAGCACATGGCTAAAGCAGGGGGCTTATCTTAGTTATTCCACCACTGCTTCAATGTGATGAAAACACAAACAAGGCTATTGACCTATCAATTTACCGCAGGGACTTATTATAGTTATTGCACTGCTGCTACAATATCACGAACTGCAGGGACTTATGTATATCCCGCTTTCCTGTTCCGCTTCGGAACTTGCAGTTCTCCGGCGCCCCCCTTACCCTCAGGTCAGTCAGGGAACTACACCTGGGATAATTAGTCGCCAGATGGGTTGCTTCACTGTGGACTGGCTAGCAGGCACACTGCAGCGAGGGAATTATAAATGCTCAGGCCGCAGCCAGACAATAGCTTATATAACAAGAAATGGAAAATCCAGCTTCCAAAAAATTCCAAATTTATTGTGAATATAACATGAAGTCCAGTAGGATGAATTCACATGATAATGAGTAACAGGTTACGCGTTTCGAACAATAGCTTGTTCTTTCTCAAAACTTAGATTTCTCACAGAGAGGGGTTCAGAGCCATCCCAATTTAGTAGCGTAATTAACTTCAGAAGACTTAAGGAACCTTTGAGAGCAAGGTAACGAAACTAGTAAATATTATAACTTTTACTCCATAAAAAGATTAGGCAGTGTTTATAAAAGGTATATCAAGATTTTACAATATGAAACAATTTATAGTATGTGCAGCAATTATAAAAAAACATGGATTTGAGAAAGATAAAACTCACATTTGCTTAGATCATTTCAGCTAACTATGCTGGTAGGCAGAGCCAAATATCCCAGTGCATCAGGAGGTCTTTCTTAGTGAAATCCCAGGCAAGAATGAAGGCTGGGTTGAGTGCAGTAACTTATACCTGCAGGCTTGTGACATCACTAAAGGGGCTGGTTTGCTTTCACCCTCCCCTCTCCTCAAAGTTACAGATTGTACCAGCAATACTTATAATTCTCAAATCTTGGCTTCAGAACATGGCAGAGTCACAGCACACCCATCATTCATCTTATATTAAAATTTGCTTTCTAATGATACTGCACTTGGACTAGTTGGTCCACCGGTTCAGGAGAAATCCGCACTTTTAACTTGTGTTTAGCTGCTAGCGCTTACAGTGATTGACAGATCTACCGATGGGAATTTGCAATATGTACTCCTTATTTTCCTAGCCCAAATCGGTGGCCCAATATCTTACTACAATAGAACAAAGAACCTCATGTCCTTTGAGAGAGAATAGACCAGTTTCAGCTGGTACTAGATGGGAGAATTGTCTATTGCAGCTACAGAGGTCGTAAACATTCTTGTGGTGGGAGGACATGAGAGGTTTAGAATTCACACACACACACCAGCAGAAGCAAAGAGAGAAGGGGGGTCAGAGCCCACAGCGTATGTGATAACAGGGAAAAGGAAAAAATCCTACTCCCATTTTATACATTATCGTGACAGAGCGATAGTGTACAGTGTATATATACAGGACAGAAGGAGTGATACTGTGCAGGGTATATATACAGGCGGAGTGGTACTGTGCAGTGTATATCTAAAGGACAGGAGGAGTGGCACTGTGTAGTGTATATATACAGGAGGAGTGGTACTGTGTAGTGTATATATACAGGCGGAGTGGTACTGTGCAGTGTATATATACAGGAGGAGTGGTACTGTGCAGTGTATATATACAGGACAGGAGGAGTGGTACTGTGTAGTGTATATATACAGGCGGAGTGGTACTGTGCAGTGTATATATACAGGACAGGAGGAGTGGTACTGTGCAGTGTATATATACAGGAGGAGTGGTACTGTGCAGTGTATATCTAAAGGACAGGAGGAGTGGCACTGTGTAGTGTATATATACAGGAGGAGTGGTACTGTGCAGTGTATATATACAGGAGGAGTGGTACTGTGCAGTGTATATATACAGGAGGAGTGGTACTGTGCAGTGTATATATACAGGACAGGAGGAGCGGTACTGTGCAGTGTATATATACAGGAGGAGTGGTACTGTGCAGTGTATATATACAGGACAGGCGGAGTGGTACTGTGCAGTGTATATATACAGGACAGGAGGAGTGGTACTGTGTAGTGTATATATACAGGAGGAGTGGTACTGTGCAGTGTATATATACAGGAGGAGTGGTACTGTGCAGTGTATATATACAGGAGGAGTGGTACTGTGCAGTGTATATATACAGGACAGGAGGAGTGATACTGTGCAGTGTATATATACAGGAGGAGCGGTACTGTGCAGTGTATATATACAGGAGGAGTGGTACTGTGCAGTGTATATATACAGGACAGGAGGAGAGGTACTGTGCAGTGTATATATACAGGACAGGAGGAATGGTACTGTGTAGTGTATATATACAGGACAGGAGGAGTGATACTGTGCAGTGTATATATACAGGAGGAGTGGTACTGTGCAGTGTATATCTAAAGGACAGGAGGAGTGGTACTGTGCAGTGTATATATACAGGACAGGAGGAGTGATACTGTGCAGTGTATATATACAGGAGGAGTGGTACTGTGCAGTGTATATATACAGGACAGGAGGAGTGGTACTGTGCAGTGTATATATACAGGAGGAGCGGTACTGTGCAGTGTATATATACAGGAGGAGTGGTACTGTGTAGTGTATATATACAGGACAGGAGGAATGGTACTGTGTAGTGTATATATACAGGAGGAGTGGTACAGTGCAGTGTATATATACAGGAGGAGTGGTACTGTGCAGTGTATATATACAGGACAGGAGGAATGGTACTGTGTAGTGTATATATACAGGACAGGAGGAGTGGTACTGTGCAGTGTATATCTAAAGGACAGGAGGAGTGGTACTGTGCAGTGTATATATACAGGACAGGAGGAGTGGTACTGTGCAGTGTATATATACAGGACAGGAGGAGTGATACTGTGCAGTGTATATATACAGGAGGAGTGGTACTGTGCAGTGTATATATACA
This sequence comes from Ranitomeya imitator, assembly GCF_032444005.1. NCBI lineage: Eukaryota > Metazoa > Chordata > Amphibia > Anura > Dendrobatidae > Ranitomeya > Ranitomeya imitator. The sequence continues at coordinate 2,903,933 of NC_091291.1, forward strand.
GGACAGGAGGAGTGGTACTGTGCAGTGTATATATACAGGAGGAGCGGTACTGTGCAGTGTATATATACAGGAGGAGTGGTACTGTGTAGTGTATATATACAGGACAGGAGGAATGGTACTGTGTAGTGTATATATACAGGAGGAGTGGTACTGTGCAGTGTATATATACAGGAGGAGTGGTACTGTGCAGTGTATATATACAGGACAGGAGGAATGGTACTGTGTAGTGTATATATACAGGACAGGAGGAGTGGTGCTGTGCAGTGTATATATACAGGACAGGAGGAGCGGTGCTGTGCAGTGTATATATACAGGACAGGAGGAGTGGTACTGTACAGTGTATATATACAGGAGGAGTGGTGCTGTGCAGTGTATATATACAGGAGGAGTGGCACTGTGCAGTGTATATATACAGGAGGAGTGGTACTGTGCAGTGTATATATACAGGAGGAGCGGTACTGTGCAGTGTATATATACAGGAGGAGTGGTACTGTGCAGTGTATATATACAGGACAGGAGGAGCGGTACTGTGCAGTGTATATATACAGGAGGAGTGGTACTGTGCAGTGTATATATACAGGACAGGAGGAGTGGTACTGTGCAGTGTATATATACAGGAGGAGTGGTACTGTGCAGTGTATATATACAGGACAGGAGGAGCGGTATTGTGCAGTGTATATATACAGGACAGGAGGAGTGGTACTGTGCAGTGTATATATACAGGAGGAGTGGTACTGTGCAGTGTATATATACAGGACAGGAGGAGTGGTACTGTGCAGTGTATATATACAGGAGGAGTGGTACTGTGCAGTGTATATATACAGGACAGGAGGAGTGGTACTGTGCAGTGTATATATACAGGAGGAGTGGTACTGTGCAGTGTATATATACAGGAGGAGTGGTACTGTGTAGTGTATATATACAGGACAGGAGGAATGGTACTGTGCAGTGTATATATACAGGAGGAGCGGTACTGTGCAGTGTATATATACAGGAGGAGTGGTACTGTGCAGTGTATATATACAGGAGGAGCGGTACTGTGCAGTGTATATATACAGGAGGAGTGGTACTGTGCAGTGTATATATACAGGAGGAGGGTACTGTGTAGTGTATATATACAGGACAGGAGGAGTGGTACTGTGCAGTGTATATATACAGGAGGAGGAGCGGTACTGTGCAGTGTATATATACAGGAGGAGTGGTACTGTGCAGTGTATATATACAGGAGGAGCGGTACTGTGCAGTGTATATATACAGGAGGAGCGGTACTGTGCAGTGTATATATACAGGAGGAGCGGTACTGTGCAGTGTATATATACAGGAGGAGTGGTACTGTGCAGTGTATATATACAGGAGGAGTGGTACTGTGCAGTGTATATATACAGGAGGAGTGGTACTGTGCAGTGTATATATACAGGACAGGAGGAGTGGTACTGTGCAGTGTATATATACAGGAGGAGTGGTACTGTGCAGTGTATATATACAGGAGGAGTGGTACTGTGCAGTGTATATATACAGGACAGGAGGAGTGGTACTGTGCAGTGTATATATACAGGAGGAGTGGTACTGTGCAGTGTATATATACAGGAGGAGTGGTACTGTGCAGTGTATATATACAGGAGGAGTGGTACTGTGCAGTGTATATATACAGGAGGAGTGGTACTGTGCAGTGTATATATATACAGGAGGAGTGGTACTGTGCAGTGTATATATACAGGAGGAGTGGTACTGTGCAGTGTATATATACAGGAGGAGTGGTACTGTGCAGTGTATATATACAGGAGGAGTGGTACTGTGCAGTGTATATATACAGGACAGGAGGAGTGGTACTGTGCAGTGTATATATACAGGAGGAGTGGTACTGTGCAGTGTATATATACAGGAGGAGTGGTACTGTGCAGTGTATATATACAGGAGGAGAGGTACTGTGCAGTGTATATATATACAGGAGGAGTGGTACTGTGCAGTGTATATATACAGGAGGAGTGGTACTGTGCAGTGTATATATACAGGAGGAGTGGTACTGTGCAGTGTATATATACAGGAGGAGAGGTACTGTGCAGTGTATATATATACAGGAGGAGCGGTACTGTGCAGTGTATATATACAGGAGGAGTGGTACTGTGCAGTGTATATATATACAGGAGGAGCGGTACTGTGCAGTGTATATATACAGGAGGAGTGGTACTGTGCAGTGTATATATACAGGAGGAGTGGTACTGTGCAGTGTATATATATACAGGAGGAGCGGTACTGTGCAGTGTATATATACAGGAGGAGTGGTACTGTGCAGTGTATATATACAGGAGGAGCGGTACTGTGCAGTGTATATATACAGGAGGAGTGGTACTGTGCAGTGTATATATACAGGAGGAGGGTACTGTGTAGTGTATATATACAGGACAGGAGGAGTGGTACTGTGCAGTGTATATATACAGGAGGAGTGGTACTGTGCAGTGTATATATACAGGAGGAGTGGTACTGTGCAGTGTATATATACAGGAGGAGTGGTACTGTGCAGTGTATATATACAGGAGGAGTGGTACTGTGCAGTGTATATATACAGGAGGAGCGGTACTGTGCAGTGTATATATACAGGAGGAGTGGTACTGTGCAGTGTATATATACAGGAGGAGTGGTACTGTGCAGTGTATATATACAGGAGGAGCGGTACTGTGCAGTGTATATATACAGGACAGGAGGAGTGGTACTGTGCAGTGTATATATACAGGAGGAGTGGTACTGTGCAGTGTATATATACAGGAGGAGCGGTACTGTGCAGTGTATATATACAGGAGGAGCGGTACTGTGCAGTGTATATATACAGGAGGAGTGGTACTGTGCAGTGTATATATACAGGAGGAGTGGTACTGTGCAGTGTATATATACAGGAGGAGCGGTACTGTGCAGTGTATATATACAGGACAGGAGGAGTGGTACTGTGCAGTGTATATATACAGGAGGAGTGGTACTGTGCAGTGTATATATACAGGAGGAGCGGTACTGTGCAGTGTATATATACAGGAGGAGTGGTACTGTGCAGTGTATATATACAGGAGGAGTGGTACTGTGCAGTGTATATATACAGGAGGAGCGGTACTGTGCAGTGTATATATACAGGAGGAGTGGTACTGTGCAGTGTATATATACAGGAGGAGTGGTACTGTGCAGTGTATATATACAGGAGGAGTGGTACTGTGCAGTGTATATATACAGGAGGAGCGGTACTGTGCAGTGTATATATACAGGACAGGAGGAGTGGTACTGTGCAGTGTATATATACAGGAGGAGTGGTACTGTGCAGTGTATATATACAGGAGGAGCGGTACTGTGCAGTGTATATATACAGGAGGAGTGGTACTGTGCAGTGTATATATACAGGAGGAGTGGTACTGTGCAGTGTATATATACAGTGGGGCAAAAAAGTATTTAGTCAGTCAGCAATAGTGCAAGCTCCACCACTTAAAAAGATGAGAGGCGTCTGTAATTTACATCATAGTTAGACCTCAACTATGGGAGACAAACTGAGAAAAAAAAATCCAGAAAATCACATTGTCTGTTTTTTTATCATTTTATTTGCATATTATGGTGGAAAATAAGTATTTGGTCAGAAACAAACAATCAAGATTTCTGGCTCTCACAGACCTGTAACTTCTTCTTTAAGAGTCTCCTCTTTCCTCCACTCATTACCTGTAGTAATGGCACCTGTTTAAACTTGTTATCAGTATAAAAAGACACCTGTGCACACCCTCAAACAGTCTGACTCCAAACTCCACTATGGTGAAGACCAAAGAGCTGTCAAAGGACACCAGAAACAAAATTGTAGCCCTGCACCAGGCTGGGAAGACTGAATCTGCAATAGCCAACCAGCTTGGAGTGAAGAAATCAACAGTGGGAGCAATAATTAGAAAATGGAAGACATACAAGACCACTGATAATCTCCCTCGATCTGGGGCTCCACGCAAAATCCCACCCCGTGGGGTCAGAATGATCACAAGAACGGTGAGCAAAAATCCCAGAACCACGCGGGGGGACCTAGTGAATGAACTGCAGAGAGCTGGGACCAATGTAACAAGGCTTACCATAAGTAACACACTACGCCACCATGGACTCAGATCCTGCAGTGCCAGACGTGTCCCACTGCTTAAGCCAGTACATGTCCGGGCCCGTCTGAAGTTTGCTAGAGAGCATTTGGATGATCCAGAGGAGTTTTGGGAGAATGTCCTATGGTCTGATGAAACCAAACTGGAACTGTTTGGTAGAAACACAACTTGTCGTGTTTGGAGGAAAAATAATACTGAGTTGCATCCATCAAACACCATACCTACTGTAAAGCATGGTGGTGGAAACATCATGCTTTGGGGCTGTTTCTCTGCAAAGGGGCCAGGACGACTGATCCGGGTACATGAAAGAATGAATGGGGCCATGTATCGTGAGATTTTGAGTGCAAACCTCCTTCCATCAGCAAGGGCATTGAAGATGAAACGTGGCTGGGTCTTTCAACATGACAATGATCCAAAGCACACCGCCAGGGCAACGAAGGAGTGGCTTCGTAAGAAGCATCTCAAGGTCCTGGAGTGGCCTAGCCAGTCTCCAGATCTCAACCCTATAGAAAACCTTTGGAGGGAGTTGAAAGTCCATGTTGCCAAGCGAAAAGCCAAAAACATCACTGCTCTAGAGGAGATCTGCATGGAGGAATGGGCCAACATACCAACAACAGTGTGTGGCAACCTTGTGAAGACTTACAGAAAACGTTTGACCTCTGTCATTGCCAACAAAGGATATATTACAAAGTATTGAGATGAAATTTTGTTTCTGACCAAATACTTATTTTCCACCATAATATGCAAATAAAATGTTAAAAAAACAGACAATGTGATTTTCTGGATTTTTTTTTCTCAGTTTGTCTCCCATAGTTGAGGTCTACCTATGATGTAAATTACAGACGCCTCTCATCTATTTAAGTGGTGGAACTTGCACTATTGCTGACTGACTAAATACTTTTTTGCCCCACTGTATATACAGGACAGGAGGAGTGGTACTGTGCAGTGTATATATACAGGAGGAGTGGTGCTGTGCAATGTATATATACAGGACAGGAGGAGTGGTACTGTGCAGTGTATATATACAGGAGGAGTGGTACTGTGCAGTGTATATATACAGGACAGGAGGAGTGGTACTGTGCAGTGTATATATACAGGACAGGAGGAGTGGTACTGTACAGTGTATATATACAGGAGGAGTGGTACTGTGCTGTGTATATATACAGGACAGGAGGAGTGGTACTGTGCAGTGTATATATACAGGACAGGAGGAGTGGTACTGTGCAGTGTATATATACAGGACAGGAGGAGTGGTACTGTGCAGTGTATATATACAGGAGGAGTGGTACTGTGCAGTGTATATATACAGGAGGAGTGGTGCTGTGCAGTGTATATATACAGGACAGGAGGAGTGGTACTGTGCAGTGTATATATACAGGAGGAGTGGTACTGTGCAGTGTATATATACAGGAGGAGTGGTGCTGTGCAATGTATATATACAGGAGGAGTGGTGCTGTGCAATGTATATATACAGGACAGGAGGAGTGGTACTGTGCAGTGTATATATACAGGACAGGAGGAGTGGTACTGTGCAGTGTATATATACAGGACAGGAGGAGTGGTACTGTGCAGTGTATATATACAGGAGGAGTGGTACTGTGCAGTGTATATATACAGGACAGGAGGAGTGGTACTGTGCAGTGTATATATACAGGAGGAGTGGTACTGTGCAGTGTATATATACAGGACAGGAGGAGTGGTACTGTGCAGTGTATATATACAGGAGGAGTGGTACTGTGCAGTGTATATATACAGGAGGAGTGGTACTGTGCAATGTATATATACAGGAGGAGTGGTGCTGTGCAGTGTATATATACAGGACAGGAGGAGTGGTACTGTGCAGTGTATATATACAGGACAGGAGGAGTGGTACTGTGCAGTGTATATATACAGGAGGAGTGGTACTGTGCAGTGTATATATACAGGAGGAGTGGTACTGTGCAGTGTATATATACTGGAGGAGTGGTACTGTGCAGTGTATATATACAGGAGGAGCGGTACTGTGCAGTGTATATATACTGGAGGAGTGGTACTGTGCAGTGTATATATACAGGACAGGAGGAGTGGTACTGTGCAGTGTATATATACAGGACAGGAGGAGTGGTACTGTGCAGTGTATATATACAGGAGGAGTGGTACTGTGCAGTGTATATATACAGGAGGAGTGGTACTGTGCAGTGTATATATACTGGAGGAGTGGTACTGTGCAGTGTATATATACAGGACAGGAGGAGTGGTACTGTGCAGTGTATATATACAGGACAGGAGGAGTGGTACTGTGCAGTGTATATATACAGGAGGAGTGGTACTGTGCAGTGTATATATACAGGAGGAGTGGTACTGTGCAGTGTATATATACAGGACAGGAGGAGTGGTACTGTGCAGTGTATATATACAGGAGGAGTGGTACTGTGCAGTGTATATATACAGGACAGGAGGAGTGGTACTGTGCAGTGTATATATACAGGAGGAGCGGTACTGTGCAGTGTATATATACAGGAGGAGTGGTACTGTGCTGTGTATATATACAGGACAGGAGGAGTGGTACTGTGCAGTGTATATATACAGGACAGGAGGAGTGGTACTGTGCAGTGTATATATACAGGACAGGAGGAGTGGTACTGTGCAGTGTATATATACAGGAGGAGTGGTACTGTGCAGTGTATATATACAGGAGGAGTGGTGCTGTGCAGTGTATATATACAGGACAGGAGGAGTGGTACTGTGCAGTGTATATATACAGGAGGAGTGGTACTGTACAGTGTATATATACAGGACAGGAGGAGTGGTATTGTGCAGTGTATATATACAGGAGGAGTGGTACTGTGCAGTGTATATATACAGGAGGAGTGGTGCTGTGCAGTGTATATATACAGGAGGAGTGGTGCTGTGCAATGTATATATACAGGACAGGAGGAGTGGTACTGTGCAGTGTATATATACAGGACGAGTGGTACTGTGCAGTGTATATATACAGGAGGAGTGGTACTGTGCAGTGTATATATACAGGAGGAGTGGTACTGTGCAGTGTATATATACAGGAGGAGTGGTGCTGTGCAATGTATATATACAGGAGGAGTGGTGCTGTGCAGTGTATATATACAGGAGGAGTGGTACTGTGCAGTGTATATATACAGGACAGGAGGAGTGGTACTGTGCAGTGTATATATACAGGACAGGAGGAGTGGTACTGTGCAGTGTATATATACAGGACAGGAGGAGTGGTACTGTGCAGTGTATATATACAGGACGAGTGGTACTGTGCAGTGTATATATACAGGAGGAGTGGTACTGTGCAGTGTATATATACAGGAGGAGTGGTACTGTGCAGTGTATATATACAGGAGGAGTGGTGCTGTGCAATGTATATATACAGGAGGAGTGGTACTGTGCAGTGTATATATACAGGAGGAGTGGTGCTGTGCAGTGTATATATACAGGAGGAGTGGTACTGTGCAGTGTATATATACAGGACAGGAGGAGTGGTACTGTGCAGTGTATATATACAGGACAGGAGGAGTGGTACTGTGCAGTGTATATATACAGGACAGGAGGAGTGGTACTGTGCAGTGTATATATACAGGAGGAGTGGTACTGTGCAGTGTATATATACAGGACAGGAGGAGTGGTACTGTGCAGTGTATATATACAGGAGGAGTGGTACTGTGCAGTGTATATATACAGGAGGAGTGGTACTGTGCAGTGTATATATACAGGACAGGAGGAGTGGTACTGTGCAGTGTATATATACAGGACAGGAGGAGTGGTACTGTGCAGTGTATATATACAGGAGGAGTGGTACTGTGCAATGTATATATACAGGAGGAGTGGTACTGTGCAGTGTATATATACAGGAGGAGTGGTACTGTGCAGTGTATATATATACAGGAGGAGCAGTACTGTGCAGTGTATATATACAGGACAGGAGGAGGGTACTGTGCAGTGTATATATACAGGAGGAGTGGTACTGTGCAGTGTATATATACAGGAGGAGTGGTACTGTGCTGTGTATATATACAGGACAGGAGGAGTGGTACTGTACAGTGTATATATACAGGAGGAGTGGTACTGTGCAGTGTATATATACAGGAGGAGTGGTACTGTGCTGTGTATATATACAGGACAGGAGGAGTGGTACTGTGCAGTGTATATATACAGGACAGGAGGAGTGGTACTGTGCAGTGTATATATACAGGACAGGAGGAGTGGTACTGTGCAGTGTATATATACAGGACAGGAGGAGTGGTACTGTGCAGTGTATATATATACAGGAGGAGTGGTGCTGTGCAGTGTATATATACAGGAGGAGTGGTACTGTGCAGTGTATATATACAGGAGGAGGAGCGGTACTGTGCAGTGTATATATACAGGAGGAGTGGTACTGTGCAGTGTATATATACAGGAGGAGTGGTGCTGTGCAGTGTATATATACAGGACAGGAGGAGTGGTACTGTGCAGTGTATATATACAGGAGGAGTGGTGCTGTGCAATGTATATATACAGGAGGAGTGGTGCTGTGCAATGTATATATACAGGACAGGAGGAGTGGTACTGTGCAGTGTATATATACAGGACAGGAGGAGTGGTACTGTGTAGTGTATATATACAGGAGGAGTGGTACTGTGCAGTGTATATATACAGGACAGGAGGAGTGGTACTGTGCAGTGTATATATACAGGAGGAGTGGTACTGTGCAGTGTATATATACAGGACAGGAGGAGTGGTACTGTGCAGTGTATATATACAGGAGGAGTGGTACTGTGCAGTGTATATATACAGGACAGGAGGAGTGGTACTGTGCAGTGTATATATACAGGAGGAGTGGTACTGTGCAATGTATATATACAGGAGGAGTGGTGCTGTGCAGTGTATATATACAGGACAGGAGGAGTGGTACTGTGCAGTGTATATATACAGGACAGGAGGAGTGGTACTGTGCAGTGTATATATACAGGACAGGAGGAGTGGTACTGTGCAGTGTATATATACAGGAGGAGTGGTACTGTGCAGTGTATATATACAGGACAGGAGGAGTGGTACTGTGCAGTGTATATATACAGGAGGAGTGGTACTGTGCAGTGTATATATACAGGACAGGAGGAGTGGTACTGTACAGTGTATATATACAGGAGGAGTGGTACTGTGCTGTGTATATATACATGACAGGAGGTGTGGTACTGTGCAGTGTATATATACAGGACAGGAGGAGTGGTACTGTGCAGTGTATATATACAGGACAGGAGGAGTGGTACTGTGCAGTGTATATATACAGGAGGAGTGGTACTGTGCAGTGTATATATACAGGACAGGAGGAGCGGTACTGTGCAGTGTATATATACAGGACAGGAGGAGTGGTACTGTGTAGTGTATATATACAGGACAGGAGGAGTGGTACTGTGCAGTGTATATATATATATATACAGGAGGAGTGGTACTGTGCAGTGTATATATACAGGACAGGAGGAGTGGTACTGTGCAGTGTATATATACAGGAGGAGTGGTACTGTGCAGTGTATATATACAGGACAGGAGGAGTGGTACTGTGCAGTGTATATATACAGGACAGGAGGAGTGGTACTGTGCAGTGTATATATACAGGACAGGAGGAGTGGTACTGTGCAGTGTATATATACAGGACAGGAGGAGTGGTACTGTGCAGTGTATATATACAGGACAGGAGGAGCGGTACTGTGCAGTGTATATATACAGGAGGAGTGGTACTGTGCAGTGTATATATACAGGAGGAGTGGTACTGTGCAGTGTATATATACAGGACAGGAGGAGCGGTACTGTGCAGTGTATATATACAGGACAGGAGGAGCGGTACTGTGCAGTGTATATACAGGAGGAGTGGTACTGTGCAGTGTATATATACAGGACAGGAGGAGTGGTACTGTGCAGTGTATATATACAGGACAGGAGGAGTGGTACTGTGCAGTGTATATATACAGGAGGAGTGGTACTGTGCAGTGTATATATACAGGACAGGAGGAGTGGTACTGTACAGTGTATATATACAGGAGGAGTGGTACTGTGCTGTGTATATATACAGGACAGGAGGAGTGGTACTGTGCAGTGTATATATACAGGACAGGAGGAGTGGTACTGTGCAGTGTATATATACAGGACAGGAGGAGTGGTACTGTGCAGTGTATATATACAGGAGGAGTGGTACTGTGCAGTGTATATATACAGGAGGAGTGGTACTGTGCAGTATATATACAGGACAGGAGGAGTGGTACTGTGCAGTGTATATATACAGGAGGAGTGGTACTGTGCAGTATATATACAGGACAGGAGGAGTGGTACTGTGCAGTGTATATATACAGGAGGAGTGGTACTGTGCAGTATATATACAGGACAGGAGGAGCGGTACTGTGCAGTGTATATATACAGGACATGAGGAGCGGTACTGTGCAGTGTATATATACAGGACAGGAGGAGTGGTACTGTGCAGTGTATATATACAGGAGGAGTGGTACTGTGCAGTGTATATATACAGGAGGAGTGGTACTGTGCAGTGTATATATACAGGAGGAGTGGTACTGTGCAATGTATATATACAGGAGGAGCGGTGCTGTGCAGTGTATATATACAGGATGAGAGGTACTGTGCTGTGTATATATACAGGACAGGAGGAGTGGTACTGTGCAGTGTATATATACAGGAGGAGTGGTACTGTGCAGTATATATACAGGACAGGAGGAGCGGTACTGTGCAGTGTATATATACAGGACATGAGGAGCGGTACTGTGCAGTGTATATATACAGGACAGGAGGAGTGGTACTGTGCAGTGTATATATACAGGAGGAGTGGTACTGTGCAGTGTATATATACAGGAGGAGTGGTACTGTGCAGTGTATATATACAGGAGGAGTGGTACTGTGCAGTGTATATATACAGGAGGAGTGGTACTGTGCAGTGTATATATACAGGAGGAGTGGTACTGTGCAATGTATATATACAGGAGGAGCGGTGCTGTGCAGTGTATATATACAGGATGAGAGGTACTGTGCTGTGTATATATACAGGACAGGAGGAGTGGTACTGTGCAGTGTATATATACAGGACAGGAGGAGTGGTACTGTGCAGTGTATATATACAGGAGGAGTGGTACTGTGCTGTGTATATATACAGGACAGGAGGAGTGGTACTGTGTAGTGTATATATACAGGACAGGAGGAGTGGTACTGTGCAGTGTTTATATACAGGAGGAGTGGTACTGTGCAGTGTATATATACAGGAGGAGTGGTACTGTGCAGTGTATATATACAGGACAGGAGGAGTGGTACTGTGCAGTGTATATATACAGGACAGGAGGAGTGGTACTGTGCAGTGTATATATACAGGACAGGAGGAGCGGTACTGTGCAGTGTATATATACAGGAGGAGTGGTACTGTGCAGTGTATATATACAGGACAGGAGGAGCGGTACTGTGCAGTGTATATATACAGGACAGGAGGAGCGGTACTGTGCAGTGTATATATACAGGAGGAGTGGTACTGTGCAGTGTATATATACAGGAGGAGTGGTACTGTGCAGTGTATATATACAGGAGGAGTGGTACTGTGCAGTGTATATATACAGGAGGAGCGGTACTGTGCAGTGTATATATACAGGAGGAGTGGTACTGTGCAGTGTATATATACAGGACAGGAGGAGCGGTACTGTGCAGTGTATATATACAGGAGGAGTGGTACTGTGCAGTGTGTATATACAGGAGGAGTGGTACTGTGCAGTGTATATATATACAGGAGGAGTGGTACTGTGCAGTGTATATATACAGGAGGAGCGGTGCTGTGCAGTGTATATATACAGGAGGAGAGGTACTGTGCAGTGTATATATACAGGAGGAGTGGTACTGTGCAGTGTATATATACAGGACAGGAGGAGTGGTACTGTGCAGTGTATATATACAGGACAGGAGGAGTGGTACTGTGCAGTGTATATATACAGGAGGAGTGGTACTGTGCAGTGTGTATATACAGGAGGAGCGGTACTGTGCAGTGTATATATACAGGAGGAGTGGTACTGTGCAGTGTATATATACAGGAGGAGTGGTACTGTGCAGTGTATATATACAGGAGGAGTGGTACTGTGCAGTGTATATATACAGGAGGAGTGGTACTGTGCAGTGTATATACAGGAGGAGAGGTACTGTGCAGTGTATATATACAGGAGGAGTGGTACTGTGCAGTGTATATACAGGAGGAGAGGTACTGTGCAGTGTATATATACAGGAGGAGTGGTACTGTGCAGTGTGTATATACAGGAGGAGCGGTGCTGTGCAGTGTATATATACAGGAGGAGTGGTACTGTGCAGTGTATATACAGGAGGAGAGGTACTGTGCAGTCTATATATACAGGAGGAGTGGTACTGTGCAGTGTGTATATACAGGAGGAGTGGTACTGTGCAGTGTATATATACAGGAGGAGTGGTACTGTGCAGTGTATATATACAGGAGGAATGGTACTGTGTAGTGTATATATACAGGAGGAGCGGTACTGTGCAGTGTATATATACAGGAGGAGCGGTGCTGTGCAGTGTATATATACAGGAGGAGTGGTACTGTGCAGTGTATATACAGGAGGAGAGGTACTGTGCAGTGTATATATACAGGAGGAGTGGTACTGTGCAGTGTGTATATACAGGAGGAGTGGTACTGTGCAGTGTATATATACAGGAGGAGTGGTACTGTGCAGTGTATATATACAGGAGGAATGGTACTGTGTAGTGTATATATACAGGAGGAGCGGTACTGTGCAGTGTATATATACAGGAGGAGCGGTGCTGTGCAGTGTATATATACAGGAGGAGTGGTGCTGTGCAGTGTATATATACAGGAGGAGCGGTACTGTGTAGTGTATATATACAGGAGGAGCGGTACTGTGTAGTGTATATATACAGGAGGAGCGGTACTGTGCAGTGTATATATACAGGAGGAGCGGTGCTGTGCAGTGTATATATACAGGAGGAGCGGTACTGTGCAGTGTATATATACAGGACAGGAGGAGTGGTACTGTGCAGTGTATATACAGGAGGAGAGGTACTGTGCAGTGTATATATACAGGAGGAGTGGTACTGTGCAGTGTGTATATACAGGAGGAGTGGTACTGTGCAGTGTATATATACAGGAGGAGTGGTACTGTGCAGTGTATATATACAGGAGGAATGGTACTGTGCAGTATATATATACAGGAGGAGCGGTACTGTGCAGTGTATATATACAGGAGGAGCGGTACTGTGCAGTGTATATATACAGGAGGAGCGGTACTGTGCAGTGTATATATACAGGAGGAGTGGTACTGTGCAGTGTATATATACAGGAGGAGTGGTGCTGTGCAGTATATATATATACAGGAGGAGTGGTACTGTGCAGTGTATATATACAGGAGGAGAGGTACTGTGCAGTGTATATATACAGGAGGAGTGGTACTGTGCAGTGTATATATACAGGAGGAGTGGTACTGTGCAGTGTATATATACAGGAGGAGTGGTACTGTGCAGTGTATATATACAGGAGGAGTGGTACTGTGCAGTGTATATATACAGGAGGAGTGGTACTGTGCAGTGTATATATACAGGAGGAGTGGTGCTGTGCAGTGTATATATACAGGAGGAGCGGTGCTGTGCTGTGTATATATACAGGAGGAGTGGTACTGTGCAGTGTATATATACAGGAGGAGTGGTACTGTGCAGTGTATATATACAGGAGGAGTGGTACTGTGCAGTGTATATATACAGGAGGAATGGTACTGTGTAGTGTATATATACAGGAGGAGCAGTACTGTGCAGTGTATATATACAGGAGGAGTGGTACTGTGCAGTGTATATATACAGGAGGAGGGGTACTGTGCAGTGTATATATACAGGAGGAGTGGTACTGTGCAGTGTATATATACAGGAGGAGTGGTACTGTGCAGTGTATATATACAGGAGGAGTGGTACTGTGCAGTGTATATATACAGGAGGAGGGGTACTGTGCAGTGTATATATACAGGAGGAGTGGTACTGTGTAGTGTATATATACAGGAGGAGTGGTACTGTGCAGTGTATATATACAGGAGGAGTGGTACTGTGCAGTGTATATATACAGGAGGAATGGTACTGTGTAGTGTATATATACAGGAGGAGTGGTACTGTGCAGTGTATATATACAGGACAGGAGGAGTGATACTGTGCAGTGTATATATATATACAGGACAGGAGGAGCGGTACTGTGCAGTGTATATATACAGGACAGGAGGAGTGGTACTGTGCAGTGTATATATACAGGAGGAGCGGTGCTGTGCAGTGTATATATACAGGAGGAGTGGTACTGTGCAGTGTATATACAGGAGGAGAGGTACTGTGCAGTGTATATATACAGGAGGAGTGGTACTGTGCAGTGTATATATACACAGGAGGAGCGGTGCTGTGCAGTGTATATATACAGGACAGGAGGAGTGGTACTGTGCAGTGTATATATACAGGAGGAGCGGTGCTGTGCAGTGTATATATACAGGAGGAGTGGTACTGTGCAGTGTATATACAGGAGGAGTGGTACTGTGCAGTGTATATATACAGGAGGAGTGGTACTGTGCAGTGTATATATACAGGAGGAATGGTACTGTGCAGTGTGTATATACAGGAGGAGTGGTACTGTGCAGTGTATATATACAGGAGGAGTGGTACTGTGCAGTGTATATATACAGGAGGAGTGGTACTGTGCAGTGTATATATACAGGAGGAATGGTACTGTGTAGTGTATATATACAGGAGGAGTGATACTGTGCAGTGTATATATACAGGAGGAGTGGTACTGTGCAGTGTATATATACAGGAGGAGTGGTGCTGTGTAGTGTATATATACAGGAGGAGTGATACTGTGCAGTGTATATATACAGGAGGAGTGGTACTGTGCAGTGTATATAAACAGGAGGAGCGGTACTGTGCAGTGTATATATACACAGGAGGAGTGGTACTGTGCAGTGTATATATACAGGAGGAGTGGTACTGTGCAGTGTATATATACAGGAGGAGTGGTACTGTGCAGTGTATATATACAGGAGGAGTGGTACTGTGCAGTGTATATATACAGGAGGAGTGGTACTGTGCAGTGTATATATACAGGACAGGAGGAATGGTACTGTGCAGTGTATATATACAGGAGGAGCGGTACTGTGCAGTGTATATATACAGGACAGGAGGAATGGTACTGTGTAGTGTATATATACAGGAGGAGTGGTACTGTGCAGTGTATATATACAGGACAGGAGGAATGGTACTGTGTAGTGTATATATACAGGAGGAGTGGTACTGTGCAGTGTATATATACAGGAGGAGCGGTACTGTGCAGTGTATATATACAGGAGGAGTGGTACTGTGCAGTGTATATATACAGGAGGAGTGGTACTGTACAGTGTATATATACAGGACAGGAGGAGTGGTACTGTGCAGTGTATATATACAGGAGGAGCGGTACTGTGCAGTGTATATATACAGGAGGAGTGGTACTGTACAGTGTATATATACAGGAGGAGTGGTACTGTGCAGTGTATATATACAGGAGGAGTGGTACTGTGCAGTGTATATATACAGGAGGAGTGGTACTGTGCAGTGTATATATACAGGACAGGAGGAGTGGTACTGTGCAGTGTGTATATACAGGAGGAGTGGTACTGTGCAGTGTATATATACAGGAGGAGCGGTACTGTGCAGTGTATATATACAGGAGGAGTGGTACTGTGCAGTGTATATATACAGGAGGAGTGGTGCTGTGCAGTGTATATATACAGGAGGAGTGGTACTGTGCAGTGTATATATACAGGAGGAGTGGTACTGTGCAGTGTATATATACAGGAGGAGTGGTACTGTGCAGTGTATATATACAGGAGGAGTGGTGCTGTGCAGTGTATATATACAGGAGGAGTGGTACTGTGCAGTGTATATATACAGGAGGAGTGGCACTGTGCAGTGTATACAGGACAGGAGGAGTGGTACTGTGCAGTGTATATATACAGGAGGAGCGGTACTGTGCAGTGTATATATACAGGACAGGAGGAGGGGTACTGTGCAGTGTATATATACAGGAGGAGTGGTACTGTGCAGTGTATATATACAGGAGGAGTGGTACTGTGCAGTGTATATATACAGGAGGAGTGGTACTGTGCAGTGTATATATATACAGGAGGAGTGGTACTGTGCAGTGTATATATACAGGAGGAGTGGTACTGTGCAGTGTATATATACAGGAGGAGTGGTACTGTGCAGTGTATATATACAGGAGGAGTGGTACTGTGCAGTGTATATATACAGGACAGGAGGAGTGGTACTGTGCAGTGTATATATACAGGAGGAGTGGTACTGTGCAGTGTATACAGGACAGGAGGAGTGGTACTGTGCAGTGTATACAGGACAGGAGGAGCGGTACTGTGCAGTGTATATATACAGGAGGAGTGGTGCTGTGCAGTGTATATATACAGGACAGGAGGAATGGTACTGTGTAGTGTATATATACAGGAAGAGTGGTACTGTGTAGTGTATATATACAGGAGGAGTGGTACTGTGCAGTGTATATATACAGGAGGAGTGGTACTGTGCAGTGTATATATACAGGAGGAGTGGTACTGTGCAGTGTATATATACAGGAGGAGTGGTACTGTGCAGTGTATATATACAGGAGGAGTGGTACTGTGCAGTGTATATATACAGGAGGAGTGGTACTGTGCAGTGTATATATACAGGAGGAGTGGTACTGTGCAGTGTATATATACAGGAGGAGTGGTACTGTGCAGTGTATATATACAGGAGGAGTGGTACTGTGCAGTGTATATATACAGGAGGAGTGGTACTGTGCAGTGTATATATACAGGAGGAGTGGTACTGTGCAGTGTATATATACAGGAGGAGTGGTACTGTGCAGTGTATATATACAGGAGGAGTGGTACTGTGCAGTGTATATATACAGGAGGAGTGGTACTGTGCAGTGTATATATACAGGAGGAGTGGTACTGTGCAGTGTATACAGGACAGGAGGAGCGGTACTGTGCAGTGTATATATACAGGAGGAGTGGTACTGTGCAGTGTATATATACAGGAGGAGTGGTACTGTGCAGTGTATATATACAGGAGGAGCGGTGCTGTGCAGTTTATATATACAGGACAGGAGGAATGGTACTGTGTAGTGTATATATACAGGAGGAGTGGTACTGTGCAGTATATATACAGGACAGGAGGAGTGGTACTGTGTAGTGTATATATACAGGAGGAGTGGTACTGTGCAGTGTATATATACAGGAGGAGCGGTGCTGTGCAGTGTATATATACAGGACAGGAGGAATGGTACTGTGTAGTGTATATATACAGGAGGAGTGGTACTGTGCAGTGTATATATACAGGAGGAGCGGTGCTGTGCAGTGTATATATACAGGACAGGAGGAATGGTACTGTGTAGTGTATATATACAGGAGGAGTGGTACTGTGCAGTGTATATATACAGGACAGGAGGAGCGGTGCTGTGCAGTGTATATATACAGGACAGGAGGAATGGTACTGTGCAGTGTATATATACAGGAGGAGTGGTGCTGTGCAGTGTATATATACAGGAGGAGTGGTACTGTGCAGTGTATATATACAGGAGGAGTGGCACTGTGCAGTGTATACAGGACAGGAGGAGTGGTACTGTGCAGTGTATATATACAGGAGGAGCGGTACTGTGCAGTGTATATATACAGGACAGGAGGAGGGGTACTGTGCAGTGTATATATACAGGAGGAGTGGTACTGTGCAGTGTATATATACAGGAGGAGTGGTACTGTGCAGTGTATATATACAGGAGGAGTGGTACTGTGCAGTGTATATATATACAGGAGGAGTGGTACTGTGCAGTGTATATATACAGGAGGAGTGGTACTGTGCAGTGTATATATACAGGAGGAGTGGTACTGTGCAGTGTATATATACAGGAGGAGTGGTACTGTGCAGTGTATATATACAGGACAGGAGGAGTGGTACTGTGCAGTGTATATATACAGGAGGAGTGGTACTGTGCAGTGTATACAGGACAGGAGGAGTGGTACTGTGCAGTGTATACAGGACAGGAGGAGCGGTACTGTGCAGTGTATATATACAGGAGGAGTGGTGCTGTGCAGTGTATATATACAGGACAGGAGGAATGGTACTGTGTAGTGTATATATACAGGAAGAGTGGTACTGTGTAGTGTATATATACAGGAGGAGTGGTACTGTGCAGTGTATATATACAGGAGGAGTGGTACTGTGCAGTGTATATATACAGGAGGAGTGGTACTGTGCAGTGTATATATACAGGAGGAGTGGTACTGTGCAGTGTATATATACAGGAGGAGTGGTACTGTGCAGTGTATATATACAGGAGGAGTGGTACTGTGCAGTGTATATATACAGGAGGAGTGGTACTGTGCAGTGTATATATACAGGAGGAGTGGTACTGTGCAGTGTATATATACAGGAGGAGTGGTACTGTGCAGTGTATATATACAGGAGGAGTGGTACTGTGCAGTGTATATATACAGGAGGAGTGGTACTGTGCAGTGTATATATACAGGAGGAGTGGTACTGTGCAGTGTATATATACAGGAGGAGTGGTACTGTGCAGTGTATATATACAGGAGGAGTGGTACTGTGCAGTGTATATATACAGGAGGAGTGGTACTGTGCAGTGTATACAGGACAGGAGGAGCGGTACTGTGCAGTGTATATATACAGGAGGAGTGGTACTGTGCAGTGTATATATACAGGAGGAGTGGTACTGTGCAGTGTATATATACAGGAGGAGCGGTGCTGTGCAGTGTATATATACAGGACAGGAGGAATGGTACTGTGTAGTGTATATATACAGGAGGAGTGGTACTGTGCAGTATATATACAGGACAGGAGGAGTGGTACTGTGTAGTGTATATATACAGGAGGAGTGGTACTGTGCAGTGTATATATACAGGACAGGAGGAGTGGTACTGTGCAGTGTATATATACAGGAGGAGCGGTGCTGTGCAGTGTATATATACAGGACAGGAGGAATGGTACTGTGTAGTGTATATATACAGGAGGAGTGGTACTGTGCAGTGTATATATACAGGAGGAGCGGTGCTGTGCAGTGTATATATACAGGACAGGAGGAATGGTACTGTGTAGTGTATATATACAGGAGGAGTGGTACTGTGCAGTGTATATATACAGGACAGGAGGAGCGGTGCTGTGCAGTGTATATATACAGGACAGGAGGAATGGTACTGTGCTGTGTAGTGTATATATACAGGAGGAGTGGTACTGTGCAGTGTATATATACAGGACAGGAGGAGTGGTACTGTGCAGTGTATATATACAGGACAGGAGGAGTGGTACTGTGCAGTGTATATATACAGTACAGGAGGAGTGGTACTGTGCAGTGTATATATACAGGAGGAACGGTACTGTGCAGTGTATATATACAGGAGGAGCGGTACTGTGCAGTGTATATATACAGGACAGGAGGAATGGTACTGTGCAGTGTATATATACAGGAGGAGTGGTACTGTGGGTACTGTGTATCGTGTTCATTTTTCCATGCTTTTTGCCAGTGTCTCATGGTGTCTTTCTCTCTTTTAGGCCTCTTATGCCACCGGGCAGAGTGCATCTGCGGCCACTCTGGTGTACCCTCAGGCTCCGCAGACGATGAGTACACAGCCACAGTCCCGTACCCCAGTGAGTACTTGTCCTCTCTCCTGAGATCTTGCTGTGATCAGTGCCCCTTGTAGATGAGTAGGTCTGTGCGCCTGCTGGCATATTGTGCCCTTACTCAGTCACTCCTACACCCCATCTGCTCATTGCTGTGGGTGAGGAGCGCCCCCTGCAGTCTCTTGCTGTCTAAGCTTAGGATTCCTCTGTGCAGGAAATTCTGGCTTTTATGTAATTCTCGTAGGGCTTGTGGGGTCTGCGGCAGCGGTAATTCCTCATGGGTTTCCTGATTATGTGACCTGAGCACTAATCCACAGGACTAGTAAATCGGGCAATCTGCCGTCTCGCTGGGTGAATATAGAGATGATCCGGTGGCTGGCACGGTGTGGTCCGGATGGTGCTAGGTCACTGAGCATGTCGTCTGAACTGTTGGGTGTGTAGGTTGTGACACCATGGTTCCTGTCCCATGGGCCTTGGCTTTTCCTCTGCATCTTTAGCCTGTGTGTCTGTCCCTCCACTTTGTGATTGTCTTTTCGCTCCTTTCTATAGTTTGCAGCTGGACCTCGACCAACACATCACCAGGTACCGTAACTTTCACCACCCTTGTCAGACCCCACTTGTCGCCCGTCACTGACAAACCTCTTAATGTGCATTGTGGTTAATGGGACTCTGCCAAAGGTTTAACCGTTTAGAAACCACCCATCAGCTTAGGAGAAATACCAGCACTGGAGTCGTCAGGTGAAGGCTGTAGGGCGTCGGAGGTGTCAGGTGGGGGCTGAGGTGTAGCGGATGCGACAGATGGGGTCTGTAGGGTAGCAGAGGCAGCAGGTGTGAGCTGTAGGGTAGTGGAGGCAACAGGTGTGGGCTGTAGGGTAGCGGAGGCATCAAGTGGGGTTTGTAGGGTAGCAGAGGTATCGAGTGGGGTTTGAAGGGTAGCAGAGGCATCGGGTGGGGTCTGTAGGGTAGAGGAGGCATTGGGTGGGGTCTGTAGGGTAGCGGAGGCATCGGGTGGGGTCTGTAGGGTAGCAGAGGCATCGGGTGGGGGCTGTAGGGTAGCAGAGTCATCGGGTGGGGGCTGTAGGGTAGTGCAGGCATCGGGTGGGGTCTGTAGGGTAGCAGGCTTGAGCTGTAGGGTAGCGTAGGCGTTGGGTGGGGTCTGTAGGGTAGCGGAGGCATCGAGTGGGGTCTGTGGGGTGGCGGAGGCCTCGGATGGGGTCTGTAGGGTAGTGGAGGCATAGAGTGGGCTCTGTAGGGTAGAGGATGCACTAGGTGGGGGCTGTAGGATAGCACTGGCGTCAGATGTGAACTGCAGGGTAGCAGAGGTGTCGGTTGAGGTCTGTAGGGTAGCGGAGGCATCGAGTGGGGTCTGTAAGGTAGTAGATGCATCGAGTGGGGTCTATAGGGTAGCGAAGACGTCTGGTGTGAGCTGTAGGGTAGCAAAGGCTTCGGATGGGGGCTGTTGGGTAGCAGAGGCGTTAGGCGTGAGCTGTAGGGTAGCGGAGGCATCGGGTGGGGACTGTAGAGTAGCGGAGGTGTCGGGTGAGGTCTGTAGGGTAGCAAATGCATCGGATGGGGGCTGTTGGGTAGCTGAGGCGGTGGGTAGGGGTTGTAGGGTAGCGGAGGCATTGGATGGGGGCTGTAGGATAGCGAAGCCGTCGGGTGTGAGCTGTAGGGTAGCGGAGGTGTCAGATGAGGTCTGTAGGGTAGCGAAGGCGTCGAGTGGGGTCTGTAGGGTAGTGGAGGCGTCGGGTGGGGTCTGTAGGGTAGCAGAGGTGTCGTGTAAGCTGTAGGGTAGCAGAGGCATCTGGTGAGGTCTGTAGGGTAGCGGAGGCATCGAGTGGGGTCTGTAGGGTAGCGGAGGTGTCAGGTGTGATCTGTAGGGTAGCGGAGTCATCGGGTGGCTGTAGGGTAGCTGCAGGTGACTGGAGCACTGCTCGGGAGGGGAGTTCTGCGGGTGACACCAGAGCGCTGGTCGGGAGGGGAGTTCTGCGGGTGACACCAGAGCGCTGGTCGGGAGGGGAGTCCTGCGGGTGACACCAGAGCGCTGGTCGGGAGGGGAGTCCTGCGGGTGACACCAGAGCGCTGGTCGGGAGGGGAGTTCTGCGGGTGACACCAGAGCGCTGGTCGGGAGGGGAGTCCTGCGGGTGACACCAGAGCGCTGGTCGGGAGGGGAGTCCTGCGGGTGACACCAGAGCGCTGCTCAGGAGGGGGGAGCCTGTGTGATCACATGTTACTGACCTCTCTGTCCTGTCTCATTGGTTTCTGCTGCTTTCATTTATTCAAGGGAGGATTCAGGCCCATTCAGGTAATTGTCTAATATCCTGTATGTGTGCACAGCGTGCGGAGAGCGGTCCTCACAGGCGTTGCAGCTGTGCACACATGACTTAATCTTCTCTCCATAGAGCGCCTCCATAGAGCACCTCCATATAACACCTCCATAGAGCGCCTCCACATGACACTTCCATAGTGCGCCTCCATATGACACCTCCATAGAGCGCCTCCATATAACACCTCCATAGGGCGCCTCCACATGACACCTCCATAGAGCGCCTCCACATGACACTTCCATAGTGCGCCTCCATATGACGCCTCCATAGAGCACCTCCATAGAGCACCTCCATAGAGCGCCTCCATATAACACCTCCATAGAGCGCCTCCGTATGACACTTCCATAGAGCACCTCCATATAACACCTCCATAGAGCGCCTCCGTATGACACTTCCATAGAGCGCCTCCATATAACACCTCCATAGAGCGCCTCCGTATGACACTTCCATAGAGCGCCTCCATATGACACCTCCATAGAGCGCCTCCATATGGCACCTCCATAGAGCGCCTCTGTACACCGCCTCCATACAACACCATCATTATCGCCTCCATCGTGTCTTTTCTTCTCCTCTTCTCACACCAGAGCTGCAGCACTTCAAACAGCCAGCACAATGGACGGCTCAGCATATGTTGTGCAGGACCTCAAATGGAGACCCCGTTGCAGTCTATGTTCTTATTGTTCTACTCCCCTGGAGACGTCCCCCTATCTCGCAACAGTGTGTGTGTGTGCGGCTCTGGATGTGTGTGTATCATGGTTCACGGGGAGGATGCCTTTATCATCCCCACCACCATTTGTCATGAACCAGGGTTGTTTGGTTGCCCCTGGTTCTTTCTGAAGGGGATTTGTCTATATCCCACTTCCCAGTTCCGGTTTGGACCTTGCAGTTCTCTGGCGCCCCCTTAACCTCAGGTCAGACCGGGTACTGCACCTAGGATAATTAGTCGCCAGAAAGGCTGCCTTACTTTGTACTGGCTAATGGGCACACTGCAGCGAGGGCGATAAAACTACTCCCACTCAGGCGGGAACAAATTCAGGTGCCACCCACTCCGATTTAATTATTAACGGGTCCGGAGCCAACCCAGATTAGTAGCGTAATTCACTTCAGAGGACGTGACCGTACATTATAGAGCAGGGAGAGACAAGCTAATAATTTTATATTTTACTCCAAAAAAGGTAGTCAGTGTTTACAGTTGTATAAAAAGATATTATAAAGTAGACAAGTATCGTATGTACAGTACAATTACAAATAAAATGGGATTAAAGTTGAAAGAACACTTACATTTCGTTCAGATCATTTCATCTCCTGGCTGCCCATGTGCTCAGGGGGACACATCAAGATGCATCACACATCTGTATAGCAGCTAGACGCCGGACAAAAGACACGTGAAGACTGCTGCTTCACTCACTTATTTCCCAGTCTAAAACCAAAGCACTCCCTCGGTGGTGACCTCACTCAGGGGCTGAATCCTCCCCTTTCTTAGAGCTGTGACCGACCATTTTTATACATAGCTCGCTGTATGAACCTCGTATTCGAACGTCACCATGATCAGGATGTGCACCACGTTGGGGGGAATATTTTAAGTGTAAACATGGTGCAGATACATGACCCGCTTACAGAGAAACTCACTCCTTGCAATCGTTGGGTTTAGCTCCTAGCGATTTCCGTGAGCTATAGATCTATCGTTGGACATCCATAATATATAATCCTTATATCTTTTATATCTCTAGCCTGGATCGGTGCCAATATACATAACCTTAAAAGAACAAGAGTCCCATGCTTGCTGTACCAGTTTTGGCCAGTATCAGGTGGGAGGGGGGAGTGAGGAGTTTTATACAGAGTCTGGTTTTCGCAGCACCAAGCCATAAACATTCCGCTGGGAGGGGGGAAATGAGGGGTTTAAGATTACACAGGCAGGCAGAGGCTGAAGGAGAAAAGCAGTTTCTTCCTCAGGCGAAGGGGGCTGTCGTCACCCATAGGCATGCGTCTGAAAAGCCATGGACCTTTTTGGTATGTACTCAAATATGGCATATTCATAATATCGTGACAGTGTGTGTGTGCGGCTCTGGGTGGGTGTGTGTGTGTGTCTGTGTGTGTGGCTCAGGATTATGTATGTGTGTGTGTGTGCGGCTCTGGGTGGGTGAGTGTGTCTGTGTGTGGCTCTGCATGTGTGTGTGGCACTGGGTGTGTATGTGTGTGCGGCTCTGGGTGTGCATGTGTGTGCGGCTCTGGGTGTGTGTGTGTCTCTGGAGGTGTGTGCTGCTCTGGATGTGTGTGTGTGTCTCTGTGTGGGTGTGTGTGCATGCGTGGGGCTCTGGGGGTGTGTGGGTGGCTCTGGGTGTGTATGTGTGTGCGGTTCTGGGTGTGTGCGGCTCTAGATGTGTGTGTGTGTGTCTCCGGGTGTGTGTGCATGCGTGGGGGTGTGTGGGTGGCTCTGTGTGGGTGGCTCTGGGTGTGTGTGTGCGGCTCTGGGTGTGTATGTGTGTGCGGCTCTGGGTGTGTGAGGCTCTGGATGTGTGTGTGTCTGTGTGTGTGCATGCATTGGGCTCTGGGGGGGTGTGTCTGTGTGTGTGGCACTGGGTGTGTATGTGTGTGCGGCTCTGGGTGTGTGTGTGTCTCTCTGGAGGTGTGTGCGGCTCTGGATATGTGTGTGTGCGGCTCTGGGTGTGTGTTTCTGGAGGTGTGTGCGGCTCTGGATGTGTGTGTCGGTGTGTGTGTGTGCATGCGTGGGGCTCTGGAGGGGGGTGTGTCTGTGTGTGGCTCTGGATGTGTGTGTCTCTGTATGT
The DNA here is from genome assembly GCF_032444005.1 of Ranitomeya imitator. NCBI lineage: Eukaryota > Metazoa > Chordata > Amphibia > Anura > Dendrobatidae > Ranitomeya > Ranitomeya imitator. The sequence goes on from NC_091291.1 coordinate 2,928,827, forward strand.
GGGTGTGTGTGTGCATGCGTGGGGTTCTGGGGTGTGTGTGTGTGTCTCTGGAGGTGTGTGCGGCTCTGGGTGTGTGTGTCTCTGTATGGGTGTGTGTGTGCATGCGTGGGGCTCTGGAGGGGGGTGTGTATGTGTGTGCGGCTCTGGGTGTGTGAGGCTCTGGATGTGTGTGTGTCTGTGTGTGTGCATGCATTGGGTTCTGGGGGGGTGTGTCTGTGTGTGCGGCTCTGGGTGTGTCTCTCTGGAGGTGTGTGCGGCTCTGGATATGTGTGTGTGCGGCTCTGGGTGTGTGTTTCTGGAGGTGTGTGCGGCTCTGGATGTGTGTGTCGGTGTGTGTGTGTGCATGCGTGGGGCTCTGGAGGGGGGTGTGTCTGTGTATGGCTCTGGATGTGTGTGTCTCTGCATGTGGGTGTGTGTGTGCATGCGTGGGGTTCTGGGGTGTGTGTGTGTGTCTCTGGAGGTGTGTGCGGCTCTGGGTGTGTGTGTATCTGTGTGTGTGCATATCTGTGTGTCTGTGTGTTTGGCTCTGGATGTGTGTGTGTTTCTGCGTGCGCAGCGCTTGCTCGGACAGCTGCTGTGTGGTATTTTCCTTTATGGCAGTTGCCCCTCATTTTCTCACTCTCAGTCCTGTATACATAGTGGGTACGGAAAGTATTCAGAACCCTTTACATTTTTCACTTTGTTTGATTGCAGCCATTTGGTAAATTCAGGAAAGTTCATTTTTCTCATTAATGTTCACTCTGCCCCCCATCTTCACTGAAAAAAACAGAAATGTAGAGATTTTTGCAAGTTTAATAAAAAAGAAAAACTGAAATATCCCATGGTCATAAGTCTTCAGCCCCTTTGCTCAGACACTCATATGTAAGTCCCATGCTGTCCATTTCCTTGTGATCCTCCTTGAGATGGTTCTTCTCCTTCATTGGAGTCCAGCTGTGTGTAATTACACTGATAGGACTTGATTTGGAGCGGCGCACACCTGTCTATATAAGACCTCACAGCTCACAGTGCATGTCAGACCAAAGGAGGATCATGAGGCCAAAGGAACCGACCAAGGAGCTCAGAGACAGAATTGTGGCAAGGCACAGACCTGGCCAAGGTTACAACAGAATTTCTACAGTACTCAAGGTTCCTAAGAGCACAGTGGCCTCCATAATCCTTACATGGAAGAAGTTTGGGACCACCAGAAGTCTTCCTAGACCTGGCCGTCCAGCCAAACTGAGCAATCGTGGGAGAAGAGCCTTGGTGAGAGGTAAAGAAGATCCCCAAGATCACTGTGGCTGAGCCCCAGAGATGCAGTAGGGAGATGGGAGAAAGTTCCACAAAGTCAACTATCACTGCAGCCTCCACCAGTCGGGCCTTTATGGCAGAGTGGCGCGATGGAAGCCTCTCCTCAGTGCAAGACATATGAAAGCCCCCATAGAGTTTACTAAAAACCACATGAAGGACTCCCAGACTATGAGAAATAAGATTCTCTGGTCTGATGAGATGAAGATAGACCTTTTTGGTGATATTTCTAAGCGGTATGTGTGGAGAAAACCAGGCACTGCTCATCACCTGCCTAATACAATCCCCACAGTGAAGCATGGTGGTGGCAGCATCATGCTATGGGGTGTTTTTCAGCTGCAGGGACAGGACGACTGGTTGCCATTGAAGGAAACATGAATGCGGCCAAGTACAGAGATATCCTGGATGAAAACCTCTTCCAGAGTGCTCTGGGCCTCAGACTTGGCCAAAGGTTCACCTTCCAACAAGACAATGACCCTAAGCACACAGCTAAAATAACAAAGGAGCGGCTTCAGAACAACTCTGTGACCATTCCTGACCGGCCTGGCCAGAGCCCTGACCTAAACCCAATGGAGCATCTCTGGAGAGACCTGAAAATGGCGTCCACCAACGTTCACCATCCAACCTGACGGAACTGGAGAGGATCTGCAAGGAAGAATGGCCGAGGATCCCCAAATCCAGGGGGGAAAAACTTGTCTCATCATTCCCAAGAAGACTCCTGGCTGTACTAGCTCAAAAGGGGCTTCTACTCAATACTGAGCAAAGGGGCTGAAGACTTATGAGCATGGGATATTTCAGCTTTTCTTTTTTAATAAATTTGCAAAAATGTTCTACATTTCTGTCTTTTTCAGTGAAGATGGGGTGCAGAGTGCACATTAATGAGAAAAAATGAACGTTATTGAATTTACCAAATGGCTACAATGAAACAGTGAAAAATTTAAAGGGGTCTGAAGACTTTCTGCACCCACTGTATGAGGTGCCGTGTACTCGGGGGTCTCGCCATCACTCACCTCTTGCTGCTCGCAGTACTCCCGTGGTGGCTCCTCAGTGTCGGCGGTGTCTCCTCCGGTCTGGTGGTCTCTGTGGGTTGTGTGTGCAGCTGATTATGGCCTTATTATTACCCTCCGGTCTTCTTGCCCGCTCCTCCATGCTGGCTCTCGCTCACTTCTTGCCCGCTCCTCCATGCTGGCTCTCGCTCACTTCTTCTCCGCTCCTCCATGCTGGCTCTCGCTCACTTCTTGCCCGCTCCTCCATGTTGGCTCTCGCTCACTTCTTGCCCGCTCCTCCATGCTGGCTCTCGCTCACTTCTTGTCCGCTCCTCCATGCTGGCTCTCGCTCACTTCTTGTCCGCTCCTCCATGCTGGCTCTCGCTCACTTCTTGTCTGCTCCTCCATGTTGGCTCTCGCTCACTTCTTGCCCGCTCCTCCATGCTGGCTCTCGCTCACTTCTTGCCCGCTCCTCCATGCTGGCTCTCGCTCACTTCTTGTCCGCTCCTCCATGCTGGCTCTCGCTCACTTCTTGTCCGCTCCTCCATGCTGGCTCTCGCTCACTTCTTGTCTGCTCCTCCATGTTGGCTCTCGCTCACTTCTTGCCCGCTCCTCCATGCTGGCTCTCGCTCACTTCTTGCCCGCTCCTCCATGTTGGCTCTCGCTCACTTCTTGCCCGCTCCTCCATGCTGGCTCTCGCTCACTTCTTGTCCGCTCCCCATGCTGGCTCTCGCTCACTTCTTGCCCGCTCCTCCATGCTGGCTCTCGCTCACTTCTTGTCCGCTCCTCCATGCTGGCTCTCGCTCACTTCTTGTCCGCTCCTCCATGTTGGCTCTCGCTCACTTCTTGTCCGCTCCTCCATGCTGGCTCTCGCTCACTTCTTGCCCGCTCCTCCATGCTGGCTCTCGCTCACTTCTTGCCCGCTCCTCCATGCTGGCTCTCGCTCACTTCTTGTCCGCTCCCCATGCTGGCTCTCGCTCACTTCTTGCCCGCTCCTCCATGCTGGCTCTCGCTCACTTCTTGTCCGCTCCTCCATGCTGGCTCTCGCTCACTTCTTGTCCGCTCCTCCATGTTGGCTCTCGCTCACTTATTGTCCGCTCCTCCATGCTGGCTCTCGCTCACTTCTTGTCCGCTCCTCCATGCTGGCTCTCGCTCACTTCTTGTCCGCTCCTCCATGCTGGCTCTCGCTCACTTCTTGTCCGCTCCTCCATGCTGGCTCTCGCTCACTTCTTGTCTGCTCCTCCATGCTGGCTCTCGCTCACTTCTTGCCTGCTCCTCCATGCTGGCTCTCGCTCACTTCTTGTCCGCTTCTCCATGTTGGCTCTCGCTCACTTCTTGCCTGCTCCTCCATGCTGGCTCTCGCTCACTTCTTGTCTGCTCCTCCATGCTGGCTCTCGCTCACTTCTTGCCCGCTCCTCCATGCTGGCTCTCGCTCACTTCTTGTCCGCTCCTCCATGCTGGCTCTCGCTCACTTCTTGTCTGCTCCTCCATGCTGGCTCTCGCTCACTTCTTGCCCGCTCCTCCATGCTGGCTCTCGCTCACTTCTTGTTCGCTCCTCCATGTTGGCTCTCGCTCACTTCTTCTCCGCTCCTCCATGCTGGCTCTCGCTCACTTCTTGTCCGCTCCTCCATGCTGGCTCTCGCTCACTTGTTGTCTGCTCCTCCATGCTGGCTCTCGCTCACTTCTTGCCCGCTCCTCCATGCTGGCTCTCGCTCACTTCTTGCCTGCTCCTCCATGCTGGCTCTCGCTCACTTCTTGTCCGCTCCTCCATGTTGGCTCTCGCTCACTTCTTGTCCGCTCCTCCATGCTGGCTCTCGCTCACTTCTTGCCCGCTCCTCCATGCTGGCTCTCGGTCACTTCTTGTCCGCTCCTCCATGCTGGCTCTCGCTCACTTCTTGCCCGCTCCTCCATGCTGGCTCTCGCTCACTTCTTGTCCGCTCCTCCATGTTGGCTCTCGCTCACTTCTTGTCCGCTCCTCCATGCTGGCTCTCGCTCACTTCTTGTCCGCTCCTCCATGTTGGCTCTCGCTCACTTCTTGTCCGCTCCTCCATGTTGGCTCTCGCTCACTTCTTGCCTGCTCCTCCATGCTGGCTCTCGCTCACTTCTTGTCCGCTCCTCCATGTTGGCTCTCGCTCACTTCTTGCCCGCTCCTCCATGTTGGCTCTCGCTCACTTCTTGTCCGCTCCTCCATGCTGGCTCTCGCTCACTTCTTGTCCGCTCCTCCATGTTGGCTCTCGCTCACTTCTTGCCTGCTCCTCCATGCTGGCTCTCGCTCACTTCTTGTCTGCTCCTCCATGCTGGCTCTCGCTCACTTCTTGTCCGCTCCTCCATGTTGGCTCTCGCTCACTTCTTGCCTGCTCCTCCATGCTGGCTCTCGCTCACTTCTTGTCTGCTCCTCCATGCTGGCTCTCGCTCACTTCTTGTCCGCTCCTCCATGTTGGCTCTCGCTCACTTCTTGTCTGCTCCTCCATGCTGGCTCTCGCTCACTTCTTGTCCGCTCCTCCATGTTGGCTCTCGCTCACTTCTTGTCTGCTCCTCCATGCTGGCTCTCGCTCACTTCTTGTCTGCTCCTCCATGCTGGCTCTCGCTCACTTCTTGTCCGCTCCTCCATGTTGGCTCTCGCTCACTTCTTGTCTGCTCCTCCATGTTGGCTCTCGCTCACTTCTTGTCCGCTCCTCCATGTTGGCTCTCGCTCACTTCTTGTCTGCTCCTCCATGCTGGCTCTCGCTCACTTCTTGCCTGCTCCTCCATGCTGGCTCTCGCTCACTTCTTGTCTGCTCCTCCATGCTGGCTCTCGCTCACTTCTTGTCCGCTCCTCCATGTTGGCTCTCGCTCACTTCTTGCCTGCTCCTCCATGCTGGCTCTCGCTCACTTCTTGCCCGCTCCTCCACTTCTTGCCCCGTGTTTGAGCTGTTTTTCTCTTTTCTGTGTCAGTTTTTCCAGAGGCCACAGATTCAGCCGCCACGTGCCACCATACAGAACAGCAGCCCCTCCATCCGAACGAGCGCACAGACCCCCGCTGCCGCCGTCTACCAGACCAACCAGCACATCATGATGGTGAATCATCTGCCCATGCCGTACGCGATGCCCCAGGGTCCGCAGTACTGCATCCCCCAGGTACCGCCGCTGCTCAGCAGTGCCTCCTCACCCTCCGCAGTGGACATCATGTTCTGCTCTGTCTCTGCAGTATCGTCACAGCACTCCTCCGTATTTGGGACCCCCTCAGCAGTACCCTGTGCAGCCCCCCGGTCCAAACCCGTTTTATCCAGGCCCGGGACCTGGGGAGTTCCCAGCGCCGTACGGTAAGGACGCCATGGGCTCTCGCCCTGTGTGGACAAGTGAGGCTGGGTTTGCTGAGCTTTTGCTGTCACGTTCCAGGGGCCCCATTTTACCCCAGTCAGCCGGTGTACCAGTCTGCGCCGATCATAGTGCCTACCCAGCAGCCGCAGCAGCCGCCACCGCCCACCAAGAGGGAGAAGAAGACGGTGAGTGTCCGGAAGTGTCTGACCGTGGAGCTTCTGCCAGGGGTCAGTGGGTCACCAGGAATGTTCCTTCACTTCCAGATCCGAATCCGAGACCCCAATCAGGGCGGCAAAGACATCACTGAGGAGATCATGTCAGGGGGAGGAAGTCGGAATCCCACCCCGCCGATCCTGCGGCCCAGCTCCACGCCCACCCCACCTCAGGTAAGGGACGCCCCACCCACGCCGTGCTTACCAATGTCTGCACACGTTATGGGGACAACGTATCTTACAAAGAAAGAGTACGGGCTCATCTGTCTGCAGGACCTGCACTGATCACGGAGGCAGGGGGTCCCGTGTCCCCCATATTAGTGGCGCATGTGCATTGCTCTGCAGAATCTGTGACCTCAGTGCAGCTCCTTGTTACTCCACCAGAACAGTATGCAGAACACCCTGCCACGACTGTGGTGGGCACCGGGCAGCTTAGCATGGAGGGAGGCTGCAGGCCGAGTGCTGCGGGGGGCTGCAGGCCGAGTGCTGCGGGGGGCTGCAGGCCGAGTGCTGCGGGGGGCTGCAGGCCGAGTGCTGCGGGGGGCTGCATCTTGTGGTTCTGTTAACCAGTGGCCCCAATATGTGGACTTGGCCCATGTAGAGTGCAGTGCATTGTGGGAGCTGGTGCCATACACCTGGACGGATAGACAGGATCCAAAGAGCGTACATATCAGAATCAGCCACACGTCTGATGTGTGTGGGGTCCTGATCAGCCGCATGTCTGATGTGTGTGGGGGTCCTGATCAGCCGCGTGTCTGATGTGTGTGGGGTCCTGATCAGCCACACGTCTGATGTGTGTGGGGGTCCTGATCAGCCACACGTCTGATGTGTGTGGGGGTCCTGATCAGCCGCGTGTCTGATGTGTGTGGGGGTCCTGATCAGCCGCGTGTCTGATGTGTGTGGGGGTCCTGATCAGCCACACGTCTGATGTGTGTGGGGTCCTGATCAGCCACACGTCTGATGTGTGTGGGGTCCTGATCAGCCACACGTCTGATGTGTGTGGGGTCCTGATCAGCCACACGTCTGATGTGTGTGGGGTCCTGATCAGCCACACGTCTGATGTGTGTGGGGTCCTGATCAGCCACACGTCTGATATGTGTGGGGGTCCTGATCAGCCGCATGTCTGATGTGTGTGGGGGTCCTGATCAGCCGCATGTCTGATGTGTGTGGGGTCCTGATCAGCCGCATGTCTGATGTGTGTGGGGGTCCTGATCAGCCACACGTCTGATGTGTGTGGGGGTCCTGATCAGCCACACGTCTGATGTGTGTGGGGGTCCTGATCAGCCACACGTCTGATGTGTGTGGGGTCCTGATCAGCCACACGTCTGATGTGTGTGGGGTCCTGATCAGCCACACGTCTGATGTGTGTGGGGGTCCTGATCAGCCGCATGTCTGATGTGTGTGGGGTCCTGATCAGCCGCGTGTCTGATGTGTGTGGGGGTCCTGATCAGCCACACGTCTGATGTGTGTGGGGGTCCTGATCAGCCACACGTCTGATGTGTGTGGGGGTCCTGATCAGCCGCGTGTCTGATGTGTGTGGGGGTCCTGATCAGCCACACGTCTGATGTGTGTGGGGGTCCTGATCAGCCACACGTCTGATGTGTGTGGGGGTCCTGATCAGCCACACGTCTGATGTGTGTGGGGGTCCTGATCAGCCACACGTCTGATGTGTGTGGGGTCCTGATCAGCCACACGTCTGATGTGTGTGGGGTCCTGATCAGCCACACGTCTGATGTGTGTGGGGGTCCTGATCAGCCGCATGTCTGATGTGTGTGGGGTCCTGATCAGCCGCGTGTCTGATGTGTGTGGGGGTCCTGATCAGCCACACGTCTGATGTGTGTGGGGGTCCTGATCAGCCACACGTCTGATGTGTGTGGGGGTCCTGATCAGCCGCGTGTCTGATGTGTGTGGGGGTCCTGATCAGCCACACGTCTGATGTGTGTGGGGGTCCTGATCAGCCACACGTCTGATGTGTGTGGGGTCCTGATCAGCCACACGTCTGATGTGTGTGGGGTCCTGATCAGCCACACGTCTGATATGTGTGGGGGTCCTGATCAGCCGCATGTCTGATGTGTGTGGGGTCCTGATCAGCCGCATGTCTGATGTGTGTGGGGTCCTGATCAGCCGCATGTCTGATGTGTGTGGGGGTCCTGATCAGCCACACGTCTGATGTGTGTGGGGGTCCTGATCAGCCACACGTCTGATGTGTGTGGGGGTCCTGATCAGCCACACGTCTGATGTGTGTGGGGGTCCTGGAGCATGGCAGTAGGGCTGATGATCTGATGTGGGGCTTAGGGCAGAAATATCCACAGGGTTCATGTCACGTTGTAGATGTTCATGATAGATAGTCAATGATGGAGAGCTTGTGGGAACCAGTCCGGTCTCATCATAGTGTCAGCTCTTGTGTCACACAATGTTCTTAAGTCTTTGTCAGACTCCTCTAATTGTAACGTCTTTCTCTTTCCTTCTTTTTATCTGTTTCCTTTTTTTCTCACCTTAAATTTACTTGAATTGACACCTTTTTTTCTTTCTGATTTGTGCTTGGTTTTTGCTTCACCCTCTTCCCATCCCCTCCTCCCTCCATCTTCTCTCCCCGTCCCGTCCTCCCTCCATCTTCTCTCCCCATCCCCTCCTCCCTCTGTCTTCTCTTCCCGTCTCGTCCTCCCTCTGTCTTCTCTCTCCGTCCCGTCCTCCCTCCGTCTCGTCCTCCCTCTGTCTTCTCTCTCCGTCCCGTCCTCCCTCCGTCTTCTCTCTCCGTCCCGTCCTCCCTCCGTCTTCTCTCTCCGTCCCGTCCTCCCTCCGTCTTCGCTCTCCGTCCCGTCCTCCCTCCGTCTTCTCTCTCCGTCCCGTCTTCTCTCTCCGTCCCGTCCTCCCTCCGTCTTCTCTCTCCGTCTCGTCCTCCCTCCGTCTTCTCTCTCCGTCCCGTCCTCCCTCCGTCTTCTCTCTCCGTCTCGTCCTCCCTCTGTCTTCTCTCTCCGTCCCGTCCTCCCTCCGTCTTCTCTCTCCGTCCCGTCCTCCCTCCGTCTTCGCTCTCCGTCCCGTCCTCCCTCCGTCTTCTCTCTCTGTCCCGTCCTCCCTCCGTCTTCTCTCCCCATCCCGTCCTCCCTCCGTCTTCTCTCTCCGTCCCGTCCTCCCTCCGTCTTCTCTCTCCGTCCCGTCCTCCCTCCGTCTTCTCTCTCCGTCCCGTCCTCCCTCCGTCTTCTCTCTCCGTCCCGTCCTCCCTCCGTCTTCTCTCTCCGTCCCGTCCTCCCTCCGTCTTCTCTCTCCGTCCCGTCCTCCCTCTGTCTTCTCTCTCCGTCCCATCCTCCCTCTGTCTTCTCTTCCCGTCCTGTCCTCCCTCCGTCTACTCTGCCCCGTTCCGTCTACTCTGCCCCGTTCCGTCTACTCTGCCCCGCTCCGTCTACTCTGCCCCGCTCCGTCTACTCTGCCCCGCTCCGTCTACTCTGCCCCGCTCCGTCTCCTCTGCCCCGTTCCGTCTCTTCTGCCCCGTTCCGTCTCCTCTGCCCCGTTCCGTCTCCTCTGCCCCGTTCCGTCTCCTCTGCCCCCGTTCCGTCTCCTCTGCCCCCGTTCCGTCTCCTCTGCCCCCGTTCCGTCTCCTCTGCCCCCGTTCCGTCTCCTCTGCCCCCGTTCCGTCTCCTCTGCCCCCGTTCCGTCTCCTCTGCCCCCGTTCGGTCTCCTCTGCCCCCGTTCGGTCTCCTCTGCCCCCGTTCCGTCTACTCTGCCCCCGTTCCGTCTACTCTGCCCCCGCTCCGTCTACTCTGCCCCCGCTCCGTCTACTCTGCCCCCGCTCCGTCTACTCTGCCCCGCTCCGTCTACTCTGCCCCGCTCCGTCTACTCTGCCCCGCTCCGTCTCCTCTGCCCCGTTCCGTCTCCTCTGCCCCGTTCCGTCTCCTCTGCCCCGTTCCGTCTCCTCTGCCCCGTTCCGTCTCCTCTGCCCTGTTCCGTCTCCTCTGCCCCCGTTCCGTCTCCTCTGCCCCCGTTCCGTCTCCTCTGCCCCCGTTCCGTCTACTCTGCCCCCGCTCCGTCTACTCTGCCCCCGCTCCGTCTACTCTGCCCCCGCTCCGTCTACTCTGCCCCGCTCCGTCTACTCTGCCCCGCTCCGTCTACTCTGCCCCGCTCCGTCTACTCTGCCCCCGTTCCGTCTACTCTGCCCCGCTCCGTCTCCTCTGCCCCGTTCCGTCTCCTCTGCCCCTTTCCGTCTCCTCTGCCCCCGCTCCGTCTACTCTGCCCCGCTCCGTCTACTCTGCCCCGCTCCGTCTACTCTGCCCCGCTCCGTCTCCTCTGCCCCGTTCCGTCTCCTCTGCCCCGTTCCGTCTCCTCTGCCCCGTTCCGTCTCCTCTGCCCCGTTCCGTCTCCTCTGCCCCGTTCCGTCTCCTCTGCCCCCGTTCCGTCTCCTCTGCCCCCGTTCCGTCTCCTCTGCCCCCGTTCCGTCTCCTCTGCCCCCGTTCCGTCTACTCTGCCCCCGCTCCGTCTACTCTGCCCCCGCTCCGTCTACTCTGCCCCCGCTCCGTCTACTCTGCCCCCGCTCCGTCTACTCTGCCCCGCTCCGTCTACTCTGCCCCGCTCCGTCTACTCTGCCCCGCTCCGTCTCCTCTGCCCCGCTCCGTCTCCTCTGCCCCGTTCCGTCTCCTCTGCCCCGTTCCGTCTCCTCTGCCCCGTTCCGTCTCCTCTGCCCCCGTTCCGTCTACTCTGCCCCCGTTCCATCTACTCTGCCCCGTTCCGTCTTTTCTTCCCGTCCTGTCCTCCCTCCATCTTCTCTCCCCGTCCCATCTTCCCTCCGTCTACTCTGCCCCGTTCCGTCTCCTCTGCCCCCGTTCCGTCTCCTCTGCCCCCGTTCCGTCTCCTCTGCCCCCGTTCCGTCTCCTCTGCCCCCGTTCCGTCTCCTCTGCCCCCGTTCCGTCTCCTCTGCCCCCGTTCCGTCTACTCTGCCCCGTTCCGTCTACTCTGCCCCGTTCCGTCTACTCTGCTGCATCCCGTCCTCCATGATCTGCTGTCACCTTCTGACCCTTTTCATAATTGGGTTTTTCCGTTGTGCTATCTGGCTCACTGTTTCTCCCCGTTTTGCTAGTTTTTTTGTTCACGCGCTCATTATCACCCTCTTTTGTACTTCAAATCCCAGCAGCTTCACAACCCGGCTCCTGAGCACAGTCCAGTGGTGTATGGGACTGTGGAGAGCCCCCATCTCACTGCCGCCCGGGAGCACAAAGCAGGTAGGATCCCCCCGACCTTCATAACATGCACCTAATGTGTAATGCCAGGAGGATCTAACACAGGACAGACGGTGGCTAACTCAGGATCACTAAAGTATGTACACAGCAGAATAGTGAGTGCAGCTCTGGGGTATAATACAGGAGGTAACTCAGGATCAGCAGAATAGTGAGTGCAGCTCTGGAGTATAATACAGGAGGTAACTCAGGATCAGTAATGTAATGTATGTACACAGTGACTGCACCAGCAGAATAGTGAGTGCAGCTCTGGAGTATAATACAGGAGGTAACTCAGGATCAGTAATGTAATGTATGTACACAGTGACTGCACCAGCAGAATAGTGAGTGCAGCTCTGGAGTATAATACAGGATGTAACTGAGGATCAGTAATGTAATGTATGTACACAGTGACTGCACCAGCAGAATAGTGAGTGCAGCTCTGGAGTATAATACAGGATGTAACTCAGGATCAGTAATGTAATGTATGTACACAGTGACTGCACCAGCAGAATAGTGAGTGCAGCTCTGGGGTATAATACAGGGGGTAACTCAGGATCAGTAATGTAATGTATGTACACAGTGACTGCACCAGCAGAATAGTGAGTGCAGCTCTGGCGTATAATACAGGAGGTAACTCAGGATCAGTAATGTAATGTATGTACACAGTGACTGCACCAGCAGAATAGTGAGTGCAGCTCTGGCGTATAATACAGGAGGTAACTCAGGATCAGTAATGTATGCACACAGTGACTGCACCAGCAGAATAGTGAGTGCAGCTCTGGCGTATAATACAGGATGTAACTCAGGATCAGTAATGTAATGTATGTACACAGTGACTGCACCAGCAGAATAGTGAGTGCAGCTCTGGAGTATAATACAGGAGGTAACTCAGGATCAGTAATGTAATGTATGTACACAGTGACTGCACCAGCAGAATAGTGAGTGCAGCTCTGGGGTATAATACAGGATGTAACTCAGGATCAGTAATGTAATGTATGTACACAGTGACTGCTCCAGCAGAATATTGAGTGCAGCTCTGGAGTATAATACAGGATGTAACTCAGGATCAGTAATGTAATGTGCACAGTGACTGCACCAGCAGAATAGTGAGTGCAGCTCTGGAGTATAATACAGGATGTAATTCAGGATCAGTAATGTAATGTATGTACACAGTGACTGCACCAGCAGAATAGTGAGTGCAGCTCTGGGGTATAATACAGGATGTAACTCAGGATCAGTCATGTAATGTATGTACACAGTGACTGCACCAGCAGAATAGTGAGTGCAGCTCTGGAGTATAATACAGGATGTAACTCAGGATCAGTAATGTAATGTATGTACACAGTGACTGCACCAGCAGAATAGTGAGTGCAGCTCTGGAGTATAATACAGGATGTAACTCAGGATCAGTAATGTATGTACACAGTGACTGCACCAGCAGAATAGTGAGTGCAGCTCTGGAGTATAATACAGGATGTAACTCAGGATCAGTAATGTAATGTATGTACACAGTGACTGCACCAGCAGAATAGTGAGTGCAGCTCTGGGGTATAATACAGGATGTAACTCAGGATCAGTAATGTATGTACACAGTGACTGCACCAGCAGAATAGTGAGTGCAGCTCTGGAGTATAATACAGGATGTAACTCAGGATCAGTAATGTATGTACACAGTGACTGCACCAGCAGAATAGTGAGTGCAGCTCTGGAGTATAATACAGGATGTAACTCAGGGTCAGTCATGTAATGTATGTACACAGTGACTGCACCAGCAGAATAGTGAGTGCAGCTCTGGAGTATAATACAGGATGTAACTCAGGATCAGTAATGTAATGTATGTACACAGTGACTGCACCAGCAGAATAGTGAGTGCAGCTCTGGGGTATAATACAGGATGTAACTCAGGATCAGTAATGTATGTACACAGTGACTGCACCAGCAGAATAGTGAGTGCAGCTCTGGAGTATAATACAGGATGTAACTCAGGATCAGTAATGTATGTACACAGTGACTGCTCCAGCAGAATAGTGAGTGCAGCTCTGGGGTATAATACAGGATGTAACTCAGGATCAGTAATGTAATGTATGTACACAGTGACTGCACCAGCAGAATAGTGAGTGAAGCTCTGGAGTATAATACAGAAGGTAACTCAGGATCAGTAATGTAATGTATGTACACAGTGACTGCACCAGCAGAATAGTGAGTGCAGCTCTGAGGTATAATACAGGAGGTAACTCAGGATCAGTAATGTAATGTATGTACACAGTGACTGCACCAGCAGAATAGTGAGTGCAGCTCTGGAGTATAATACAGGATGTAACTCAGGATCAGTAATGTAATGTATACAGTGACTGCACCAGCAGAATAGTGAGTGCAGCTCTGGAGTATAATACAGGATGTAACTCAGGATCAGTAATGTATGTACACAGTGACTGCACCAGCAGAATAGTGAGTGCAGCTCTGGAGTATAATACAGGAGGTAACTCAGGATCAGTAATGTAATGTATGTACACAGTGACTGCACCAGCAGAATAGTGAGTGCAGCTCTGAGGTATAATACAGGAGGTAACTCAGGATCAGTAATGTAATGTATGTACACAGTGACTGCACCAGCAGAATAGTGAGTGCAGCTCTGGAGTATAATACAGGATGTAACTCAGGATCAGTAAGGTTTTGTATGTAGACAGTGACTGCACCAGCAGAATAGTGAGTGCAGCTCTGGAGTATAATACAGGATGTAACTCAGGATCAGTAATGTAATGTATACAGTGACTGCACCAGCAGAATAGTGAGTGCAGCTCTGGAGTATAATACAGGAGGTAACTCAGGATCAGTAAGGTTTTGTATGTAGACAGTGACTGCGCCAGCAGAATAGTGAGTGCAGCTCTGGGGTATAATACAGGATGTAACTCAGGATCAGTAATGTAATGTATGTACACAGTGACTGCACCAGCAGAATAGTGAGTGCAGCTCTGGAGTATAATACAGGATGTAACTCAGGATCAGTAATGTAATGTATACAGTGACTGCACCAGCAGAATAGTGAGTGCAGCTCTGGAGTATAATACAGGATGTAACTCAGGATCAGTAATGTAATGTAGACAGTGACTGCACCAGCAGAATAGTGAGTGCAGCTCTGGAGCATAGTACAGGATCAGTCAGGCTTTGTATGCAGACAGTGATGTTTGGTGATGGGACGCCCGGCTGGAGCTGTAGTTTTGTCTCCATATTGTCAGTCCCCAGTTGATAACTTTTGACTCTTGTGTTTTCTGTAGAAGAGAATCCCATACCGGAGCCCACCCTGAAAGCTTCTCCTCCTGCCCTCCTCCGCCTGAAGCCCACCGACCATGGCAGTTGTGCAGTGCTGGAGGCGATGCCAGACCCCGTACCGTCAGACTCCAGGCCAGAGCCCCTGCAGACGTCGGGCCCATTACCTGCCCCGGTGGTGGTGGCCCCCGCAGTGGCCCCAGCTTTTCCCGGCCTCCTGGAGGACGGTGATGTTGCGTCGCTGGAGTCTGCCCTTCTTGGTGAAGCCGCCGCTGTCTCCGATGATGAGGAGGATCTATGCAAGGATCCGCGGGCGCTTCCCGCAGCTGCTGACCCCCCGGCGACTGCTCTGGAAATGAACGGCATAAGCTATGGACTTCTGACAACTGACAACTCTGTGGGCGAGGAAGGAACAGATGCCCCCGAGCTGGCGCCCCCCACAGACCTGAGCATAGAATGCACCTCTCCAAACGTGCCTGTGTCATCACTACAGTCAGACTCGCCCCCTCCCCCGCTCATTGCCGCTGCTCAGTGCACCACTAAAACCTCCCCCCCCGCTGCCGTTCTGCCAGCCGCGGGCCCCGAGCACATGGAGGGGCAGGAGGGCCCCCGGACGGCCCTTGTGGACGGGGCCACAGACTCTGCAGACATTGGACTGGTGGAGGACGACTCTGAGCTGGAAACCAGCGTCACACTTCTCAGCTTCAGCTCCAGGAGGAGTCCTGTGGAAGGTGAGCGGCCGCCCGGAGCTGTACTCGTCGCCTCCCCGTATTATGGAGCGCAGCTCCGGGCGCATTGCTCTGCAGCGTGCTGCGTACACCAAACAGTCCGGGAGGTAGGACGATGCAGAGCAGAATTGTGATTGCAGCTTTGGAAGTAAAGGTACCTTCACACTGAGCAACTTTTGAACGATAACGATAGCGATCCGTGACGTTGCAGCGTCCTGGCTAGCGATCTCGTTGTGTTTGATACGCAGCAGCGATCAGGATCCTGCTGTGCCATCGTTGGTCGGAGCTAGAAGTCCAGAACTTTATTTCGTCGCTGGATCTCCCGCTGACATCGCTGGATCGGCGTGTGTGACGCTGATCCAGCGATGTGTTCACCTGTAACCAGGGTAAATATCAGGTTACTAAGTGCAGGGCCGCGCTTAGTAACCCGATATTTACCCTGGTTACCATCGTAAAAGTAAAAAAAAACAAACCCACTACATACTTACATTCTGGTGTCTGTCACGTCCCCCGCCGTCAGCTTCCCACACTGACTGTGAGCGCCGGCCGTAAAGCAGAGCACAGCGGTGACGTCACTGCTGTGCTGTGCTTTACGGCCGGCGCTGACACAGTGCAGGGAAGGTGACGCCGGGGGACGTGACAGACACCAGAATGTTTGTTTTTTTAACATTTACAATTGTAACCAAGGTAAACATCGGGTTACTAAGCGCGGCCCTGCACTTAGTAACCCAATCTTTACCCTGGTTACCCAGGGACTTCGGGTCGTATCAGGTCGTATCGCTGGTCGTGATCGTTGGTAAATCGTTTAGTGTAACGGTACCTTTACAGGAGTAAGATAAAGATCAATAGATGGTTCTCCTATTGACTCTATGGTGATGGGGCATGTTGTCCTGAGACTACCTGCTGGGGGTTGTAGTCTGGACTGCCGCGACATGAAGATGGTTCAGCGTCTGATGGTGACTCGGGGCGACTCGACCTCGATGAGACATTCTCAGTGTCATCACTTACCCGTGTGCTCTCTGAGATTGCAGCTCTGGGGGAGAGCGGATCCTGCGCTCTGCGGATGGCGCCCAGAGATCTGCCCATAGCGCGAGGCGGCGCCGAGCTCAGGCTCTACCCAGTGCTGCCCCGCTTGTCTCCTGGATTCAGTGCTCCTCCACTTGTCTCCTGGGTTCAGTGCTTCTCCGCTTGTCTCCTGGGTTCAGTGCTTCTCCACTTGTCTCCTGGGTTCAGTGCTTCTCCGCTTGTCTCCTGGGTTCAGTGCTTCTCCGCTTGTCTCCTGGGTTCAGTGCTTCTCCACTTGTCTCCTGGGTTCAGTGCTTCTCCGCTTGTCTCCTGGGTTCAGTGCTTCTCCACTTGTCTCCTGGGTTCAGTGCTTCTCCACTTGTCTCCTGGGTTCAGTGCTTCTCCGCTTGTCTCCTGGGTTCAGTGCTTCTCCGCTTGTCTCCTGGAGGCTGACGCTCCCTCTCTTGTCTCCTGGGTGCAGTGCTCCCCCTCTTGTCTCCTGGGGGCTGACGCTCCCCCTCTTGTCTCCTGGGGGCTGACGCTCCTCCTCTTGTCTCCTGGGGGCTGACGCTCCCCCTCTTGTCTCCTGGGGGCTGACGCTCCCCCTCTTGTCTCCTGGGGGCTGACGCTCCCTCTCTTGTCTCCTGGGTGCAGTGCTCCCCCTCTTGTCTCCTGGGGGCTGACGCTCCCCCTCTTGTCTCCTGGGGGCTGACGCTCCCCCTCTTGTCTCCTGGGGGCTGACGCTCCCCCTCTTGTCTCCTGGAGGCTGACGCTCCCCCTCTTGTCTCCTGGAGGCTGACGCTCCCCCTCTTGTCTCCTGGGGGCTGACGCTCCCCCTCTTGTCTCCTGGGGGCTGACGCTCCCCCTCTTGTCTCCTGGGGGCTGACGCTCCCCCTCTTGTCTCCTGGGGGCTGACGCTCCCCCTCTTGTCTCCT
This sequence comes from Ranitomeya imitator, assembly GCF_032444005.1. Taxonomy (NCBI): domain Eukaryota; kingdom Metazoa; phylum Chordata; class Amphibia; order Anura; family Dendrobatidae; genus Ranitomeya; species Ranitomeya imitator. The sequence goes on from NC_091291.1 coordinate 2,945,751, forward strand.
GGAGGCTGACGCTCCTCCTCTTGTCTCCTGGGGGCTGACGCTCCTCCTCTTGTCTCCTGGGGGCTGACGCTCCCCCTCTTGTCTCCTGGAGGCTGACGCTCCTCCTCTTGTCTCCTGGGGGCTGACGCTCCTCCTCTTGTCTCCTGGGGGCTGACGCTCCCCCTCTTGTCTCCTGGGGGCTGACGCTCCCCCTCTTGTCTCCTGGGGGCTGATGCTCCCCCTCTTGTCTCCTGGAGGCTGACGCTCCTCCTCTTGTCTCCTGGGGGCTGACGCTCCCCCTCTTGTCTCCTGGGGGCAGTGCTCCCCCTCTTGTCTCCTGGAGGCTGACGCTCCTCCTCTTGTCTCCTGGAGGCTGACGCTCCTCCTCTTGTCTCCTGGGGGCTGACGCTCCTCCTCTTGTCTCCTGGGGGCTGACGCTCCTCCTCTTGTCTCCTGGAGGCTGACGCTCCTCCTCTTGTCTCCTGGAGGCTGACGCTCCCCCTCTTGTCTCCTGGAGGCTGACGCTCCTCCTCTTGTCTCCTGGAGGCTGACGCTCCTCCTCTTGTCTCCTGGAGGCTGACGCTCCTCCTCTTGTCTCCTGGGGGCTGACGCTCCTCCTCTTGTCTCCTGGGGGCTGACGCTCCTCCTCTTGTCTCCTGGGGGCAGTGCTCCCCCTCTTGTCTCCTGGAGGCTGACGCTCCTCCTCTTGTCTCCTGGAGGCTGACGCTCCTCCTCTTGTCTCCTGGAGGCTGACGCTCCTCCTCTTGTCTCCTGGGGGCTGACGCTCCTCCTCTTGTCTCCTGGGGGCTGACGCTCCCCCTCTTGTCTCCTGGGGGCTGACGCTCCCTCTCTTGTCTCCTGGAGGCTGACGCTCCCCCTCTTGTCTCCTGGAGGCTGACGCTCCTCCTCTTGTCTCCTGGAGGCTGACGCTCCTCCTCTTGTCTCCTGGGGGCTGACGCTCCTCCTCTTGTCTCCTGGGGGCTGACGCTCCCCCTCTTGTCTCCTGGGGGCTGACGCTCCCCCTCTTGTCTCCTGGAGGCTGACGCTCCCCCTCTTGTCTCCTGGGGGCTGACGCTCCCCCTCTTGTCTCCTGGAGGCTGACGCTCCCCCTCTTGTCTCCTGGGGGCTGACGCTCCCCCTCTTGTCTCCTGGGGGCTGACGCTCCTCCTCTTGTCTCCTGGGGGCTGACGCTCCCCCTCTTGTCTCCTGGAGGCTGACGCTCCTCCTCTTGTCTCCTGGGGGCTGACGCTCCTCCTCTTGTCTCCTGGGGGCTGACGCTCCCCCTCTTGTCTCCTGGGGGCAGTGCTCCCCCTCTTGTCTCCTGGAGGCTGACGCTCCTCCTCTTGTCTCCTGGAGGCTGACGCTCCTCCTCTTGTCTCCTGGAGGCTGACGCTCCTCCTCTTGTCTCCTGGGGGCTGACGCTCCTCCTCTTGTCTCCTGGGGGCTGACGCTCCCCCTCTTGTCTCCTGGGGGCTGACGCTCCCCCTCTTGTCTCCTGGAGGCTGACGCTCCCCCTCTTGTCTCCTGGGGGCTGACGCTCCCCCTCTTGTCTCCTGGAGGCTGACGCTCCTCCTCTTGTCTCCTGGAGGCTGACGCTCCCCCTCTTGTCTCCTGGGGGCTGACGCTCCCCCTCTTGTCTCCTGGGGGCTGACGCTCCCTCTCTTGTCTCCTGGAGGCTGACGCTCCCCCTCTTGTCTCCTGGAGGCTGACGCTCCTCCTCTTGTCTCCTGGAGGCTGACGCTCCTCCTCTTGTCTCCTGGAGGCTGACGCTCCCCCTCTTGTCTCCTGGGGGCTGACGCTCCCCCTCTTGTCTCCTGGGGGCTGACGCTCCCTCTCTTGTCTCCTGGAGGCTGACGCTCCCCCTCTTGTCTCCTGGAGGCTGACGCTCCTCCTCTTGTCTCCTGGAGGCTGACGCTCCTCCTCTTGTCTCCTGGAGGCTGACGCTCCTCCTCTTGTTTCCTGGGGGCTGACGCTCCCCCTCTTGTCTCCTGGGGGCTGACGCTCCTCCTCTTGTCTCCTGGGGGCTGACGCTCCTCCTCTTGTCTCCTGGGGGCTGACGCTCCCCCTCTTGTCTCCTGGGGGCTGACGCTCCCCTGACTGTGACGCCTGCCGTGCTCCAGGATACACAGGATGGACCTCTTCATGATGTGGGGGTCTCTGTAAGATCCTGCTGTGCAGGTGGCCCCTTGGAGTCTTATCTGGGGGGCAGGTAATCAGATGATATAGAGCCGCTCATGATGAGATGTTTTGGAGGGTCGTGTGCTCGTCCCGTACTTTCTGCCTGTGATGCGGTTGCTTTTCTAAGGCCGGTTTCACACTAGCGTCTGTCTGCAGCGTGGGCCTGTGTTCTTCTTTCCTTAAGATGCGCATGCGTCTTGCTTACCAATATTTAACATTGTGTACGCCGGGACACGTGCTGTATGCAGATGCGTCCCCGTGCGTCGTGCCCGCCAAAAGCAACCTGTTCCTGTCCCTGCGTACACCGGCGTACACAGTGTTAAATACAGGTACGTAAGACGCATGCGGATCTTAAGGAAAGAAGTACGCAGGCCGACGCTGCGCACAGAAATACTAGTGTGAAACCGTCCTAATACACTTTGTAATTGTGTGATTTCACAACCTCTGTTTTCTGTCAGTGAATAGACATCTGGTGAAGGCTTGATACAATGTATCCACTGTGGAGAAACCTTGTAGCAAGCGATGAGAACAGGCAGTGTGCACTGACACATGGTCACAAGCCTCCAGCTGTGAGAAGTAGACATTCAGGACCGCTTGTCAGAGGGGTATCCCGGCCTCGCGTGGCCGGATCGCGGCTCCCCCCTGCCTCGCGTGGCCGGATCGCGGCTCCCCCCTGCCTCGCGTGGCCGGATCGCGGCTCCCCCCTGCCTCGCGTGGCTGGATCGCGGCTCCCCCCTGCCTCGCGTGGCCGGATCGCGGCTCCCCCCTGCCTCGCGTGATCCCATGATAGACATGCCGGTGATTTAGCCCCAGTCTGAGGCCCGTCTGACGCTCTCATTGTGATCTTCCAGCCCTCACAGTCGCAGCTTCACCAAAGATGTGGCAGACGCCAAAAAACGAGAGTCCAGAGGCTGAGGAGGCCGAGCCAGCAGAGGCTGAGGTGAGCTCCTGTACGGTGGGGGTGGTAGTTGTGGATGGAGTGCTACGCTCCTCTCGAGCACATGCCTAGGCCAAGAGACTTTCTGTTCTGCCTCCGGAGAACGCTGATGGGGTAACGGCGCTTCACAACTAGCGAGTCTGACATCACAGTGTCTGTTCTCAGGAGCAGAGCGAGGCCACGGGGGAGAAGGGCGCAGAGGAAGAGGGAAAGGGTGCAGAGGCCAAACAGCTGGATCTGACTGATGGACCGCCGGAGGAGAACGGCGACCCAGAACCTCTGCGGAACTGCGAGGACATAGTCTCCGAAGGGGAAGGAATGGAGCCCGCCACTCCAGAGGAGACATACCCCTATAAGTCAGGTAGTGTGCTTACATAGCATGCCACACACCACACGGGCATCCAGAATAGTGAGTGCAGCTCTGGAGTATAATACAGGAGGTAACTCAGGATCAGTAATGTAATGTATGTACACAGTGACTGCACCAGCAGAATAGTGAGTGCATCTCTGGAGTATAATACAGGAGGTAACTCAGGATCAGTAATGTAATGTATGTACACAGTGACTGCACCAGCAGAATAGTGAGTGCAGCTCTGGGGTATAATACAGGATGTATCTCAGGATCAGTAATGTAATGTATGTACACAGTGACTGCACTAGCAGAATAGTGAGTGCAGCTCTGGGGAATAATACAGGAGGTAACTCAGGATCAGTAATGTAATGTATGTACACAGTGACTGCACCAGCAGAATAGTGAGTGCAGCTCTGGAGTATAATACAGGATGTAACTCAGGATCAGTAATGTAATGTATGTACACAGTGACTGCACCAGCAGAATAGTGAGTGCAGCTCTGGAGTATAATACAGGATGTAACTCAGGATCAGTAATGTAATGTATGTACACAGTGACTGCACAAGCAGAATAGTGAGTGCAGCTCTGGAGTATAATACAGGATGTAACTCAGGATCAGTAATGTAATGTATGTACACAGTGACTGCACCAGCAGAATAGTGAGTGCAGCTCTGGAGTATAATACAGGAGGTAACTCAGGATCAGTAATGTAATGTATGTACACAGTGACTGCACCAGCACAATAGTGAGCTCAGTTGTAGTGAAATATGTATAGGTTTAGGCTGCAGGTCTCACCCAGGTGTTAATATGTATTTTCCTGAGACAAGCACACTTCTGTCTCCAATCTCACCAGAGGGTCCTGCTGGGAATCAGAAACATTTGACACCTCCTAGCTCTTTGAAGAGAGATGTCAATTACAGCCTGACATTATCTATCTGTGGGAAGCTTTACACAAAGAATCTCAGAGAAAATAATATATTTATTGGGGGCGCGGCCATGGTCCAATCAAAAACAAGCAATTAGACTATCAACTTGAGGGGCTGGTCTAGAAATCTGACCTCCAGGGTAACTCTATAAATTAGGCTTGTATACATTCAAAATTGTTCACATGTGAGGGCAGCCTGGGAAGATGATGTGATCCAGTCTATATTCATCCTACCCTCAGAGAGCAGAAGCAGACTACAAGTCATCTATTTCTGTAAGTTTTCTCCTGTTTATTTTATACGGTTTTGCATAGTTGTGTCTATTTATTATCATATCTTTATACCTTTTTCTTCACTGTAAGCGCTGAACCTTTTTTTATTAAAGCATAAAACTTTTAACAGTTGAACCTTGTATGTTCTAAAGAATCCATAGCCTAAGGTGTGTGACCCTTATGAGTAGTAAACAGTAGTAGTAATATTTCCGGGACTCATCGCCTGTGTATTCGGTGAGTGGTGGCAGTGTGTATGAGCGGGTGTGTGGCCTGGGTCGGTGTGTGATTTATGCTCCCATTACAGCATAGGACAGAGGTTGAATGCTGGACTGAGAGTGGGGAGATAGATTAACGCTTGGAGGCGCAACCCCCAGTCACGTGCTGAGAGTGGATACGTGACAAATTAGTGACACCACGGAGAAGGGATCAGTAATTTATGTACACAGTGTGCAGTGTCTTTGGAGTATACCTTTGTGGACGCTTTATCCCTTGGGGTTTTGCGGAGATGCTTGGGTTCCATCCTGTACTCATTGATCTCCTAGGACCTGGAGCAGCAGATCCGTCCCCCCAGGACACGTCCCCCGATGTCCCTTCACCACCAGCCTCTATTGTGCCGAGTGAAGGAAAGCGACAGTACGATCGGGATTTTCTCCTGGGCTTCCAGTTCATGCCGGCCTGTGTACAGAAGCCAGAAGGGTTGCCGCCCATCAGTGACGTGGTCTTGGACAAGGTGAGGAGAGCGAGGTCTGTGCTGCTTCTTAGGTCTCTGTTGTGGGGGGTGTGACTGTGGAGGAGGTCCCGGGGGTCCTGCTCGCTGGCCCGGACATCTGCGCTGATGAATGTGATGGGCGCTGTATTACTGTGAAGATGTTGGGGTCGTCGTTGATGTGTTTGTGTAGGGCAGGCAGTTTCCAGGAGATTGTTCTGTCTTATTGCCTCGTTACTCTTCGGTCATATGTTACTGTCCATTCACAGATCAATCAGCCAAAGCTTGCGATGAGGACCCTGGACCCTCGCATGCTGCAGAAGGGGCCCGACTTCACCCCTGCCTATGCAGACTTTGGCCGGTTGGCCCCTGGCGGGCGCGGAGTGCCTGTAAGTCTACACATACTGTGTTCTGTCGTGAGAGTGCTCCCCCGTGCGATAGCGAGAGGTCTGAGCTCTGATTTGAAAGCTTGTAAAGTTTTTGCTGTTGTGTCCCCCAGTTGCTGAATGTTGGGGGTCCCAGACGTTCACAACCAGGGCAGAGGCGGGAGCCCAGAAAAATAATCATGAACATTTCAGTAACAGATGACGTGCACCTGAAGAAAGCCGAGAACGCGTGGAAGCCGAGCGTAAAGAGGGAGTCCCAGGCGGAGGACCCGGAGAGCATCCGGACACAGGCGAGTGCACACAGGGAGGCGCCGGGCCGCAGGGGGTCTCTGCCCGGGTCTCTGCGCCTCTCTATCATGGACCCTCTTCTTGCAGGCTCTTTTCCGTAAGGTTCGGAGCATTTTGAACAAGCTGACACCTCAGATGTTCAACCAGCTGATAAAGCAGGTGATGGATCTGACTGTGGACACTGAGGAGCGACTGAAAGGTGTGATAGACCTGGTGTTTGAGAAGGCCATCGATGAGCCCAGCTTCTCCGTGGCGTATGCCAACATGTGCCGATGCCTCGCCACGGTGAGTAAAAAGACAGCGTGGACTGTATTTGTGAATAGTGCAGTAATTCAGTGTCTGTCCGTGGCAGCCACGTGCCAACCGTGACCTTGCTCATCATGTAAGATATCTAACGATGATGGCGTCCAGGGATTGTCCATCTCAACAGTGCCCCGGATCCTGGTCTGCGGCCGTGGAGACGTAGTTGGTGGTAATTACGTTCCTTTTAGAAGAATTTGGAGACATACACTAAGTCCACCCTCGGCATTGTGTTCCCGGCCATGACACAAAGCGCCCATCAGTGGGGGAGCGAGTGTTACCTCCATCCATCAATTCTAGGAGCAAACATGAACTCTTACAGAGTCACCAGAACCAGGGGCAAAACCTGACCAAAGCCGAGCCGCGATCCCTGGCCCCGATTCTTCAGGACCGGCGACGTTCACAGAGGCTGTGATCAGGGTGGTCCTGGAGTGAGCCCCCCCGATTCACTGACAGGAACATGTTATGTGTCGTGCACTGGGTTCACCTCGCCACAAGTCTTACTCCGGTCAGAGACTGGAGTCAGGCGTCTGCTGTACGGAGCAGCTCTCATGAGTCCGTCTCTGAGGTCTGTTCACCCCGCTTGGTGCGGCGCAGTGGACCCTCATGGCCGCCCTCATCCTTACAGAAGGGTCACTGGTGTTTAGGTGATTTTTACTGTTGTTGTAGTTGAAAGTACCAATGGCCGACAAGCCCGGCAGCACTGTGAACTTCCGCAAGTTACTGCTCAACCGATGTCAGAAGGAGTTCGAAAAGGACAAAGCGGATGACGATGTCTTCGAGAAGAAGCAGAAAGACCTGGAGTTGGCTACAACAGTAAGAGGAGATGTGTGCGGGAGGTTCCTGCTGCTCGGCCGCTGTTGTGGGTGAGGGGATAGTCTAATATTGGGGGCTCCAGCCGCCATGTTGGACTTCATCTTGCTGAGGGTAGAGGGGCGCTGCAGCTTCGTGTTGGATTCTCTCCATGTATATCTGCTTGGCCACGTGTCCTCTGGAGATTAGTGGCAGCTCGTCGAGGTGTTCACCTCCACATGCCTCTGTATGTTTCTAGTTCCCCTTTATTACCAGGGAGGTGTCTGTGCCCCCCATATGATCGGCGACATCTCTCTGTGTCAGCAGCCGGAGGAGAAGACCCGTCTTCAGGAGGAACTGGAGGAAGCTAGAGACAAGGCGCGGCGGAGATCCATAGGGAACATAAAGTTCATTGGAGAACTGTTCAAGCTGAAGATGTTGACGGAGGCCATCATGCACGACTGTGTGGTGAAACTGCTGAAAAACCATGACGAGGAGTCTCTGGAGTGTCTGTGCCGCCTGCTCACCACCATTGGCAAAGACCTGGATTTCGAGAAGGCAAAGGTGACCATTGAGCGGTAGCCGTAGGCTTGTAGAAGCGTGTGGCCACCCGGCCCCTGATCACCCACGTATGCTCTGATTGTTCCAGCCCCGGATGGATCAGTATTTCCACCAGATGGAGAAGATAGTGAAGGAGCGGAAAACGTCGTCCAGGATCCGCTTCATGCTGCAGGACGTCATAGACCTCAGACTGGTACCTGCTGCCATCATCATCATCTTCTCCTCCATATTTTGCTTTAAAATCTACAACTATCTAATTTCTATCCTTTACACAGTGCAACTGGGTGTCGCGGAGAGCAGACCAGGGCCCCAAAACCATCGAGCAGATCCACAAAGAGGCCAAAATAGAGGAGCAGGAGGAGCAGAGGAAAGTGCAGCAACTGATGACCAAAGAGAAGCGCCGGCCAGGTAAGATGCAGCCTGGCCAGGTAAGATCCGGCACGTCAGGGGCCACCGCTCATACTGTACCCGTTGTCTCTTGGCAGCCGTGCAGCGAGCGGAGGAGGGTGGATGGAACATGGTCCAAGGCACAAAGAATAACCGAGTCCTGGACCCCACCAAGTTCCTGAAGATCACCAAGGTAAGAAGTGGGGGCCGTGGGGTTGAGTGCATGGTCTCTAGCGTCCATGCTTGTGGGGTGACTCTTTATTCTCTCACAGCCCACCATTGATGACAAGATCCAGCTGGTGCCCAAGGCTCAGCTCGGCAGCTGGGGGAAAGGGAGCAGTGGCGGGGCCAAGACTAGTGAGATAGGTGAGTCTGGAGGCTGCCCGGGGCGGGTGAGTCTGGAGGCTGCCCGGGGCGGGTGAGTCTGGAGGCTGCCCGGGGCGGGTGAGTCTGGACGCTGCCCGGGGCGGGTGAGTCTGGATGCTGCCCGGGGCGGGTGAGTCTGGATGCTGCCGGGGGCGGGTGAGTCTGGATGCTGCCGGGGGCGGGTGAGTCTGGATGCTGCCGTGGGCGGGTGAGTCTGGAAGCTGCCCGGGGCGGGTGAGTCTGGAAGCTGCCCGGGGCGGGTGAGTCTGGAAGCTGCCCGGGGCGGGTGAGTCTGGACGCTGCCCGGGGCGGGTGAGTGGATGCTGCCCGGGGCGGGTGAGTCTGGATGCTGCCCGGGGCGGGTGAGTCTGGGCGCTGCCCGGGGCGGGTGAGTCTGGAGGCTGCCCGGGGTGGGTGAGTCTGGGCGCTGCCCGGGGTGGGTGAGTCTGGGCGCTGGGTCACGTCATCTCTGCCCTCCTGGACTGTGGCTTACGTTCAGTCTCCATTTCTGCAGAGTCCTCACGTCCAGGGGCCCCCGGTCTGAATCGATTCTCTGCCCTGCAGCCTGCAGTCTCCTCCTCAGCGTCCTCCACCATGTCAGACCTGGAAAGCCGCAGGATATTGACAAGGTATCCAGCCGTGGCGTGAGCAGAGGCCGTGCCGTACATGGAGGCTGTAACCTCCTCATGTGTTTGTATGCTGATTCTCCAGCCATGCCAACGTCGGTCGTGAGAGGAACGACAAGCCCGTGCCGCCCTCCACCCTGGCCTCTCGCCCCAGCAGCTTCCTGAGAGGCAGCGGAGCCAAGGACCTAATAGACAATCAAGAAGAACCGCGGCGAGAGACTCTGCACATGCCAAAACCGCCGCCCGCCTCCGCCGAGCAGGAGAAGGCCCCCAGCCTAGAGCGGACGCTCCGTGAACCTGGTGAGAGACGGCTCTGCGGCCTCCTGCACGTTGGCTCCTGTGCCCGCTGCTGACGTGGCGCTGACCCTGCACGGTGGCTCCTGTGCCCCATGCTGACGTGGTGCTGACCCTGCACGTTGGCTCCTGTGCCCGCAGCTGACGCGGCGCTGACCCTGCACGGTGGCTCCTGTGCCCACTGCGCTGACCCTGCACGGTGGCTCCTGTGCCCGCTGCGCTGACCCTGCATGGTGGCTCCTGTGCCCGCTGCGCTGACCCTGCTCGGTGGCTCCTGTGCCCGCTGCGCTGACCCTGCACGGTGGCTCCTGTGCCCGCTGTGCTGACCCTGCACGTTGGCTCCTGTGCCCGCTGCGCTGACCCTGCACGTTGGCTCCTGTGCCCGCTGCGCTGACCCTGCACGTTGGCTCCTGTGCCCGCTGCGCTGACCCTGCACGATGGCTCCTGTGCCCGCTGCGCTGACCCTGCTCGGTGGCTCCTGTGCCCGCTGCGCTGACCCTGCACGGTGGCTCCTGTGCCCGCTGCGCTGACCCTGCACGGTGGCTCCTGTGCCCGCTGCGCTGACCCTGCTCGGTGGCTCCTGTGCCCGCTGCGCTGACCCTGCACGGTGGCTCCTGTGCCCGCTGCGCTGACCCTGCATGTTGGCTCCTGTGCCCGCTGCGCTGACCCTGCACGTTGGCTCCTGTGCCCGCTGCGCTGACCCTGCACGTTGGCTCCTGTGCCCGCTGCGCTGACCCTGCACGATGGCTCCTGTGCCCGCTGCGCTGACCCTGCTCGGTGGCTCCTGTGCCCGCTGCGCTGACCCTGCACGGTGGCTCCTGTGCCCGCTGCTGACGTGGCGCTGACCCTGCACGGTGGCTCCTGTGCCCCATGCTGACGTGGTGCTGACCCTGCACGTTGGCTCCTGTGCCAGCAGCTGACGCGGCGCTGACCCTGCACGGTGGCTCCTGTGCCCACTGCGCTGACCCTGCACGGTGGCTCCTGTGCCCGCTGCGCTGACCCTGCTCGTTGGCTCCTGTGCCCGCTGCGCTGACCCTGCACGGTGGCTCCTGTGCCCGCTGCGCTGACCCTGCACGGTGGCTCCTGTGCCCGCTGCGCTGACCCTGCACGGTGGCTCCTGTGCCCGCTGCGCTGACCCTGCTCGGTGGCTCCTGTGCCCGCTGCGCTGACCCTGCACGGTGGCTCCTGTGCCCGCTGCGCTGACCCTGCACGGTGGCTCCTGTGCCCGCTGCGCTGACCCTGCTCGGTGGCTCCTGTGCCCGCTGCGCTGACCCTGCTCGTTGGCTCCTGTGCCCGCTGCGCTGACCCTGCACGGTGGCTCCTGTGCCCGCTGCGCTGACCCTGCACGGTGGCTCCTGTGCCCGCTGCGCTGACCCTGCTCGGTGGCTCCTGTGCCCGCTGCGCTGACCCTGCTCGTTGGCTCCTGTGCCCGCTGCGCTGACCCTGCACGGTGGCTCCTGTGCCCGCTGCGCTGACCCTGCACGGTGGCTCCTGTGCCCGCTGCGCTGACCCTGCTCGGTGGCTCCTGTGCCCGCTGCGCTGACCCTGCTCGTTGGCTCCTGTGCCCGCTGCGCTGACCCTGCACGGTGGCTCCTGTGCCCGCTGCGCTGACCCTGCACGGTGGCTCCTGTGCCCGCTGCGCTGACCCTGCATGTTGGCTCCTGTGCCCGCTGCGCTGACCCTGCACGTTGGCTCCTGTGCCCGCTGCGCTGACCCTGCACGTTGGCTCCTGTGCCCGCTGCGCTGACCCTGCACGTTGGCTCCTGTGCCCGCTGCGCTGACCCTGCACGTTGGCTCCTGTGCCCGCTGCGCTGACCCTGCACGGTGGCTCCTGTGCCCGCTGCGCTGACCCTGCACTTCTGTGTTTCTCGGTAGTGAAGTGTGAGACTCCAGAGTCCGACAAATCCCCGGTGTCAGAAGAGGAGCTGGAGCGGAAATCTAAGGCCATCATAGACGAGTTCCTGCACATCAACGACTATAAGGTCAGCCGCCGTCCTGCGGTGGGGTCCTGCGGTGGGTACAGCTGTGGGGTCCGGCGTTGGGTACAGCGATGGGGTCCGGCGGAGACCACCCAGGTGTGACCCCAGTCTCTTGTCTCCAGGAGGCCATGCAGTGTGTGGAGGAGCTCTCCGTACTGGGCTCGCTCTCTGTCTTTGTTCGTGTGGGGGTCGAGTCCACGCTGGAAAGGAGTCAGATCACCCGGGATCACATGGGACAACTGCTGTATCAGCTGGTGCAGGCGGGGAAGCTCAGCAAGCAGAGCTACTACAGCGGGTGAGGAGCGAGCGGCCCTGTGGGGTCCGCGGCCTTAGTGACCTGAGCTGCCCCTGAGCGTCAGTCATGGATGGAGGACTCGGACTAGAGGGCAATGGCGGAGGGGCCAGCGGGGCGCGTGCAGGGCACTGGCGGGCCGCTCGCTGACACTTGTCTCCTGCAGATTGTCGGAGACGCTGGAGCTGGCTGACGACATGGCGATTGATATCCCGCACATCTGGCTGTACCTGGCCGAGTTAGTGACCCCCATGTTAAAGGAAGGGGGCATTTGTCTAAAAGACTTAATCACGTAAGTCGCCCCCTGCGACAGTCACACAGGGCAGAGCGGCCTGATTGGTGGAGGGGCCGCAGGGAGGGCGGCGATGGGCTGCCGAAAATCACTGTCTTCTGTCTTACAGGGAGTTTAACAAGGCGCTGCTCCCTGTGGGACGTACCGGAGTCTTGTTGTCGGAAATATTGCACCTTCTATGCAAACAAATGGTAGGTAGCACCCCGCTGTGCAGCTCCGGACCCCCGTACACGGCGTATATACCCCGCTGTGCAGCTCCGGACCCCCGTACACGCCGTATATACCCCGCTGTGCAGCTCCGGACCCCTGTACACACCGTATATACCCCGCTGTGCAGCTCCGGACCCCCGTACACACCGTATATACCCCGCTGTGCAGCTCCGGACCCCCGTACACACCGTATATACCCCGCTGTGCAGCTCCGGACCCCCGTACACACCGTATATACCCCGCTGTGCAGCTCCGGACCCCCGTACACGGCGTATATACCCCGCTGTGCAGCTCCGGACCCCCGTACACGCCGTATATACCCCGCTGTGCAGCTCCGGACCCCCGTACACGGCGTATGTACCCCGCTGTGCAGCTCCGGACCCCCGTACACGCCGTATATACCCCGCTGTGCAGCTCCGGACCCCCGTACACGCCGTATATACCCCGCTGTGCAGCTCCGGACCCCCGTACACGCCGTATATACCCCGCTGTGCAGCTCCGGACCCCCGTACACGCCGTATATACCCCGCTGTGCAGCTCCGGACCCCCGTACACGCCGTATATACCCCGCTGTGCAGCTCCGGACCCCCGTACACGCCGTATATACCCCGCTGTGCAGCTCCGGACCTCCGTACACGCCGTATATACCCCGCTGTGCAGCTCCGGACCCCCGTACACGCCGTATATACCCCGCTGTGCAGCTCCGGACCCCCGTACACACCGTATATACCCCGCTGTGCAGCTCCGGACCCCCGTACACGCCGTATATACCCCGCTGTGCAGCTCCGGACCCCCGTACACGCCGTATATACCCCGCTGTGCAGCTCCGGACCCCCGTACACACCGTATATACCCCGCTGTGCAGCTCCGGACCCCCGTACACACCGTATATACCCCGCTGTGCAGCTCCGGACCCCCGTACACACCGTATATACCCCGCTGTGCAGCTCCGGACCCCCGTACACGCCGTATATACCCCGCTGTGCAGCTCCGGACCCCCGTACACACCGTATATACCCCGCTGTGCAGCTCCGGACCCCCGTACACACCGTATATACCCCGCTGTGCAGCTCCGGACCTCCGTACACGCCGTATATACCCCGCTGTGCAGCTCCGGACCCCCGTACACGCCGTATATACCCCGCTGTGCAGCTCCGGACCCCCGTACACGCCGTATATACCCCGCTGTGCAGCTCCGGACCTCCGTACACGCCGTATATACCCCGCTGTGCAGCTCCGGACCTCATCTTCTGATTGTTTTGGATTTTCAGTTTTTAACTCCTAGTCTTCTGAAAGTGATGGTGGATTAGGGAAGGCGTTCAGCGCCCCCTGCCGTCCACAGGTCATGTGTGATATTACAGCTCACCTGCAGCACCAGACATGGGGGGCGCTGCTGGAGGGCGACAGCCATGTGTTCTCATCCTGTTAAGATCACTGCTTGCTGTTAGTGAATGCACATGCTTTGGTACTTGTGTATATTTAGAGGCCATAAATCCGTTTTGATAACGTCCAATCAGCAGAGCTGCAGCGCTCGGTGCAGTGTGTCAGTGCAGTGCACCCGCACAACAGAAACCTTCCTTTGGTTTCCATTCAGTGACTGACAGCAAAGATTGAAAGCCGCTGTGCTAGAAGTGTAAGGAGCGCACGCATTTCCTGCAGCCCCCACACATCTTGCAGGAGACCACCTGTAAACTTTCTGTTTCAGAGCCATAAGAAAGTGGCCGCTTTGTGGAGAGAAACTTCTCTGAGGTGGAAAGACGTACTGCCGGAAGGGGAGGACGTGCAGAGCTTCGTAAGCGAGAAGGTGGGCGAGACCTGTGCTCCGCGCCTGCCGCCATCCACGTGCCATCACTGCACGGTATTGTTACACCTCTCAGCCCCGCGCACGGTATTGTTACACCTCTCGGCTCCGCGCACGGTATTGTTACACCTCTCGGCTCCGCGCGCGGTATTGTTACACCTCTCGGCCCCACGCACGGTATTGTTACACCTCTCAGCCCCGCGCACGGTATTGTTACACCTCTCGGCCCCGCGCACGGTATTGTTACACCTCTCGGCCCCGCGCACGGTATTGTTACACCTCTCAGCCCCGCGCACGGTATTGTTACACCTCTCGGCTCCGCGCACGGTATTGTTACACCTCTCGGCTCCGCGCGCGGTATTGTTACACCTCTCGGCCCCACGCACGGTATTGTTACACCTCTCAGCCCCGCGCACGGTATTGTTACACCTCTCGGCCCCGCGCACGGTATTGTTACACCTCTCGGCCCCACGCACGGTATTGTTACACCTCTCAGCCCCGCGCACGGTATTGTTACACCTCTCGGCCCCGCGCACGGTATTGTTACACCTCTCGGCCCCACGCACGGTATTGTTACACCTCTCAGCCCCGCGCACGGTATTATTACACCTCTCAGCCCCGCGCACGGTATTGTTACACCTCTCGGCCCCACGCACGGTATTGTTACACCTCTCGGCCCCACGCACGGTATTGTTACACCTCTCGGCCCCGCGCACGGTATTGTTACACCTCTCGGCCCCACGCACGGTATTGTTACACCTCTCGGCCCCGCGCACGGTATTGTTACACCTCTCGGCCCCGCGCACGGTATTGTTACACCTCTCAGCCCCGCGCACGGTATTGTTACACCTCTCGGCCCCGCGCACGGTATTGTTACACCTCTCGGCCCCGCGCACGGTATTGTTACACCTCTCGGCCCCACGCACGGTATTGTTACACCTCTCGGCCCCACGCACGGTATTGTTACACCTCTCGGCCCCGCGCACGGTATTGTTACACCTCTCGGCCCCGCGCACGGTATTGTTACACCTCTCAGCCCCGCGCACGGTATTGTTACACCTCTCGGCCCCGCGCACGGTATTGTTACACCTCTCGGCCCCGCGCACGGTATTGTTACACCTCTCGGCTCCGCGCGCGGTATTGTTACACCTCTCGGCCCCGCGCACGGTATTGTTACACCTCTCGGCTCCGCGCGCGGTATTGTTACACCTCTCGGCCCCGCGCACGGTATTATTACACCTCTCGGCCCCGCGCACGGTATTGTTACACCTGTCGGCCCCACGCGGTATTGTTACACCTCTCGGCCCCGCGCACGGTATTGTTACACCTCTCGGCTCCGCGCACGGTATTGTTACACCTCTCGGCCCCACGCGGTATTGTTACACCTCTCGGCCCCGCGCGCGGTATTGTTACACCTCTCGGCCCCGCACACGGTATTGTTACACCTCTCGGCCCCACGCGGTATTGTTACACCTCTCGGCCCTGCGCGCGGTATTGTTACACCTCTCGGCCCCGCACACGGTATTGTTACACCTCTCGGCCTTGCGCGGGGTTTTGTTACACCTCTCGCACCCTCGGTGGCACGGTCACTCCCCTCGGCCCCCCCATGTGGCACGGTTACTCCCGTCGGCCCCCTCCCCCCACGTAGCACGGTTATTCCCCTCGGACCCCCCCACGTGGCACGGTTAGTCACCCTCTTGCTCCACAGAACCTGGACTTCACGCTGTCGGACTGCTGTAGCCCATCAGAAAGTCTTTCTAGGAAGGAGATGACAGCAGAGGAGCTGCACCGGCGGCTGGAGCAGCTGATCATGGAGGAGAACGCTAGCGACGAGCACATATTTGACTGGGTAGAGGTGAGTGCAGCTGGCGCTCTGACCACTCTGTCTGATAGCCTCCATCTTGTTGCTTTCTTGTGATTTCTGCTTCATCCTTTTTCAGGCGAATCTGGATGAAGGTCAGATGAGTTCTGCTGCGTTCCTGAGAGCTTTAATGACGGCGGTGTGCAAGGCGGCAATACTAGGTGAGTCCGTGCCCGACTGCTGCCGGGTGTCCGCTGGCAGTCACTGGCCGCTGGCTGGTAGTCTGTGGCCGCTGGTTGGTAGTCTGTGGCCGCTGGTTGACAGTCTGTGGCCGCTGGCTGGCAGTCTGTGGCCGCTGGTTGGCAGTCTGTGGCCGCTGGCTGGGAGTCTGTGGCCGCTGGCTGGCAGTCTGTGGCCGCTGGTTGACAGTCTGTGGCCGCTGGTTGACAGTCTGTGGCCGCTGGCTGGCAGTCTGTGGCCGCTGGCTGGCAGTCTGTGGCCGCTGGCTGGCAGTCTGTGGCCGCTGGCTGGCAGTCTGTGGCCGCTGGTTGGTAGTCTGTGGCCGCTGGTTGACAGTCTGTGGCCGCTGGCTGGCAGTCTGTGGCCGCTGGTTGGCAGTCTGTGGCCGCTGGTTGGCAGTCTGTGGCCGCTGGCTGGCAGTCTGTGGCCGCTGGTTGGGAGTCTGTGGCCGCTGGTTGACAGTCTGTGGCCGCTGGCTGGTAGTCTGTGGCCGCTGGCTGGCAGTCTGTGGCTGCTGGTTGACAGTCTGTGGCCGCTGGTTGGCAGTCTGTGGCCGCTGGTTGGCAGTCTGTGGCCGCTGGTTGGCAGTCTGTGGCCGCTGGCTGGCAGTCTGTGGCCGCTGGCTGGCAGTCTGTGGCCGCTGGCTGGCAGTCTGTGGCCGCTGGCTGGCAGTCTGTGGCCGCTGGCTGGCAGTCTGTGGCCGCTGGCTGGCAGTCTGTGGCCGCTGGCTGGCAGTCTGTGGCCGCTGGCTGGCAGTCTGTGGCCGCTGGCTGGCAGTCTGTGGCCGCTGGTTGGCAGTCTGTGGCCGCTGGCTGGCAGTCACAGGCCGCTGGCTGGCAGTCACAGGCCGCTGGCAGTCTGTGGCCGCTCACAGTTGCTGGCAGTCACTGGCCGCTGTCTCTCCACAGGGGACTGTTCTTCCTGCCGCGTGGACACCTCCTTCCTCAAACAGAAGGTTCCCGTCTTACTAAAGTACATGGACTCCAATGTGGAGCGAGAACTACAAGCACTTTATGCACTGCAAGCATTGATAGTAAAACTTGATCAACCCCCCAGTGAGTATGTGGCGGGGCCCGGGCTGCCCATGTGGCCCGGCCGTAGCGTCCGTCTTCCTCTTGTCAGACTGCGACTGCTGACGCGCTTCTTTTTTTCCCTTGGCAGACTTGCTCCGGATGTTTTTTGACTGTCTCTATGACGAGGAGGTCATATCTGAGGACGCTTTCTACATGTGGGAGTCCAGTAAAGACCCCGCAGAGCAGAACGGAAAAGGTGTAGCACTAAAGTCAGTCACGGCCTTTTTCACGTGGTTGCAAGAGGCTGAGGAGGAGTCCGAGGACAACTAGAAACCTAATTCAGTGCCGATCTCGTGACCCGGCGGCCGGAGGAGGCGGCAGTGGCCAGAGGTGGCGGCGCAGGGTCACTACGGCAACTTCATACTGTTTCTTTTTTCGCCCTCTTGTTCCTCTTTGCCATTCAGGGTACAGGACAATGGATGACAGCGCGACGGGAGCCGCCATAAACCCGCGGCGGCAGCGTGTGGAGGAGCCCCCCGTCCCAGCATTGATCTGAACCATTAGGGGTGGTCACCGCTGAGCGTTGTGGGAAGAAGGGACCGCCACACTATTTATAGAAGTAAATATTTTTGTTTTAACGCCCTCCCACGTCATTTTTTTTCTTTTTTTCTTTTATACAAAAAAAACAAAAAACAAAAAAAATAGAGAAGAGACTTCAAGTAAAGAAATCATTTCAGAAAAAGAGAAATAATTTATTATCCAAGAACTCGAGGAGCCGGCGTCCCCGGAGCAGCCGCTGTTTATATTTTAAAGGATATAAAGATGTTTTATGGAGAGCGGCATCGGCCGAGGTTCAGACGTCATCGCTCCAGTTTGGGGGGTGTAGAAGTCTTCGGTACGCGCTCCCATGTGTCAATGCAATGATGCACCATCTTTGTTTACCAGCGAAGCCCCCCATCCTGGAGCCGCGGCGTGGTGCGCTCTGCTGAGGGATCAGACACATACGCAATGGCCCAGTCCTACGATGTAGGACCCCAGATCAACCAGTTCAGACGCCGCCCTCTACCGCCAGGTCAACCAGTACGGACGCTGCCCTCTACCGCCAGGTTAACCAGTACGGACGCCGCCTTCTACCGCCAGGTCAACCAGTAAGGACACCGCCCTCTACCACCAGCTCAACCAGTACAGACGCCGCCCTCTACCGCCAGGTCAACCAGTACAGACGCCGCTCTCTACCGCCAGGTCAACCAGTACAGATGCCGCCCTCTACCGCCAGGTCAACCAGTACAGACACCGCCCTCTACTGCCAGGTCAACCAGTACAGACACCGCCCTCTACCAGGTCCGCGTCTCTGAAGACAGAAAAAAAGTTTTGTTGAATTTCAGTATTTTATGTGATGCGGCAGAAACAAACAAGTAATAGAAAACCTCCGGGACGCAGCGGTGCGAAGGAAGGGAGCAGTTTCCGGGAGCAGCCGTGGCTTTCCACAGTAATGGCACATGCCACGTGCCACGCTTTCTCTTTTGTTGTATTTCTATTCATTTTAGCCTGGTTTCCTATGGAAAAAAAGGCTAATAAAAGATCTGTACCCTGCGTGCTGTCCTGTCATATGCGCACACTCCTTACTGCTAGGCTCGCTCTCTCCTCTCTGCTGGGCTCGCTCTCTCCTCTCTGCTGGGCTCGCTCTCTCCTCTCTGCTGGGCTCGCTCTCTCCTCTCTACTGGGCTCGCGCTCTCCTCTCTGCTGGGCTCGCGCTCTCCTCTCTGCTGGGCTCGCGCTCTCCTCTCTGCTGGGCTCGCGCTCTCCTCTCTGCTGGGCTCGCTCTCTCCTCTCTGCTGGGCTCGCTCTCTCCTCTCTGCTGGGCTCGCTCTCTCCTCTCTGCTGGGCTCGCTCTCTCCTCTCTGCTGGGCTCGCTCTCTCCTCTCTGCTGGGCTCGCTCTCTGCTGGGCTTGCTCTCTCCTCTCTGCTGGGCTCTCTCCTCTCTGCTGGGCTCGCTCTCTCTGCTGGGCTCGCTCTCCTCTCTGCTGGGCTCGCCATCGCCTCTCTGCTGGGCTCGCTCTCCTCTTTGCTGGGCTCGCTCTCTCCTCTCTGCTGGGCTCGCTCTCTCTGCTGGGCTCGCTCTGTCCTCTCTGCTGGGCTCGCTCTGTCCTCTCTGCTGGGCTCACTCTCTCCCCTCTGCTGGGCTCGCTCTCTCCCCTCTGCTGGGCTCGCTCTCTCCCCTCTGCTGGGCTCGCTCTCTCCCCTCTGCTGGGCTCGCTCTCCCCTCTGCTGGGCTCGCCCTCTCTTTGCTGGGCTCGCCCTCTCCTGTCTGCTGGTTTCGCTCTCCCCTCTCTGCTGGTCTCGCTCTCCCCTCTGCTGGGCTCGCCCTCCCCTCTCTGCTGGGCTCGCCCTCTCCTCTCTGCTGGGCTCTCCCTCTCCTGTCTGCTAGGCTCGCCATCTCCTCTCTGCTGGGCTCTTTCTCCCTTCTCTGCTGGGCTGGCTCTCTCCTCTCTGCTGGGCTCGCTCTCTCCTCTCTGCTGGGCTCGCTCTCTGCTGAGCTCGCTCTCTCCTCTCTGCTGGGCTCGCTCTCTCCTCTCTGCTGGGCTCGCTCTCTCCTCTCTGCTGGGCTCGCTCTCTCCTCTCTGCTGGGCTCGCGCTCTCCTCTCTGCTGGGCTCGCGCTCTCCTCTCTGCTGGGCTCGCGCTCTCCTCTCTGCTGGGCTCGCGCTCTCCTCTCTGCTGGGCTCGCTCTCTCCTCTCTGCTGGGCTCGCTCTCTCCTCTCTGCTGGGCTCGCTCTCTCCTCTCTGCTGGGCTCGCTCTCTCCTCTCTGCTGGGCTCGCTCTCTGCTGGGCTCGCTCTCTCCTCTCTGCTGGGCTCGCTCTCACCTCTCTGCTGGGCTCGCTCTCTCTGCTGGGCTCGCTCTCCTCTCTGCTGGGCTCGCCATCGCCTCTCTGCTGGGCTCGCTCTCCTCTTTGCTGGGCTCTCTCTCTCCTCTCTGCTGGGCTCGCTCTCTCTGCTGGGCTCGCTCTGTCCTCTCTGCTGGGCTCGCTCTGTCCTCTCTGCTGGGCTCGCTCTCTCCTCTCTGCTGGGCTCGCTCTCTCCCCTCTGCTGGGCTCGCTCTCTCCCCTCTGCTGGGCTCGCTCTCCCCTCTGCTGGGCTCGCTCTCCCCTCTGCTGGGCTCGCCCTCTCTTTGCTGGGCTCGCCCTCTCCTGTCTGCTGGTTTCGCTCTCCCCTCTCTGCTGGTCTCGCTCTCTCCTCTGCTGGGCTCGCCCTCTCCTCTCTGCTGGGCTCGCCCTCTCCTCTCTGCTGGGCTCGCCCTCTCTGCTGGGCTCTCCCTCTCCTGTCTGCTAGGCTCGCCATCTCCTCTCTGCTGGACTCTTTCTCCCTTCTCTGCTGGGCTGGCTCTCTCCTCTCTGCTGGGCTCGCCATCGCCTCTCTGCTGGGCTCGCCATCGCCTCTGCTGGGCTCGCCATCGCCTCTCTGCTGGGCTCGCCATCGCCTCTCTGCTGGGCTCGCTCTCCTCTTTGCTGGGCTCGCTCTCTGCTGGGCTCGCTCTCTCCTCTCTGCTGGGCTCGCTCTCTCCTCTCTGCTGGGCTCGCTCTCTCCTCTCTGCTGGGCTTGCGCTCTCCTCTCTGCTGGGCTTGCCCTCTCTCTGCTGGGCTTGCCCTCTCTCTGCTGGGCTTGCCCTCTCTCTGCTGGGCTTGCCCTCTCCTCTCTGCTGGGCTTGCCCTCTCCTGTCTGCTAGGCTTGCTCTCTGCTGGGCTCGCTCTCTCCTATGCTGAGCTCGCTCTTTCCTTTCTGCTGGGCTCGCTTTCTCTCTGCTGGGCTTGCCCTCTCCTCTCTGCTGGGCTTGCCCTCTCCTCTCTGCTGGGCTTGCCCTCTCCTGTCTGCTAGGCTCGCCATCTCCTCTCTGCTGGGCTCGCTCTCTCCTCTCTGCTGGGCTCGCTCTCTCCTCTCTGCTGGGCTCGCTCTCTCCTCTCTGCTGGGCTCGCTCTCTGCTGAGCTCGCTCTCTCCTCTCTGCTGGGCTCGCTCTCTCCTCTCTGCTGGGCTCGCTCTCTCCTCTCTGCTGGGCTCGCTCTCTCCTCTCTGCTGGGCTCGCTCTCTCCTCTCTGCTGGGCTCGCGCTCTCCTCTCTGCTGGGCTCGCGCTCTCCTCTCTGCTGGGCTCGCTCTCTCCTCTCTGCTGGGCTCGCTCTCTCCTCTCTGCTGGGCTCGCTCTCTGCTGGGCTCGCTCTCTCCTCTCTGCTGGGCTCGCTCTCTCCTCTCTGCTGGGCTCGCTCTCTCTGCTGGGCTCGCTCTCCTCTCTGCTGGGCTCGCTCTCCTCTCTGCTGGGCTCGCCATCGCCTCTCTGCTGGGCTCGCTCTCCTCTTTGCTGGGCTCGCTCTCTCCTCTCTGCTGGGCTTGCCCTCTCCTGTCTGCTAGGCTCGCCATCTCCTCTCTACTGGGCTCGCTCTCCCCTCTCTGCTGGTCTTGCTCTCCCCACTCTGCTGGGCTCGCTCTCTCCTCTCTGCTGGGCTCGCTCTCTCCTCTCTGCTGGGCTCGCGCTCTCCTCTCTGCTGGGCTCGCGCTCTCCTCTCTGCTGGGCTCGCTCTCTCCTCTCTGCTGGGCTCGCTCTCTCCTCTCTGCTGGGCTCGCTCTCTGCTGGGCTCGCTCTCTCCTCTCTGCTGGGCTCGCTCTCTCCTCTCTGCTGGGCTCGCTCTCTCTGCTGGGCTCGCTCTCCTCTCTGCTGGGCTCGCTCTCCTCTCTGCTGGGCTCGCCATCGCCTCTCTGCTGGGCTCGCTCTCCTCTTTGCTGGGCTCGCTCTCTCCTCTCTGCTGGGCTCGCTCTCTGCTGGGCTCGCTCTCTCCTCTCTGCTGGGCTCGCTCTCTCCTCTCTGCTGGGCTCGCTCTCTCTGCTGGGCTCGCTCTCTCCTCTCTGCTGGGCTCGCTCTCTCCTTTGCTGGGCTCGCTCTCTCCTCTGCTGGGCTCGCTCTCCTCTTTGCTGGGCTTGCTCTCTCCTCTCTGCTGGGCTCGCTCTCTCTCTGCTGGGCTCGCTCTCTCCTCTCTGCTGGGCTCGCTCGCTCTCTGCTGGGCTCACTCTCTCCTCTCTGCTGGGCTCGCTCTCTCTGCTGGGCTCGCTCTCTCCTCTGCTGGGCTCGCTCTCTCCTCTGCTGGGCTCGCTCTCTCCTCTGCTGGGCTCGCTCTCCTCTTTGCTGGGCTCGCTCTCTTTTCTCTGCTGGGCTCGCTCTCTTTTCTCTGCTGGGCTCGGTCTCTTTTCTCTGCTGGGCTCGCTCTCTTTTCTCTGCTGGGCTCGCTCTCTTTTCTCTGCTGGGCTCGCTCTCTCCTCTCTGCTGGGCTCGCTCTCTCCTCTCTGCTGGGCTCGCTCTCTGCTGGGCTCGCTCTCTCCTCTCTGCTGGGCTCGCTCTCTCCTCTCTGCTGGGCTCGCTCTCTCCTCTCTGCTGGTCTCGCCATCGCCTCTCTGCTGGGCTCGCTCTCCTCTTTGCTGGGCTCGCTCTCTCCTCTCTGCTGGGCTCGCTCTCTCTCTGCTGGGCTCGCTCTCTCCTCTGCTGGGCTCGCTCTCTCCTCTGCTGGGCTCGCTCTCTGCTGGGCTCGCTCTCTCCTCTCTGCTGGGCTCGCTCTCTCTGCTGGGCTCGCTCTCCTCTCTGCTGGGCTCGCTCTCCTCTCTGCTGGGCTCGCTCTCTTTTCTCTGCTGGGCTCGCTCTCTTTTCTCTGCTGGGCTCGCTCTCTTTTCTCTGCTGGGCTCGCTCTCTTTTCTCTGCTGGGCTCGCTCTCTTTTCTCTGCTGGGCTCGCTCTTTTCTCTGCTGGGCTCGCTCTCTCCTCTCTGCTGGGCTCGCTCTCTTTTGTCTGCTGGGCTCGCTCTCCTCTCTGCTGGGCTCGCTCTCTGCTGGGCTCGCTCTCTCCTCTCTGCTGGGCTCGCTCTCTCTGCTGGGCTCGCTCTCTCCTCTCTGCTGGGCTCGCTCTCTCCTTTGCTGGGCTCGCTCTCTCCTCTGCTGGGCTCGCTCTCCTCTTTGCTGGGCTTGCTCTCTCCTCTCTGCTGGGCTCGCTCTCTCTCTGCTGGGCTCGCTCTCTCCTCTCTGCTGGGCTCGCTCTCTCTGCTGGGCTCGCTCTCTCCTCTCTGCTGGGCTCGCTCTCTCCTTTGCTGGGCTCGCTCTCTCCTCTGCTGGGCTCGCTCTCTCCTCTGCTGGGCTCGCTCTCTCCTCTGCTGGGCTCGCTCTCTCCTCTGCTGGGCTCGCTCTCTCCTCTGCTGGGCTCGCTCTCCTCTTTGCTGGGCTCGCTCTCTTTTCTCTGCTGGGCTCGCTCTCTTTTCTCTGCTGGGCTTGCTCTCTTTTCTCTGCTGGGCTCGCTCTCTCCTCTCTGCTGGGCTCGCTCTCTCCTCTCTGCTGGGCTCGCTCTCTGCTGGGCTCGCTCTCTCCTCTCTGCTGGGCTCGCTCTCTCCTCTCTGCTGGTCTCGCCATCGCCTCTCTGCTGGGCTCGCTCTCCTCTTTGCTGGGCTCGCTCTCTCCTCTCTGCTGGGCTCGCTCTCTCTCTGCTGGGCTCGCTCTCTCCTCTGCTGGGCTCTCTCTCTCTGCTGGGCTCTCTCCTCTCTGCTGGGCTCGCTCTCTGCTGGGCTCGCTCTCTGCTGGGCTCGCTCTCCTCTCTGCTGGGCTCGCTCTCCTCTCTGCTGGGCTCGCTCTCTTTTCTCTGCTGGGCTCGCTCTCTTTTCTCTGCTGGGCTCGCTCTCTTTTCTCTGCTGGGCTCGCTCTCTTTTCTCTGCTGGGCTCGCTCTCTCCTCTGCTGGGCTCGCTCTCTCCTCTGCTGGGCTTGCTCTCTTTTGTCTGCTGGGCTCGCTCTCTCCTCTCTGCTGGGCTCGCGCTCTCCTCTCTGCTGGGCTCGCTCTCTGCTGGGCTCGCTCTCTCCTCTCTGCTGGGCTCGCTCTCTCTGCTGGGCTCGCTCTCTCCTCTCTGCTGGGCTCGCTCTCTCCTTTGCTGGGCTCGCTCTCTCCTCTGCTGGGCTCGCTCTCCTTTGCTGGGCTTGCTCTCTCCTCTCTGCTGGGCTCGCTCTCTCTCTGCTGGGCTCGCTCTCTCCTCTCTGCTGGGCTCGCTCGCTCTCTGCTGGGCTCACTCTCTCCTCTCTGCTGGGCTCGCTCTCTCTGCTGGGCTCGCTCTCTCCTCTGCTGGGCTCGCTCTCTCCTCTGCTGGGCTCGCTCTCTCCTCTGCTGGGCTCGCTCTCCTCTTTGCTGGGCTCGCTCTCTTTTCTCTGCTGGGCTCGCTCTCTTTTCTCTGCTGGGCTCGGTCTCTTTTCTCTGCTGGGCTCGCTCTCTTTTCTCTGCTGGGCTCGCTCTCTTTTCTCTGCTGGGCTCGCTCTCTCCTCTCTGCTGGGCTCGCTCTCTCCTCTCTGCTGGGCTCGCTCTCTGCTGGGCTCGCTCTCTCCTCTCTGCTGGGCTCGCTCTCTCCTCTCTGCTGGGCTCGCTCTCTCCTCTCTGCTGGTCTCGCCATCGCCTCTCTGCTGGGCTCGCTCTCCTCTTTGCTGGGCTCGCTCTCTCCTCTCTGCTGGGCTCGCTCTCTCTCTGCTGGGCTCGCTCTCTCCTCTGCTGGGCTCGCTCTCTCCTCTGCTGGGCTCGCTCTCTGCTGGGCTCGCTCTCTCCTCTCTGCTGGGCTCGCTCTCTCTGCTGGGCTCGCTCTCCTCTCTGCTGGGCTCGCTCTCCTCTCTGCTGGGCTCGCTCTCTTTTCTCTGCTGGGCTCGCTCTCTTTTCTCTGCTGGGCTCGCTCTCTTTTCTCTGCTGGGCTCGCTCTCTTTTCTCTGCTGGGCTCGCTCTCTTTTCTCTGCTGGGCTCGCTCTTTTCTCTGCTGGGCTCGCTCTCTCCTCTCTGCTGGGCTCGCTCTCTTTTGTCTGCTGGGCTCGCTCTCCTCTCTGCTGGGCTCGCTCTCTGCTGGGCTCGCTCTCTCCTCTCTGCTGGGCTCGCTCTCTCTGCTGGGCTCGCTCTCTCCTCTCTGCTGGGCTCGCTCTCTCCTTTGCTGGGCTCGCTCTCTCCTCTGCTGGGCTCGCTCTCCTCTTTGCTGGGCTTGCTCTCTCCTCTCTGCTGGGCTCGCTCTCTCTCTGCTGGGCTCGCTCTCTCCTCTCTGCTGGGCTCGCTCTCTCTGCTGGGCTCGCTCTCTCCTCTCTGCTGGGCTCGCTCTCTCCTTTGCTGGGCTCGCTCTCTCCTCTGCTGGGCTCGCTCTCTCCTCTGCTGGGCTCGCTCTCTCCTCTGCTGGGCTCGCTCTCTCCTCTGCTGGGCTCGCTCTCTCCTCTGCTGGGCTCGCTCTCCTCTTTGCTGGGCTCGCTCTCTTTTCTCTGCTGGGCTCGCTCTCTTTTCTCTGCTGGGCTTGCTCTCTTTTCTCTGCTGGGCTCGCTCTCTCCTCTCTGCTGGGCTCGCTCTCTCCTCTCTGCTGGGCTCGCTCTCTGCTGGGCTCGCTCTCTCCTCTCTGCTGGGCTCGCTCTCTCCTCTCTGCTGGTCTCGCCATCGCCTCTCTGCTGGGCTCGCTCTCCTCTTTGCTGGGCTCGCTCTCTCCTCTCTGCTGGGCTCGCTCTCTCTCTGCTGGGCTCGCTCTCTCCTCTGCTGGGCTCGCTCTCTCTGCTGGGCTCTCTCCTCTCTGCTGGGCTCGCTCTCTGCTGGGCTCGCTCTCTGCTGGGCTCGCTCTCCTCTCTGCTGGGCTCGCTCTCCTCTCTGCTGGGCTCGCTCTCTTTTCTCTGCTGGGCTCGCTCTCTTTTCTCTGCTGGGCTCGCTCTCTTTTCTCTGCTGGGCTCGCTCTCTTTTCTCTGCTGGGCTCGCTCTCTCCTCTGCTGGGCTCGCTCTCTCCTCTGCTGGGCTTGCTCTCTTTTGTCTGCTGGGCTCGCTCTCTCCTCTCTGCTGGGCTCGCGCTCTCCTCTCTGCTGGGCTCGCTCTCTGCTGGGCTCGCTCTCTCCTCTCTGCTGGGCTCGCTCTCTCTGCTGGGCTCGCTCTCTCCTCTCTGCTGGGCTCGCTCTCTCCTTTGCTGGGCTCGCTCTCTCCTCTGCTGGGCTCGCTCTCCTTTGCTGGGCTTGCTCTCTCCTCTCTGCTGGGCTCGCTCTCTCTCTGCTGGGCTCGCTCTCTCCTCTCTGCTGGGCTCGCTCTCTCTGCTGGGCTCCCTCTCTCCTCTCTGCTGGGCTCGCTCTCTCCTTTGCTGGGCTCGCTCTCTCCTCTGCTGGGCTCGCTCTCCTCTTTGCTGGGCTCGCTCTCTCTGCTGGGCTCGCTCTCTCCTCTCTACTGGGCTCCCTCTCTCTGCTGGGCTCGCTCTCTCCTCTCTGCTGGGCTCGCTCTCCTCTCTGCTGGGCTCGCTCTCTTTTCTCTGCTGGGCTCGCTCTCTTTTCTCTGCTGGGCTCGCTCTCTCCTCTCTGCTGGGCTCGCTCTCTCCTCTCTGCTGGGCTCGCTCTCTTTTGTCTGCTGGGCTCGCTCTCTCCTCTCTGCTGGGCTCGCGCTCTCCTCTCTGCTGGGCTCGCTCTCTGCTGGGCTCGCTCTCTCCTCTCTGCTGGGCTCGCTCTCTCTGCTGGGCTCGCTCTCTCCTCTCTGCTGGGCTCGCTCTCTCCTTTGCTGGGCTCGCTCTCTCCTCTGCTGGGCTCGCTCTCCTCTTTGCTGGGCTTGCTCTCTCCTCTCTGCTGGGCTTGCTCTCTCCTCTCTGCTGGGCTCGCTCTCTCCTCTCTGCTGGGCTCGCTCTCTCCTCTCTGCTGGGCTCGCTCTCTTTTCTCTGCTGGGCTCGCTCTCTTTTCTCTGCTGGGCTCGCTCTCTTTTCTCTGCTGGGCTCGCTCTCTTTTCTCTGCTGGGCTCGCTCTCTCCTCTCTGCTGGGCTCGCTCTCTTTTGTCTGCTGGGCTCGCTCTCTCCTCTCTGCTGGGCTCGCTCTCTCCTCTCTGCTGGGCTCGCTCTCTTTTCTCTGCTGGGCTCGCTCTCTTTTCTCTGCCGGGCTCGCTCTCTTTTCTCTGCTGGGCTCGCTCTCTCCTCTCTGCTGGGCTCGCTCTCTTTTGTCTGCTGGGCTCGCTCTCTCCTCTCTGCTGGGCTCGCTCTCTCCTCTCTGCTGGGCTCGCTCTCTTTTCTCTGCTGGGCTCGCTCTCTCCTCTCTGCTGGGCTCGCTCTCTCCTCTCTGCTGGGCTCGCTCTCTCCTGTCTGCTGGGCGCTCTTTCTCTTGTCTGCTGGGCTTGCTCTCCCCTGTCTGCTTGGCGTGCTCTCCTCTCTGCTGGGCTCGCTGTCTGCTGGACACGCTATGTATACTGTGTGTAAAGCCTTGCTGGTGACAATGCTTTTCCTAGGGTTCTCTGGGTGGGACAATCTGTCAGCACCCAAGGCAAAAGGCTTCAAAATGCGTCCGCACCAACCATGTTTCAGTGTGAGAATGGGTCTGGATAGTTCTAACCCCATGCAACATTCCCTCCTTTAACTCCTCTGGTCAGACAAAAGGTAAACTGTGCACACCCCTATATACACACCTGTGGATACACGGGGGGGGGGGGGGAAAGGGTCAGTGGGTGTTTTCAACCGCATGGACCAGGGAGCGTCCTGCTGTACGTCCGCTCTCCATTTAACATGGGCATAACGCTGCTCAGACAACGCAGGGTAATGCAGTCTGGCAATGTTTTCTTGAACCACAAAACAGGCAAATGACAGGTAGGACAGTCCCAGCAAAATACCCAAGATGGTGCACATTACAGATTCTCACCCTTCCGCAGACTTGCCAGGATAATGGCGGCTGTGATATCAGAGCTTCCAGGGCCGACTCCCCCACCTGTGGCACGTAGGGCTTCTGGCTCATCCGGGGGCGGCAGCGTCTCTTCCTCAGTGTGGAGCCGGCATCTGGCGGTCATAAAGCATCTCCTCACTGCGGAGCCGATATCTAGCGGTCATAAGGTGTCTGCTTAGTGCGGAGCCGATATCTAGCGGTCATAAGGTGTCTGCTTAGTGCGGAGCCGATATCTAGCGGTCATAAGGCCTAGGGGCAGCAGCGTCTCCTCGGAGCCGCAGCTTATGGCCCCTTTCAATACTTCGGGGATTTATTTATTTTGAAGTCACTTTTCCTTTTTTGTTTTCGTTGCTGTTCCTTTGCACCAAATTCTGGAAAAAAAAAACATCTTAAACGGGCTGCTGAATTTCACACTGTCACGTACCCGCTCTCAGCATGTGACTGGGGGTTGTGCCTGCAAGGGTTAATCTATCTCCCCTCTCAGTCCAGCATTCGACCTTTGTCCTATGCTGTAATGGGAGCATAAATCACACACGGACCCAGGCCACACACCCGCTCATACACGCTGCCACCACTCACTGAATACACGGGCGATGAGTCCCGGAAATAATACTAATACTGTCTGCCAATCAGCAGTATCATACACTCTAAGGGCTCCTTTTCACTTGCGTAAAATACGTCCGAGTCTCGCAAGTTAAAACCCGACTCTGCCGCCGACACTCCAGAGCGGAGCGTGCGGCCGCACAGCAATACATGGAGCTGTACGCTCCGCTCTGGAGTGCTGGCAGCAGAGTCGGGTTTTAACCTGCGAGACTCGGCCGTATTTCACGCAAGTGAAAAGGAGCCCTTTGGCTGTGGATTCATTAGAGCATACAAGGTTCAAACTTTATTAAAGTTTTGAGCTTTAATAGAAAAGGTACAGTGCTTACAATAAAAGATATAAAAATATGGGAATAAAAAGTGACCTACAAATATGCAAAACAGTTATAAATATAAAGGGAGAAAACTAACAGAAATATCTAAACTTTGCAGTCCGGCATTCTGCTCCCTGAGGGGTGATGAATATGGACTGGATCACATCAGTGTGGCTGCCCCTCAATATGTGAACAGGTTTCTAAGTGTAAAGGCCTAATTAATAGAGTTAGCCTGGGCGTTAGATTTCTAGACCAGCCTCTCGGGTTAATATTGTAATCCTTGGTCTGTGACTGGATCCCGGCTATTTTACCAATGAATACATTATTTTCTTTGAACCCATTTGTGTGACCTTTCTCATAGTAAATAGTGTTATGCTGCAATTAGCCTGTCTGTTCAAAAGAGTCAGAAGGGGTGAAATGTTTCCAAAGTGTGTGTTCAGGAAATCCCCCCTGGGGTGACTGGAGACCAGGAGCCTGCCTGCTCAGGATAGTATAGGTCATGATGTTACGTTACTGCTGGTCATACATCCATACATGTACATATTTCACTACACACGCTAAATTAAATCTGCAGAGAGAGAGAGCTGGGTACAGACTTGTTCGCTCAGTGTGTGGAGGAGTAATCTCCAGTGACTCCTTACTGGGCCCCTCACAGTCCTGCTGAGATGGTGCCCACCCTGGTTTGATGTCCCTCGGTAACTCTGAAGGAGAGAATCGGGGCACTTCCCAACACTCATCGGTAGATTTGCTGTGCAGTATTTCTGCCCCGTCGGTGTGCAATCATTTGTAAAGTGCTGTAGCGCCACCTGCAGACTGAATTGAGAAATACTTAATGGTGGATCCTGGTAACTGCCCAGTCTGGAGTAGGGTGGGTGCCGGTCCTGTGATGTCATTTGTCTGCTCTATGACATCATAACTTCCTGCTGGTGGGATTGGTGCATGTGACATTCTCCAGCCACAGTTGGCAGGCTCCGATTCAGGAAGACGCTCACGAGTAGTGTTTTATGGCGGCTCAGCTCCGCATTGATCCTCAGAACTTTCTGATTTTTCAGTTTGACATCCGATATTCTGCCCACCGGCCACAAGCGGCCCATGTCGTCTCAGCCCTCGGCTCAGGACTCTTCTTCCAGATGTCTTGGACGGTCCGCGCTGGGGCTGGAGATTTGGGCCCGGATTCATCATTTGCCTTTTTTTTCGTCATTTCTCTTTTTTGTCTCGTGTTCATTGATGTTTTTTCACCAACTTCTTCAAAATGGCGCTCACAAGTGGATGCATTTTTGGCAAAGAGAAATGCTCTTTTTTTTGTTTATTACTTTATTGCCATCTTTTGAAAGCAAAAAGTTTCCCTGTCTGCATAGATATCATCAAACTGCACATCAATGTCAGGCGAAATCATCACTGACGGGAGCAGAGGACGTCGTAAATAAGAAGGCGCAAATCCTCGGCCATCTGTGTTTTTAGTGTGAATTCACAGCTGCAGTTTTGTTACAGAATTTCTCTCTTCACCATTTATCTGAATGCGTCTTAAGCTACGTTCACATTTGCGTTGTTGGGTGCAGCGACGCAACCAACAACGCATGTACACAACGCAGCATTTTGCGACGCATGCGTTGTCATTAGATCCTACAGATCAGGAATTTCGGCACAGGGAAAACGCTACAAGTAGCGTCCTCTGTGCCCTGTCTTGTGCATCTATATGACGCATGCGTCGTAAAACGCAGTACAACGCATACCGGCGCATGTCCATGCGTCCCCCATGTTAAAGATTGGGGCGCATGATGCATGCGTCGGTATGCGTCTCCGACGCTGCGCCCAACAATGCAAATGTGAACGTAGCCTTACAGAAATCCTTGTGATGGAGTAAAAAGCTCCTCAGATGATGGGAAAGGAGAGATGATGGGTCGTGTCGGTGCCATACGCCTGTGAGGCCTTTTGCTGAACTGTGAAAACCTGTTTCCATATAACCAGAATTCAAATAAACGGAGAGGGGGCTCTGCTGAGGACCCTCATCTCGGTGAAGCGTCTCTCTTGGGGGGATCAATTTATGGGGGTGCTGAATGGAAGTTCTGAGGCAGCACTCAGAGGGTTAATGCCCATACTCAGGGCGACTATTGTGTGCTCTAAAAACCTTTCCGTGTCTTTCTTCTCCCACGCCCCTCTTGTTCCACGCCTTTTTTCTTATGTGCCTTTTTTTCTCCCGCTATTTTCTTTTGTGCCTTTCTTAGTGCCTTTTTTTCTTTTGTGCCTTTTTTCTCCTGCACCTTTTTTCTTCTGCGCCTTTCTTCTCCGCCTTTTTTCTGTGCCTTTCTCCCCCCCACACCTTTCTCCTGCGCCTTTTCTTCTCCCGCATCTTTTTCTGCTGCGCCTTTTATTTCTCCCGCTCCTTTTTCTCCTGCGCCTTTCTCTTCCCGTGCCTTTCTTCTATGCTTTTTTTCTTCTCCCACTCCTTTCTTCCATGCCTTTCTTTTGTGCCTTTTTTCTTTTGTGCTTTTCTTCTCCTGCACCTTATTTTCTTCTCCCGTGCCTTTTTTCTCACGCGCCTTTCTTCTTTTGTGCTTTTCTTATTTTGTGCTTTTCTTATTTTGTGCTTTTCTTATTTTGTGCTTTTCTTATTTTGTGCTTCTCTTATTTTGTGCTTTTCTTCTTTTGTGCTTTTCTTCTTTTGTGCTTTTCTTCTTTTGTGCTTTTCTTCTTTTGTACCTTTTTTCTCCTGCACCTTATTTTCTTCTCCCGCACCTTTATTCTTTTGTGCTTTTCTTCTTTTGTGCCTTTCTTCTTTTGTGCTTTTCTTCTCCTGCACCTTATTTTCTCCTTCCGTCCCTTTATTCTTTTGTGCTTTTCTTCTTTTGTGCCTTTCTTTTGTGCTTTTCTTCTCCTGCACCTTATTTTCTCCTCCCGTGCCTTTTTTCTCCTGCACCTTTTTTCTCCAGCACCTTCATCCATTATTTAGGAAGACGACTCCAATCAAGGATCATGTGATTTATTTGGAAGAATTTAGACATGTGGGAGGGGCCTGAGCACTTTTAATTGGCAATACTAAGTTACTGCCTTTTGGGGGAATTATTCAGGGAAGGAACTGACAATTTTTTTGTTTCTCTTGGCTTATGTCTGTAATAATAGCACCTTCTCTTACACTCTGGCGTTTGATGTCAGTTTTCCTTCCTACACCTTGCAAGTAGAGTCTGGTGTGTGAACAGGCGCCTGCCAGCACATTCTTGCAGCACGTTTCCTGCCTAGACACTGGCAGGCGCCTGCGCACATCAGTCCCAGCTCAGGTCCTCGTGCGGCTGACGCTGTGACTTGCTGCGATGGGTAGGTGTCCGCTGCGGTCAGTGGTCGGGGCTGATGCACTCTTCTCAGTTTGTCCCGCAGGCCTGTCATGTTTTGCTGTCGGTACGGTTATCTTTGCCGTAGTGCAGCCGACGGTGCCTTGCGGCATTTCTACTTGTTCATTCTTCGGGGTTTTCAGGCTGAATTATCAAAGATGTAAAAGATCCAGGGTGTCTCACAGATGTCGCCACCTCTCCAAATTCATAGTAGAAAAATAAGTCACGATGGAAACAATAAATCTGTCATATTAAAAACAAGTCTTTATGGCTACGATTGACGGGAATAAGTCCACCCCAGTGCATAAATGGCAGAAGTCTGCTCAGGCTCTTGTCGTGCTCCGTCCTGTAGTTTTTCTGGCCCCGGATGAGTCTTTGTAGCCATGATCCTGCTACATGTGTGGTGAGATGCTTCCGTCGTCAGCGCACAAGTCGGGCACAAGCTGCTCCTTACTGCTCGGCGGTGTCAGACACTTCGATGAGCTGACGCAGAACTGACGCCAAATAACGTGTGTGCACCGGATCTGTACTTACGTATGAGGCATTTAACACAGGATGCAAATTATTAGATTGTGCACATGGCGCCAACGGAAGATACGCGCGTTCATCGATAGACCTGAGGAAAGTGACGTGAGCGCCACATAGGAGAACACAGGGAGCGTGGTTGGAGAAGCCAAATAGTGCATGGCAGATGTAGTTCCCACAAGCAAACAGCGGTTATGTGACCAACAATGAAGGCCGCCCACATCGTACTGCACAATCCAAGTTACGGAGGACCTGGAGGATTAGAAGATCAGTTGGGATCGGATCGCATGTTTATAGCTGCTTAATGTAATCCAAGAGGCCACAGGCTGCTTTTTTTTTTTTTTTAAACCGTGGTTGAGAAACTATCCCTTTAAAGCAGACCTATCACTTGCTCAAAACAATTAAATATTTTGTAAACATCCCTGACCCCCGCCCCTCCAATTCTGCCACTGTTTTCCATTTTATAGTGTGTTGCTCCGTTGCAAAGGTATTCGCATTATTGCTTTTAGAACGTAGTATGTGTGTCACGGATCCCTTCTCCGTGGTGTCACTAATTCGTCACGTGCCTGCTCTTACACGTGACTTGGGGTTGTGCCTGCAAGGGTTAATCTACCCACTCTCAGTCCAGCATTCAACCTCTGTCCTATGCTGTAATGGAAGCATAAATCACACACTGACCCAGGCCACACACCCGCTCATACACGCTGCCACCACTAATCGAATACACGGAGTCCCGGAACTAACAATTCTAATAAAAATATGTCTATCACTCAAAAGGCTCACACACCTTAGGCTATGGATTCTTTTAGAACATTCAAGGTTCAACTTGTTAAAGTTTTATACTTTAATAACAAAAGGTTCAATGCTTACAATAAGAAAAAGGTATAAAAATATGATAATAAAAACATACAACTTATGCAAAACAGTATCAAAATAAACAGGAGAAACCTACAGAAATTATCTAACTGGCAGTTGCTTTCTGCTCCCTGAGGGTAGGAAGAATGTAGAATGGATCACACCAGCTTCTCAGGCTGCCCCCATCATGTGAACACAATTCTCTGTCTGCAGCCTAAATTTATAACTTTGGTCTGATGTCAGGTTTCTAGACCGGACCCCCAGGTTAATATCATTGCGGTCTGTTTGATTGGGCACAGCCGCTCTACTAATTAATATATATTATTTTCCTCTGGAGACACTTGTGAGATGGTTCCCAGGAATAGCTAACCCTCAGGCCGCAATTAGAACCTCCCCTCCAAGACCTAGGAGGTGCCAAATGTTAGCTTTCTTCTTGGCCCTAGCTAGACCGCCTGGTGAGATATGGAGACACAATTTCTACTAGTCCCAAGGAAGTGTATAGAAAAGGAGGACATAGAGTTAGCACAAAATACAAACTTTATTAGAATCAAAAAGATATACAAGAATAAAAATGGATATCATAGGTCAAAAATTGTAATATGTGAACCATACCCAGGTGAAGTTACTTGACCAGTGATTCACACTCTAAACCAGGAAGATAGGCTGAAATTCTATCTGGGTAATTATATAAAGTGTGGGTATAATATAAAATACCTTCCCAGGGAACTATGTTCCCAAATTTCCAAACACCCACTACTCATATAACTAAACCCACATGGGACACATATAGCCGGTAAATCAATTACAAATCAAAATCAATAATTACCCATGTCCAGTTAAGGTGTGAGTCCCGGTTACCCCAACGCGCGTTTCGCGTGCTAATTGTAGCCTCGCTTCCTCCTGAGGATGTATTTCTTACATATGACAATCACAGCTCAGCAGCTGATTTAGCAGATCTCCGATGCTGCCAACCTGTGATGGACAGCCCAGGAGGGACGAATGACCGCGCTCGCTCCCAGAGAAGACTGAAGAAATTAGCAG
Organism: Ranitomeya imitator; assembly: GCF_032444005.1. Classification (NCBI taxonomy): domain Eukaryota; kingdom Metazoa; phylum Chordata; class Amphibia; order Anura; family Dendrobatidae; genus Ranitomeya; species Ranitomeya imitator. Next base: position 2,980,068 of record NC_091291.1, read on the forward strand.
TTGGTCTGCAAGCGGAGACTTCCCATACTGCGTTCTGAATGCATCAATGTGAATATTTGAAGCGACAGAATTGGGGGAGCTCAGGCAGTAACAGGTGCTCTATAAAGGCTTCTTGTCTCCATATACCCATTTTACAATCTCATTGCAAATATCTAAGTTGCATCAAAAATATCTTGTAGTTTACGTGCCTCCTTTTAAGTCTCTCCCCCGCCCCAAGGCGGTTCACAAAATTAGCAGTGGTCATGGTGGCAGCTCTAAAGCTACAAGGCATAGATGAACAATTAGTTGCTGAAAATGGAATCCGAACATCTCGCAAAAATATCTCTGGTCCAGATGTCTCAAATACTGAGAAAATGGATTCATAGTCAATGTGGAAAAATAACATTCTAAAAAAAATGAGAGTTCCTGGATACAAAAAATCTCCGATTGTCAACACAAGTGAAGATTGTCAATAAAGGACCCTGTGGTTTCTACCTCCAAATCCCCACCATTTAGAGCTTTTGGCATGATGTACAATCAATGATTATATTGTGGTACCCAGAGAAATCGATGTAAATACTTTTATGCCCAGAAATGAGAAAAGGATTCTAGGAGCGAAACCTGCGTTGGCGAACCAGAAGAACTATGTTACAGCTTTCAGACCTCAGCAGCGCCTTCTTCAGGCAGAATCACAAAGAATGAGACAAGAGCTCAACATTTAAGAGAGATTGCATCAGGGCATTGGTGCAGGGGTGGATGGTGTGAGGCCTTCTAAAGATAAGCCCAGGAAATAAAATGAAGCTCTTTGTTACAAATGCAGAGGTAATGGGAGTGACCCTCCTCGGGGGTCATTGGTGGCCTCCGGATTTTCTTCCATTCAAAGTTATGGCAAACTTAAAATACTTCTGTGACAGAAGTTAAAACTAACATCTTCTACCTCCGTCTTCCCGCTCTCCTCTACTTCTCCATCAAGGCCTTAAATACTGGAGATGGGACATGGAGATCTCATTTCTTGGGGGCTTGCAATTCCTAGGAAAGTTTTCTGGTTAGGCTTATTCATGGCCCAGATCTCTCATGGAGTTTACGCTTCGTATTGACTTCCTTAATTCAACATCCCCTTCGAACCATTGGAAGAAGTTGACCTAAAATTTTAATCTTGGGAAACGTCCTTTTTAATGGCCAAAGCTTCAGCCCATCTTCTCAGTGAAGTCCAAGCTCAGTCATGAAGTCCTCCATGTTTCAGAGAAGTAACGGATCCTCAGGTTCTGTAAACTCCACCATCTTCGTACCCAAAGTTTCTTCTTTTATTCAAGAAATTTGCTTCTTAAGGTTGAGACCTCCCCAGGACGGGCAAGGTTCCTCTCTGCTGGATGCAGACGTGCAGTTTTAATATACAACCCCAATTCCAAAAAACAAGAATGCAGTGATCAGGAAATCTCTTATCTCCATAGTTCATCACACAAGACACCGAGCAGATCAGACGAGGAACGTTGGACATTTCTCCATTTCATTTGTTTGCAAAAATTAAGAATTAGTAACAGACTATGGGCACAATAGGAGGGTGCTGGAGAGGAAATGGTCGAGTAGATCTGGTTTGGTTTTGTTTTCTAATGGAGGAAGCCAATGTCTTTAAAAGAAAATAATAAATTCCTTATAACCCCTTTAAGACAGATTACTTAGGTCTAAACCAAGAGCGATTTATCTTATAGGCCGGAACACAGAACTCATTTAATCTGCCTAGGAGCTGTACCTTTCCTAAAAACAGGTCTTCTCAGTGCACTTCCCTCATTCACTGCTAGCAAGCAGAGGTCAGCAGGAAAACGTCCAAAGATGTAGGATTCCTGACTGGCACATTGAACTGTGTGGAGTCGTCGTCCTGTGTGGAGCCACCGCTCTGCCCCAGAATTCATTGTACTGGTAAAATCCAACCACTTCAGACCAACGTCTATTATCCAGTGAGACTGGCCTTTGTCTTTCACTTGCTCTCTCACTGAGCATGGAGGATGATAGATGTCATGTATCCGCTCTCAGCACGTGACTGGGGGTTGCACCTGCAAGGGTTAATCTATCTCCTCTCACTCAGTCCAGCATCCAACCTCTGTCCTATGCTGTAATGGGAGCATAAATCACACACCGACCCAGGCCACACACCCGCTCATACGCGCTGCCACCACTCACCGAATACACGGGCGATGAGTCCCGGAAATACTACTACTATGTGCCAATCACCAGGAGCACACATTTTAAGGCTATGGATTCTTTAGAACATACAAGGTTTGGACTTACTAAAGTTTTAAGCCTTAATAGAAATGGTACAGTGCTTACAATAAAAATGGAAATAAAAAGGGGCGTGGCCTGAGAGTCCATGTGAGCGGACGTGCGGCTGTGAGCTCCCGCCGCTGTATATTGTAAAATCCTGCAGAGCCGCTGCTGTTTGGTCCCTGCGGGGGCTTACTGGCTGCGGGGAGACTTGGAGAGGCCGGCGGTGCTGTTCGGTAGCGCTGGAACCGACGAACATGACCAGGAGACGGCAGAAGGACGCGGGAGCCGGGGATGCAGGCGCAATCCAAGATGGCGCCGACTTGAGGGAAAAGGCAGACAAGGAGAACGCCGCATGCAGAAAGCGCATGGAGGTAGCGGCAAAGCTCCAGCAGTTTGCGAGAGCGGAGGCCGCAGAGGAGGGAGCCGGAGCTGATACCGAAGAGGAGGAGGAGGAGGAGAGCCCAGCAGGAGAACATGAGGTACAACAGGGGAGAAAGGAGAGTAAAATAGCGGTGGCAGAAGGGGGACCCGAGGAAATGGCGCCAGAAGCTGAGCCTACCCTAAGAGACGTTTTTGCGCTAGTCTCTTCATGTAAACTATCTCTGACCATACAGATACAGGAGGTTAAGGGGGACACAGCCCAGATAAACGCAGCCATGCAGAAGATTGACAAACGTGTGGGGGAGGTAGAGGAGAGAGTGAGCACTGCAGAAGACCATATAGTGCAGCTGCAAAAAGCAGAGAAGAAGTTCACTCAAGCAATAGCTGAATTGGCTGCGAAAAATGAGGACCTTGAGAACAGGTCCAGAAGAAACAATATTCGCATAGTGGGCATCCCTGAAAAAGCTGAAGGGAGGAATCCAACGAAATATATTGAAAAATGGCTGTTAGAGACATTTGGAGATATGGCGCTAACAAAAGTGTTCGCGGTAGAAAGAGCGCATAGGGTCCCGCCGAAACCACCTGTCCCTGGAGCGAATCCCCGTACCATGCTCGCCAAAATTCTAAACTATAGAGACAGAGACATTATCCTGAGGAAGGCCAGAGACATGACGGATCTGACAGTTGAAGGTCAAAAGATTGCTATCTACCCCGACTATTCTACTCTGGTGCAGAAACAACGGATGATGTTCACGGGTATCAAGAGACGGCTGAGGGAATTGGGAGTGCAATACTCCATGATGTTCCCAGCAAGACTGAGGGTGGTGGCGTTTGATAAAATTCATTTTTTCCAGAAGCCGGAGGACGCTACCCAGTGGATCGATATTAATGCTAAAAAGCTTAAAGGAAAAGGAGACTGAAACTGTGGGAAGAGTCTGAAGTTGTTTACTTATCTGTCAGTTGGAAAAGAGTCATGTGATTGACAAGCCAAGGGGTATGGGGGGGGAAGAAGGGAAAGGGATGGTGTAATGGCTGCTGGGAAAGGGGGAGGAAGGGTTTGCGACATATTTTAAGTTTATGCAGACTTCTTGTGTGTGCAAATAATTCTAAGTTAAAATGTTTTAAGAACGTTATTTTTCAAAATGTCTGAAATCCTGTTATGTACAGTGGTGGGAGGAGGGTTGGGAAGGTAATGCCAAACGGAGTGTTCGCTATGGGCGATGATGCCCCACTCTTGGAAAGAGGTGGAATGGTTAGATGTGAGGGGGGAAGGGTGGGAGGGGGAGTTGGGGGGGGGGGGGAGGGAGGGTAGTTAGACAGCCTGAGCTCAAAATTGATGATACTTATAGTGAAGATGAGCCAAGTGATGGGGACCCGTTTTAAGATTTTGTGCTGGAATGTGAGAGGCCTAGGGGAGAAATCCAGACGTGCAGCGTGTTTGCAATATGCAAGAGACCAAAGGGCCTCAATGATATGCTTGCTGGAGACGCATTTGGTAAGGGAAAAAGTGGATGTTTTGAATAGACGATGGATCCAGAGGGGATATCATTCTACCTTCTCCACGTATGCAAGAGGAGTCTCAATCTTGGTTCCAGCGGGAGTTCAGTATGAGGAGGTGAAGGTATATGTGGACGTGGAGGGACAGTATGTACTAATACGGTGTATACTGTATGGAGTGATGCTGTGTGTTGCCGCGATGTATATTCCGCCTCCCTACTCTAGCAGGAAGATTAGAGAAGTAATGGAGCGAGTGGAAAAATGGGGGCCGGCACCGTTAATAATTATCGGGGATCTAAATAACATCTGTGATGAATATTGGGATAAAAATAAAAATACTCAGAATAGGTCGGAGGGACACATAACAACATTTGGCACCTATATACAGGAGATAGGTTTGATTGATCTGTGGAGGGTTAGACATGTGGGGGAGAGAGGGTACTCATGTTATTCACCGGCACATGCCACACTCTCTAGAATCGATATGGCTCTGGGTAACAGGATCTTGGACACACTGGTTGGGGAGGTGAGATATCTGCCAAGGGCCTTGTCGGACCATAGTCCAATTGAAGTAGAGGTTAGATTGGAGGGGGCTCGCTCGCTAAGTGGGAGAGAATGGAAGATTCATCCCAATTGGTTACAGAGTATTGAGTTGGAAAGTATAGGACGGGAGGTGGCGGAATTCTTTCTCTTAAATGATGGAAGCGCCGACGCTCTTACAATTTGGGATGCAATGAAGGCGTACCTGAGGGGACTACTGTTTAGGGACATTAGTAGGTGTAAGCGGAGGACGAGAGAGGTAGAAAAGGCGGCAGTTGAGGAGTTGAAGGAAGCAGAGGATGGGATGGCCACACTGGGAACCCCTGAGGCAGAGAGAAGAATGAAAAACGCACAAAATCATTTGGAAAAATTCTGCTAGGCAAAGCTGAGAGGAAACGAGATTTCCAAAGGGTATTGTTCTATCAGGAGGGAGAAACAGTGGGACATATGCTGTCGGTAGTGGCTGCTGCTCAGAGAGGTTCTTCATATATACACTCTTTGGATTCTGCTAGTGGAGGTAAAATAACGGAAACACCTGAAATTTTGAGAGCCTTTGCGGACTTCTATGCAGATTTGTATTCCTCTCGGGTTGGTGAATCGGTCGAGGATGCACTGACTTTCTTGGAAGGTCTGGATTTGCCGAGACTGAGTGAGGCAGATAGGGAGAGCCTTGAGGCCCCTATCACTGAGGAGGAATTGAGTCGGGCATTGATGTCTATGGCCAATGGGAAGGCGCCTGGGGTCGATGGGTTACCCGCTGAGATCTATAAAGGGTTGGCAGAAGTGTTGATTCCTAGATTAAAAATGGTATTGGAGGAAGCTAGGTCTTGTGGGCGCTTGCCAGCCTCTATGAGAGAGGCCATAATAGTGGTCATTCCAAAGGAGGATAAGGACTTGGGGAAACCGGAGTCGTACCGCCCAATTTCTTTACTAACAATTGATGTCAAGCTTCTGGCCAAGGTGTTGGCTCTCCGCCTCTCTAGTGTTATTGCGAGTCTGGTGCATTCGGACCAATCTGGCTTTATGCCGGATAGATCAACGGCGATCAATTTGCGGAGGTTATATGTAAATTTGCAGGTAGAGTCTGATAACTGTGGTCGAAGAGTGATTGTATCGCTAGATGCACACAAGGCGTTTGACAGCGTCGAATGGGGGTACCTCTGGCAGGTGCTGGAATGTATGGGGTTTGGCCCGCAGTTTGTGGCCTGGATACAGCTGTTGTACTCATTACCATCCGCCAGAATTAGAGTAAATGGGGAGCTATCTCGTCCTATAGGGCTGGCTAGGGGTACTAGGCAGGGATGCCCGCTTTCACCCCTCCTGTTCGCGTTGGCTGTAGAACCTCTTGCTGCTAAGATTCGGCAGTCGGATGGGGTCCCTGGGTTTAGGTATGGCAAAGTAGAGGAAAAAATAGCGTTATATGCGGATGATGTTTTGCTGTTCCTGGAGGATCCAGACAATTCACTAAGAGGGGCCGTTGAAATTGTTGAGAGATTTGGTACTGTGTCGGGACTAACAATTAATTGGGATAAGACGGTTCTTTTTAGAGTGGATGACGTAGGAGAGAATGTGAGTGAGGATGTTGGGGATGAGAGGCTGAAGGTGGTTTCCCAATTTAAATATCTTGGAATATGGATTTCGGTGCCGGTGGCGGAGTTTCTGCAAAGAAATTTGACTCCTGTTATGGGGGTACTCAAGGCAAAGGTAGACGCCTGGAATAAGCTACATCTATCGGTCGTCGGTAGGGTAAACCTTATTAAAATGGTCCTTATGCCCAAAATTCTTTATGTTCTGCATAACGCACCAATTTGGATCCCTCGGGGGAAGTTCAGGCAGATTAATGCCCTCTTTAGAAGTTTGATATGGGGTAGACAATATCCACGTATTAGCTTGGAGACGCTTCAGCGACCCAAGGAAGATGGTGGTTTGGCTTTGCCCAACCCGGAAATATACTTCCTTGCGGCCCAGAGCCAGCATTTGAAGGGCTGGGCGCGAGGGGCGTCATCCAGTGCAGTACAACAGCTATTGGAAGAGGTGACGGACCGACGACCGATGGCCAGGTGTTTGGAGGATGGCTCATTGGGCGCGCTGGGGAAAATATACCCAACCCTGTTCCTGATTCGTAAATTATGGAATAGATTAAGGCAGATTCGTGGGGTTACAGGGTTGACTAAATTCACACCGATATGGTCTAACCACAATTTAAAGGATTTTGAGGCCCTGGGAGGATTGATGGAATGGCAGAATAAGGGAATTTGCTTTGTTCACCAGATAATCCAGCAGCAGGAGCTGAAGTCCTTTTCCCAATTGCAGGAAGAATTTGGTTTGCGATCCACAGGGGAATATCAGTATGCGCAGATGAGACATGCCTTTAGAGCTCAGAATAAGAAGGCTGATATCAGGGTTCAAGATGATATAGTGTTGGAGTATGTGTGTGGTGAGGGTACTACAAGGGGAGTTATTTCCACTCTGTATAAGGACCTTATGCACACATTTCTGCTAGATTTCCCTATAAAGGCGAGAGCTAAGTGGGAGAGAGAAGTGGGGCCGATGGAAAATGAAACCTGGGAATCGGTGATGGAGTGGGTTCCGCGACTGTCCTTGAGTGAACCATATAGACTCTCGCAGCTATACATTTTGCATAGGGTATATAAATCTCCGGAAGTGTTATACAAAGCGGGATTGCGTGCCAATTCTGGGTGTCCGAGGTGTGCGAGTGAGAAGGCAGGAATATATCACATGATGTGGACGTGTCCGAGACTGGCTGCCTTTTGGGTGGTGGTTTTGAGCCGAGTTGAAGCAGCGTATAAGTGCAGAGTTGTTAGAGACCCGATAGTATGTGTGCTGGGATATGTGGAAGAAATTGGAGTTGACAATACTTGGAAGATTGCAATCGCTAGGCTACTCTACATGGCCAGGAAAGTAATAGCACGAAACTGGATAAACGCGGAACCACCTGTGAGAAGGGAATTTCTCCAATATGTTCAACATGGTCTAAAATTGGAAAAGGGGGTGTACAGTAAAAGGGGGAAAATAGAACTCTTTAATAAAATATGGTCTCCTTGGCTTGATTTGGATTGAGGAGTATAGGCGTCGTGTTTCCTAAGACCTGGAAGAGGATAAATTACAAGAGGCAGATAATGCCTCGGTGCGGTGGAGATTGAGACTGAGCTGTCTTATGGGGGAGGGGGGTAGTTGGGGTAATGTTGGGGTTTATTAAAAGTAAGAAAATGTGTATCTGATATAATGCAATGTAAATGGCATTCTGTTGTTCTCCTTTTTTTTTATATTGTTAATAAAAATCTATTTAAATTAAAAAAAAAAAATGGAAATAAAAAGAGACATACAAATATGCAAAAACAGAGATAAAATAGACTGGAGAAAACTTACAGAAATAACAAACTTTGCAGTCTGGTACTCTGTCCCTGAGGGAGGGAGAAACGTGGGATGGCTCACATCAGGTTGCCAGGCTTCCCCACATGCGAACATCTTTCTTTCTGTGTATGCCTAATTTATAGAGTCAACCTGGAGGTCAGATTTCTAGACCAGCCTCTCAGGTTAACATTCCAATTGCTGGTTTGTGACTGGACCACGGCCACTCCACCAAGGAATACATTATTTTTGTCTGAAATGCTTTGTGTAACCTTCCTTTCTCATAATAAATAAAAATTGTCAGGCTGCACTAGGACCCATTTGGCATCTGCCTTGGAGGCATCAGAGGTGTGAAATGTTTCCAACTCTGTCTTCCCAGGAAGGCCCCCTGTGGTCTGAGAACACGAGAACTGCCTTTTCTCAGGATAACATATATTATCACCTTGGTGAGACCTGCACCCTGAGGACAGATGATAGTTATCCGCCGGCCACACATATACATATTTCACTATAATAAACGTGTCCTATGTGGGGGTGTTTTGGAACAGATTCAAGGATTGTGATGAATAATAAATGCTCACACGAAAATTGAGTAAACAAAAATTAATTTACTTAATGACTGACGAAGGCCAACAGCCCGAAACACCGTGACTGCGGATTGAGATACTGATTTGGCTCATATCCTAAGTCATTGCAAGACTCGTTAAAGGGAATCTGTCAGCCCATTTATAGCCTACAAGCTGCGGCCACCGCCATCAGGAGCTATCTACAGCATTCTGTAATGCTGTAGATAAGCCGATGTAACCTGAAAGATAAGAAAAGCAAGTTAGATTATACTCACCCATTGGTGGTCGCTCTGCGGTCTGGTCTGATGGGCGTCATGGTCCGGGGCCTCCCATCTTCTTATGATAACGCCCTCTTCTTGTTTTCACGCCGCGGTTCCGGCTTCGGCGTACTGATTTGCCCTGTTTAGGGCAGAACAAAGTACTGCAGTGCGCAGGCGCTGGGAAAGGTCAGTGAGGTCCGGCGCCTGCGCACTGCAGTACTTTGCTCTACCCTCAACAGGACAAATCCGTACACCTGCGCAGGAGCCGAGACAGGAAGCAAAGAAGAGGACGACATCGTATGAAGATGGGAGGCGCACCGGACTGCCCCTGGGTGAGGATAATATAACTTGTTTTCTTATTTTCAGGTAACATTGGGGGCTTATCTACAGCATTACAGAATGCGTTACAGAATGCTGTAGATAAGCCCCTGATGGCGGTGGCCGCAGCTTATAGGCCAAAAATAGGGTGACAGATTCCCTTTAAAGGGTTGATTGGGACTTGTAGGATCGCTACTTCCAACAGTTGGCGCTGTGGAGTTCAAGTCCTCTTTTTCTCTGAAGAGGCAATTTGCACAAGAAATAAACAGTCTATGAAAAAAAAAAAAAAAGAAAAAAACAGTCAATAACAGCAATAAAATAACATTATTCATACATTACATTATTATGGTAGAAGTCATCAGGCTGTCTCTGTCTATCGATGTCACATCTCTGCTCTCTCTGTGTCCTCTCCCTAAGGTTCCCGTCATCTTTTATATACTAAACTCTTCTGCCAGGGAGAAACCCCCTTAGGCCAAATCGTTAAGATTTTACCCCATTTCATCCCTTGAGACTTAACAACCTCCAATTAGCATATATAGGATAAACATCTCCTGGGAAAGGTCTAATGAGGTAACTCCTATTTGATCAAAAGACTTCTTTAGAAGATAAGTGTAAATGTTGTTAGGTGTGTCATCTGACAAACTTCAACTACCTTCTGCGAAGTCCTTTAAAGATATACTGTATATATTATATATTAAACTGATTCAAACCATATCAATATATCAATAATTAGTATTAATTAGAATGTTGAAAGTATTTAAAAATAACTTACTACTGCAGGATCCACTGCAGCACACTGCCCCCCCAAAGCTGCTGTTGCCCACGGCCCCATCACCGTCTCCTTGGGATGTGACACAATCCATCTACCAGATGATGTCTTCTACCTACAGTCAGGAAAGTATTTGATTCGCTACCAATTTTGCTAGTTTTACCACTAACAAAGAATAGAGGTCTGTAATTTTTATCATAGGTACACTTCACCTGTGAGAGACAGGATCTAACAAAAACAGAAAATCAAATTGTAGGATTTTTACATAATTAATTTGAATTTTAGTGCAATAAATATGTATTTGATCCCCTACCAACCAGCGAGAATTCTAGTTCTCACAGACCTGTTAGTTTTCTGTAAGAAGCCTCATACCCTGCATTCAGTACCTGGATTAATTGCTCCTGTTTGACCTCGTTAACTGTATAAAAGACACCTGTTTTCAAACTCTTGTCACGGATCCCAGGGACCATACCTTAATCATCCCCACCGCTCACACTAACATGTCATGAACCGGGGTTGTTTGGTTGCCCAGTTCTTTTCTGAAGGGGATTTAGCTATATCCCACTTCCGGTTTGGAACTTGCAGCTCTCTGGCGCCCCCCTCACCCTCAGGTCAGAGTACTGCACCTAGGATTAGTCTCCAGAAAGGCTGCCTTACTTTGCACTGGCTAATGGGCACACTGCAGCGAGGGCGATATAACCACTCCCACTCAGGCGGGAACAATAACAAAGACGCCATGTGGTGAAATATGTATATATATATATATGTGTGTAGTGACATATGTCTAGGGTTATATGTGTGACTAATGATAATGTAACACCTGTCCTGAAGGCAAGTCGCACCTAGGTGTTAATAGGTACTTCCTTGGGACTAGTAGAAATTGTGTCTCCATATCACACCAGGAGGTCTAGCTACAGCCAAGAAGAAGGTAACATTTGGCACCTCTGAGGTCTTGGAGAGGAGATGCTAAATTGCGGCCTGAGGTGATCTATTCCTGGGAACCTGGTCACAAGTGTCTCAAGAGGAAATAATATATATTCATTAGTAGAGCAGCCGTGGCCAATCAACAAGCCAGCAATTATGATATTAGTTATAAATTTAGGCTGCAGACAGAGAATTGTGTTCACATGTGAGGGCAGCCTGAGAAGCTGATGTGTTCCACCAACTCCATTCACCCCCCCTCAGGGAGCAGAACGCAAACTACCAATTAGATGATTTCTGTAAGTTTTCTCCTGTTTATTTTGATACTGTTTTGCATAAGTTTTATGTCTTTTTATTATCATATTTTTATACCTTTTCATATTGTAAGTACTGACCCTTTTGCTATTAAAGTATAAAACTTTAACAAGTTGAACCTTGAATGTTCTAAAAGAATCCATAGCCTAAGGTGTGTGAGCCTTATGAGTGATAGACATATTTTTATTAGTATTATTATTTCTGGGACTCATCGCCTGTGTATTTAATGAGTGGTGGCAGCGTGTATGAGCGGGTGTGTGGCCTGGGTCGGTGTGTGATTTATGCTCCCATTACAGCATAGGACAGAGGTTTAATGCTGGACTGAGAGTGGGGAGATAGATTAACCCTTGCAGGCACAACCCCAAGTCACGTGTGAGAGCAGGCATGTGATCAATTAGTGACACCACGGAGTAGGGATCCTTGACATGCCATCACTACAAAGCCTCCCAAACGCCCAGGACAAATCCGCTGCAACCAGCTCTGATTTCTTAATAACGGGTCCGGAGCCAACCCAAATTAGTAGCGTAATTCACTGCAGAGGACGTGACAGTACGTTATAGAGCAAGGAGAGACAAGCCAGTAATTTTATATATTTTACTCCATAAAGGTAGGTAGTGTTTACGGAAGTATAAAAAGATATAAAATTAGACAAATATCGTATGTACTGTCACGGATCCCACTCCGTGAAGTCACTAATTTGTCACGTACTCACTCTCAGCACATAACTTGGGGGTTGTGCCTACAAGGGTTAATCTATCTCCCCACTCTCAGTCCAGCATTCAACCTCTGTCCTATGCTGTAATAGGAGCATAAATCACACACCGACCCAGGCCACACACCCGCTCATAGACACTGCCACTACTCAACAAATACACGGGCGATGAGTCCTGGAAATTACTAATACTGTCTACCACTGATACGGATCATACAGTTTAAGGCTATGGATTCTTTTAGAACATTCAAGGTTCAACTTGTTAAAGTTTTATGCTTTCATACAAAAAGGTTCAGTGCTTACAGTAAGAAAAAGGTATAAAAATATAATAAAAGGACATACAGGTATGCAAAACAGTATAAAATAAACAGGAGAAAACTTACAGAAGCATCTAACTTTGTAGTCTGCTTTCTGCTCCCTGAGGGTAGGATGAATACAGACTGCTCTCACATGTGAACACTAATTTATAGCTTTACTCTGGAGCTCAGATTTCTAGACCAGACCCTCAGGTTAATATCATAATTGCTTGTTTTTGATTGGACCACAGCCACTACTGCCAATGAACATATTATTTGCTCTGAGATTCCCTGTGTAAAAGTTCTCACAAATATAGTGTCAGGCTGTAATTGACATCTCTCTTCAAAGAGCTAGGAGGTGTCAAATGTTTCCCTTTTTTCTTTATTTCCAGCACGACCCCCTGGCGAGATTGGAGACGGTAGTCTGCCTTCTCAAGATGTTTGCTGTGACCTTTGTGAGGCCTGCAGTTTCAAGACAGATGTTCAACTACTGCTAGTTACACATATAACCCTAGACATATCACTACACACATATAGATATATACATATTTCACCACAAGTACAACTACAAATAAAATAGGATTAAAGTTGAAGAAAACACAGTTGGTTCATATCGTGGCTGACCATGGGGCTTGGGGGAGGGGTGATACATCCAGATGCATTACAGATCTGTCTCGCAGCTAGACCCGGGACAAAAGACTAGGGAAGACTGATGTCTCACTTATCTCTGTGCCCAAAACCAAGGCACTCCCCCTTTGGTGACCTCCCTCAGAGGCTGAGTACTCCCCTTTCCTAGAGTTATGACAAGCCATTTCTATACATAACTCGCTGTATGAACCTCGTAGAAGAACGACACAATGATCATGATGCTCACCACGTCAGGGGGGTTCTTTTAAGTAAAAACACGGCGTAGACATATGGCCCGCTTACAGAGAAATCAGTTCCTTGCATTTTGTTGGGTTTAGATCCTAGTGATTTTAGTGAGTTATAGATTTCTCGGTGGACATTCTGAATATGTAACCTTTATATCTCTATTCCTGATCGGTGATATTATACATTACTTTTCAAGAACAAAGGAGTCCCATGCAAGTTGTCATACCAGTTATAGCTGGTATCAGGCGGGAGGGGGATGAGGGGTTTAGACAGAAGACTGGCTTTCCCAGCACAAAGCCATATCAATTCCTTAGTGGATGTTGCTGGCAAGCTGGTCTCACATTACATCTCGATAGCAAGGGGGAGGAAGAGTCGCTTAGAATTACAGCCTGTGCTGGCAGGCAGAGGAAACTGCAGCTGAGAGCCCTGTATGTGTAATTGAAGTAATCAGAACTTCTTCTTGGCCAAGACCAAAGAGCTGTCCAAGGACACCAGGGACAAAATTGTAGACTTGCACGTGGCTGGGAAGGGCTACAGGACAATGGGCAAGTAGCTTAGTGAGAAAGCGATAACTGTTGGCACAATTATTAGTAAATGGAAGAAACACAAGATGACTGTCAATCTTCCTCGGTCTTCATTCAAGATCTTGCCTCATGGTGTAAAGATGATTCTGAGAATCAGCCCAGAACTACATGGGAGAACCTGGTCAATGACCTGAAAGGGGTGGGACCAAAGTCTCGAACATTACCGTAACACACTACGCAGCTCACACCAGCGCATGTCCAGGCCAGTTTGAAGTTCACCAATGACTATCTGGATGATCCATAGGAGACATGGAAGGTCATGTGGTCAGATGAGACCAAAACAGAACTTTTTGGTACTGATTCTGCTCGCCGTGTTTGGAGGAAGGATGAGTACAACCCCAAGAACACCATCTCAACCATCAAGCATGGTGGGGGAACATCATATTTTGCAGTTCTTTTCTGCAAAGGGGACAGGACGACTGCATCATATCGAAGGGAGGATGGCCAAGTAAGATTTTTAGCCATCTACCTTCCCTCAGTAAGAGCACTGAAGATGGGTCATCGCTGGGTATCCCAGCATGACAATGACTCGAAACACACAGCCAGGGCAACTAAGGAGCTGCTCCGGAAAAAGAAGCATTTCATGGTCCTGGAGTAGCCAAGCCAGTCTCCAGACCTCAACCCTATAGAAAATCTTTGACAGGAGCTGAAACGCTCCGTGATATGTATGGATAGCAGAGGTCTGCAGCAATTGTTCACGCTGCTGATCATTGAAAAGACAAGTGTTCTGTGTGAATTTATCAGGTTCAATTGTGATAAGTAGATGTCATGACACTGTTGTCGGGTATCCCGGGACCAGGGGCTCCTACCCTGTCCCTAACGATAGGGGTGCCCTAGCTCACCGTTCCCCAGATTACTTCTGATGGTGAAGATGCCAGGGCCACGTACCTTGCCTTAGCTCCTGAACCTTCCTTAGTCTGTATCCTTCCCCCACCCAGGATAGAGGGGAATAGTAGTGTACCGTAATACAACAACCAAACTAACAAGGTAATACGAACAGGGGTAAAGGAAAATACCAAACACACAACTATTCTGACACATATAACAGAGGAATGCACTAGGGAGTCAAGGATGGGGTTAAACCAAAGTAGAACAAAGGGATTATCACACACTCAAAACAAGGCAACAGTCACAGATAAATCCACGGCCGGGGTCTTCTGGAGATTCTTCAGTGGTTGGGGTCCTCGTGTGCGGCCAGGGCTCTTCTGGAGATTCTTCAGTGTGCGGAGTCCTCTTGTGCGGCCGGGGACTTCAGTGGGTGGGGTCCTCATGTGCGGCCAGGAGTCTTCTTGAGATTCTTCAGTGTGTGGAGTCCTTGTGTGCGGCCAGGGTCTTCTGGAGATTCTTCAGTGTGCGGCCGGGGGTCTTCTGGAAATTCTTCAGTGTGCGGCCGGGGGTCTTCTGGAGATTCTTCAGTGTGCGGAGTCATCTTGTGCGGCCGGGGACTTCAGTGGGTGGGGTCCTCATGTGCGGCCAGGAGTCTTCTTGAGATTCTTCAGTGTGTGGAGTCCTTGTGTGCGGCCGGGGTCTTCTGGAGATTCTTCAGTGTGCGGCCGGGGGTCTTCCGGAGATTCTTCAGTGTGCGGCCGGGGGTCTTCCGGAGATTCTTCAGTGTGCGGCCGGGGGTCTTCTGGAGATTCTTGAGTGTGCGGCCGGGGGTCTTCTGGAGATTCTTCAGTGTGCGGCCGGGGGTCTTCTGGAGATTCTTCAGTGTGCGGCCGGGGGTCTTCTGGAGATTCTTCAGTGTGCGGCCGGGGGTCTTCTGGAGATTCTTCAGTGTGCGGCCGGGGGTCTTCTGGAGATTCTTCAGTGTGCGGCCGGGGGTCTTCTGGAGATTCTTCAGTGTGCGGCCGGGGGTCTTTCGGAGATTCTTCAGTGTGCGGCCGGGGGTCTTCTGGAGATTCTTCAGTGTGCGGCCGGGGGTCTTCTGGAGATTCTTCAGTGTGCGGCCGGGGGTCTTCTGGAGATTCTTCAGTGTGCGGCCGGGGGTCTTCTGGAGATTCTTCAGTGTGCGGCCGGGAGTCTTCTGGAGATTCTTCAGTGTGCGGCCGGGGGTCTTTCGGAGATTCTTCAGTGTGCGGCCGGGGGTCTTCTGGAGATTCTTCAGTGTGCGGCCGGGGGTCTTCTGGAGATTCTTCAGTGTGCGGCCGGGGTCCTTGCTGAGCCAGAGGGGATGCCACGCCGGTCCAGGCTGTAGGTTTTAATGTTTTGGTTGGCTGAGTACAGGGAGACAGGGGTGCACTATATGGGGGGTTAACAGCAGCTATTTGCAGCACACAGAAGGCGCACTGTACGGCTACTCAGCTTCCGCTCCGTGTTGCCATGGAGATGACGTCGCGCACGTCGGCGGGCGCGGTCACGTGGAGGGGCGTGTCTTGCATTGGAGACAGCGCGCGCTGCGGAGCGTTCAGTGTTCTCCGGTGTCCGAGGTGAGCGCTGCGGCCGCTGTGCGCTGCGGGGAGACGGGGCCCGAGTGCCGGGGATGAGGAGGAGGGAGACGCTGAGCAGCCGCCGCCATTGTGTTTCTGGGGGGAGGGGGCAGACGCCATGTTCTGTATCCAGACGACGGCGATGTCGGGAGCTGTTTGGCCCCGGGCCTGACGTGGATCCCCGGGGTCGCGGTGCCCGCAGCCGTCCGTCCTTCCTCCGGGCCCCAAGCCCTCACTGTGGCCCTATTATCGCGGCCCCCGCGTCTCCCTCCTCTTCGCGCAGGCGCAGATCCCGCCCATCACTCTGGTCGGTTTAAAAGATGCAGCAGCTGCTGATTGGCTGCCCGAGGCTCCGCCCACCGAATGCTGCCTCTTTGTTTTGTGTTTTCTTGTCCCGCTTTTCGCTGCGCGCTGATTGGCTGCCGCGTCCCCGCTCGGGCTGTGATTGGCTGCAGGTAATGTGAGTGAGTGCGCGGCGCTTCCTTTCCTTCCGTGCGGCGTCTGCTCTGTGTTACCGACTCTGAGCCCGGGACCGAGCGGCCGCACCCGGAGCGAGGGCAGAGCGACCCCCGGTGAGTGCAGGAGAGAGAGCGACCCCCGGTGAGTGCAGGAGAGAGAGCGACCCTCCCCCAAAGGCCCGTGCAGGAGAGAGTGACCCCCCCAGGGGAGAGCGACCCCCGGTGAGTGCAGGAGAGAGCGACCCCCCCAGGAGAGAGCGACACCCCCCCCCCCCCCGGCCCGTGCAGGAGAGAGAGCGACCCCCCCAAAGGCCCGTGCAGGAGAGAGTGACCCCCCCAGGGGAGAGCGACCCCCGGTGAGTGCAGGAGAGAGCGACCCCCCCAGGAGAGAGCGACACCCCCCCCCCCCCCCCCGGCCCGTGCAGGAGAGAGAGCGACCCCCCCAAAGGCCCGTGCAGGAGAGAGTGACCCCCCCCCCCCAGGAGAGAGCGACCCCCGGTGAGTGCAGGAGAGAGTGACCCCCCCCCAGGAGAGAGCGACCCCCCCCAGGAGAGAGCGACCCCCGGTGAGTGCAGGAGAGAGAGTGACCCCCCCCCCCCCCAGGAGAGAGCGACCCCCGGTGAGTGCAGGAGAGAGTGACCCCCCCCCCAGGAGAGAGCGACCCCCCCCAGGAGAGAGCGACCCCCGGTGAGTGCAGGAGAGAGAGCGACCCTCCCCCCCAGGAGAGAGCGACCCCCGGTGAGTGCAGGAGAGAGAGCGACCCTCCCCCCCAGGAGAGAGCGACCCCCGGCGAGTGCAGGAGAGAGCGACCCCCCCAGGAGAGAGCGACCCCCGGCGAGTGCAGGAGAGAGCGACCCCCCCCAGGAGAGAGCGACCCCCGGTGAGTGCAGGAGAGAGCGACCCCCCCAGGAGAGAGCGACCCCCGGCGAGTGCAGGAGAGAGCGACCCCCCCAGGAGAGAGCGACCCCCGGCGAGTGCAGGAGAGAGCGACCCCCCCAGGAGAGAGCGACCCCCGGTGAGTGCAGGAGAGAGCGACCCCCCCAGGAGAGAGCGACCCCCGGTGAGTGCAGGAGAGAGCGACCCCCCCAGGAGAGAGCGACCCCCGGCGAGTGCAGGAGAGAGCGACCCCCCCAGGAGAGAGCGACCCCCGGTGAGTGCAGGAGAGAGCGACCCCCCCAGGAGAGAGCGACCCCCGGTGAGTGCAGGAGAGAGAGCGACCCTCCCCCCCAGGAGAGAGCGACCCCCGGCGAGTGCAGGAGAGAGCGACCCCCCCCAGGAGAGAGCGACCCCCGGTGAGTGCAGGAGAGAGCGACCCCCCCAGGAGAGAGCGACCCCCGGCGAGTGCAGGAGAGAGCGACCCCCCCAGGAGAGAGCGACCCCCGGTGAGTGCAGGAGAGAGCGACCCCCCCAGGAGAGAGCGACACCCCCCCCCCCC
This sequence comes from Ranitomeya imitator, assembly GCF_032444005.1. Lineage (NCBI taxonomy): Eukaryota > Metazoa > Chordata > Amphibia > Anura > Dendrobatidae > Ranitomeya > Ranitomeya imitator. The sequence continues at coordinate 2,998,035 of NC_091291.1, forward strand.
GGCCCGTGCAGGAGAGAGAGCGACCCCCCCAAAGGCCCGTGCAGGAGAGAGTGACCCCCCCCCCCAGGAGAGAGCGACCCCCGGTGAGTGCAGGAGAGAGCGACCCCCCCCCCCAGGAGAGAGCGACCCCCCCCCAGGAGAGAGCGACCCCCCCCCCCCCCCAAAGGCCCGTGCAGGAGAGAGTGACCCCCCCAGGAGAGAGCGACCCCCCCCAAAGGCCCGTGCAGGAGAGAGTGACCCCCCCAGGAGAGAGCGACCCCCCCCAAAGGCCCGTGCAGGAGAGAGCGACCCCCCCTCCCGACCCGTGCAGGAGAGAGAGCGACCCCCCCAAAGGCCCGTGCAGGAGAGAGTGACCCCCCCAGGAGAGAGCGGCCCCCGCCCCCCCCAAAGGCCCGTGCAGGAGAGAGCGACCCCCCCCCCCTCCCGACCCGTGCAGGAGAGAGAGCGACCCCCCCCCAAAGGCCCGTGCAGGAGAGAGTGACCCCCCCCAGGAGAGAGCGACCCCCCCAAAGGCCCGTGCAGGAGAGAGTGACCCCCCCAGGAGAGAGCGACCCCCCCCCCCCCCAAAGGCCCGTGCAGGAGAGAGCGACCCCCCCCCAAAGGCCCGTGCAGGAGAGAGCGACCCCCCCAAAAGGCCCGTGCAGGAGAGAGAGCGACCCCCCCCCCCCCCCCCAAAGGCCCGTGCAGGAGAGAGTGACCCCCCCCCCCCCCAAAGGCCCGTGCAGGAGAGAGTGACCCGTGCAGGAGAGAGCGACCCCCCCTCCTCCCGACCCGTGCAGGAGAGAGAGCGAACCCCCCCCAAAGGCCCGTGCAGGAGAGAGTGACCCCCCCCAGGAGAGAGCGACCCCCCCCCCCCCAAAGGCCCGTGCAGGAGAGAGTGACCCCCCCAGGAGAGAGCGACCCCCCCCCCCCCAAAGGCCCGTGCAGGAGAGAGAGCGACCCCCCCCAAAGGCCCGTGCAGGAGAGAGTGACCCCCCCAGGAGAGAGCGACCCCCCCCCCCCCAAAGGCCCGTGCAGGAGAGAGAGCGACCCCCCCCCAAAGGCCCGTGCAGGAGAGAGTGACCCGTGCAGGAGAGAGCGACCCCCCCCTCCTCCCGACCCGTGCAGGAGAGAGAGCGAACCCCCCCCCCCCCAAAGGCCCGTGCAGGAGAGAGTGACCCCCCCCCAGGAGAGAGCGACCCCCCCCCCCAAAGGCCCGTGCAGGAGAGAGTGACCCCCCCCAAAGGCCCGTGCAGGAGAGAGTGACCCCCCCAGGAGAGAGCGACCCCCCCCCAAAGGCCCGTGCAGGAGAGAGAGCGACCCCCCCCCCCCCCAAAGGCCCGTGCAGGAGAGAGAGCGACCCCCCCCAAAGGCCCGTGCAGGAGAGAGTGACCCCCCCAGGAGAGAGCGAAAACCCCCCTCCCCCCCCCCCCCCCCCCCCCGTCCGTCTCTGACCCGTCCTCCTCCTCTGTGCAGCAGGTAGCAGAGGTCCCGCCATGCCGATCCGACGCTCCGTCAATTCCTCCAGCCAGGAGTCCGCTCCAAAGAGCCGTGCTGCCGCTGCTGCTGCCGCCGCGGAGAGTGAGGACAAGAAGGCAGGTAATGTTTGGGGCAGGGTCCTCCCTCCTCCGCGGGGCCGGTGTCCTCCCTCCTCCGCGGCGCTCACCTCTCTCCTCCCTCAGAGGCCGATGCCAGCTCCGAGGAGTCCGCGTCCACCGGAGAGGAGCAGGAGACTCCCCCGGCCACGTCCAGCGAGGCCGAGCAGCCCAAGGAGGCCACGGAGGAGAAGGCGGCCGAGGGGGCGGTGAGCGAGGACGCCAAGAAAGAGTGAGTACGGCTAGAGGCGGCCGAGGGGGTCCGGGGGGCCACACACTGACCCCCACCTTGTGTCTCAGTGGCGACAAGGAGCCGGCCAAGGAGAAGAAGGTGAAGAAGACCATCCCCACGTGGGCCACCCTGTCTGCCAGCCAGCTGGCCCGGGCACAGAAGCAGACGCACATGGCCTCCTCGTCCCGCCCCAAGATGGACGAAATCCTGACCGAAGCCATTAAGGTAAGAGGCGCCGGGATATACCTGCAATGTGCCCCCCCAGAGCTGTGATGTGGGGGGACTCCTTTATGGCGCCAGCAGAGGCCCCTGTCACGCGCTCTCTCCCGTCAGGCCTGTTTCCAGAAGACGGGGGCGTCTGTTGTGTCCATTCGAAAGTACATCATCAGCAAGTACCCGTCTCTGGAGCTGGAGAAGAGGGGCTACCTGCTGAAGCAGTCCCTGAAGAGGGCGCTGCAGCGAGGGAACATCCGGCAGGTGAGACTGCGCGCCGGGGGTGAGGGCCTCTGCTGAGACCTCGGCCTCAATCCTCCGTGTCTTCTCTCCAGGTGAAGGGGAAGGGGGCGTCCGGTAGCTTTGTGGTCGTGTCCAACTCCTCCAAATCTGCCTCCAAGTCCCGGGACAAGAAGGTGGGCAGAGCGGCGGGTGGTCGGAGCGGGCCGGTGCCGGGGGCTCCTCATCACATCCTTGTTATTTCTGACAGAAGAGCAGCTCCACAGCCGGGGAGCAGCCCAACGTGAAGCTGGAGGACATCCTGCCGCTGGCCTTCACCAGACTGTGCGAGCCCAAGGAGGCGTCCTACAGCCTGATCAAGAAATACGTGGCCCAGTATTACCCCAAGCTCAAGGTGGAAGTGAGGTGAGAGCGGCCGGAAGGGATGGATGGAGGGATGACAGACTGGTGAAGAGTGCGCAGAGTATAAACCTTATTATTAACAGCTAGGGGGGGGGGGTGTACAGAATGCATCACACAATGTACTGTTAGGTGGGCTGAGCAAGTGACAGTGGGGAATGTACAGCGTCCTCCCGTGCCGACCCGTATAAAGCAGACGTGGTATACGAGCATTGTCACTTGGAAGCAATATTAAGGTGGTCATTACCTATACAGGGCACAGAGCAGTGTGCGGCCACCGTCCCGATGCGCGTTTCGGTCCTGCTTTCGTCTCAACCACCTGACAAAGGTAGGACCGAAACGTGTGTTGTCCATTTTGTTGCAGTACATTATGTGACATATTCATGTTCTCCAGAGACACACACACACACATCTTCTATAATTCAGAGTGCTTCCACCATGTGTGATTGTCACATAAGGTACTTTTGAGTGTTATGTCTGCAGAGCGTTGCACTGATGTGACTCTCTATTGCAGGCCTCAGCTCCTGAAGAACGCTCTGCAGAGAGCCGTGGAGAAGGGCCAGCTGGAGCAGATCACGGGGAAAGGAGCTTCTGGCACATTCCAGGTCAGTCTGCGTAACCCAACTGATGAGTCTGGAGCGCCGACACACGTCTGACGGCTCACGTGTCTTGTGCACCAGGTGTTCGGTAGAGCCCTACCGAACAAATCGCAGAGTTCACGCATTTTGTGCATCGGCACGTGTCATATCGCCCCTGCGTCTTGCACGCTGGTATCTGGCAGAGGGCTCTCGACTCCCTGGGCCCCAGCACGTGACAGGGGGGGCTCCCGTGGTTCCCGGCGTGTTGCTCGCTCTTAGTCTCGGATCGGCCACCAATGACCCGGCGCTATATCGCTGATGTCCTGCACGGTCACATCAGTCAGGTCGGGCGCCTCACAGGCAGAGACACAAGGTGTTGACTGAGACTTTCCTCTGTCTTACAGCTGAAGCGAGCAGGAGATAAGCCCCTTCTGAGCGGAGGAGGATTTGAGGATGCCATCCTATCTGCCATCACCGCCATGAATGAGCCCAAGACCTGCTCCACCACGGCCATTAAGAAATATGTGCTGGAGAACCACCCCGGGGTGAACTCCAGCTTCCAAGGTGAGCTAGGGTCCGCAGCGCTGCCCCCCGTGTGTCTGATCCAGATCACCTTCATGTCTTTCCTCCCCCAGTTCATCTGCTGAAGAGAACCCTGCAGAAGTGTGAGAAGAACGGCTGGATGGAGCAGATCTCCGGGAAGGGCTTCAGTGGCACATACCAGCTCAGCTTTCCATATTACCCCAGGTAGGAGCACTACACACTGCAGGCCGTGCGTCTGGTGCCCGCAGCTGTACAGTACACCACGTCTCTTCCCACAGTCCCATCATACTGTTCCCAGACAAGGCAAGTGAGGAAGAGGAGGAGGAAGAGTCTGACAACGAGTCCGAAGAGTCTGAAGAAGAGGAGTCTGAGGAGGAATCTGAGGATGAGGAGCCCCCTCCCAAGAGGAGGTGAGTGGACGCCGTGCTGTGATGGGTGATCAGTGGGCGTCCGCCGGGTGGTTAATGGGACCTTGTTCCTTGTATTCAGGATGCAGAAGAAGGCAGCGCCATCTAAATCCAGGTCCAGAGCGCCCCCACCTAAAGCCAAGAAGAGGGCTCCAGCCCCGCGAGGCAAAGCAAGAAGTGCCCCCAAAAAGGCTCCAGCCCCACCTCCTTCTAAAGCTAAGAAGGGAAAAGCCGCTCCCCCACCTCCTCCCCCTGCCAAAAAACCAGCCAGCCGGGCCTCCAAGAAGCCTTCCCCTGCAAAGAAAGCTGTAAAGCCTGCGGCAAAAGGCAAATCCAGCGCCAGGAAATCGCTGCGGTCCCGGAAGTGAGGCGGGAGCAGAAACGGGGCCACGACACCAGCCAGGAGACAGAGGCCGCTCCGTGCTGGAATTCCAGGCAGAGCCACTTTTCTAAAGTTGTTTCTTCATTTCCCCTCTGATTTGAGATGGTGCCGCCGCGTTCACACATCTTTTTGGTATAGCCGTAGCCGTCGTGCGCCTCCTCCACCGTTGTCCTCTGACTGAAGCCGGCAATGGTCCATTGCAGTTTTCTTCCCCCCCACGGTCTCTGGTTGTGTCGCTGTTGAGCATTATTTAACTGACCGTCGAGTCCCTTTTTTCTGCAGGAAATCGCGTGTTTTTATTCCTTGGGTAGAGCTGATCGCGGCCGCTCCTTCCGGATCCGTTAGTAGGACGCAGAGCCGTGATGTGGCCGGTGCTGACTTGGGGCGGCCACTAGTGAGACTGTGCTGGGCCTCTGACCCGTCTTCCTGACCCGAGGGGCGGCGCGCGCTGTGCCCTCGCGCAATCCATGGCTTCCAGCACTCACGGCCGTCCGTCGTCCTCACGCGCTCAGCTCCTGGCCCCTGTAGATCACACATCAGTGAGTAGACGTAGCATGTTGTACAGGATCCAACCTTTTTTTATTTTAAAGCCGATTGTGTCTTTATTTTAATGTTTGCCATTTTGTAAAGACTTGGGTGCGGATAGACGACGTGAATCCCGGGAATTCTGCTGTTTGCTACAATAAAGACTAGATTCTGCTAGGACGCGGTGTCCGTGTCGTTCTTCTGGTCGCTCGCCATGATGGCGCCGCGGGAACACGTACTCGGATATGAGCATTTGTCTGTGGCTTTATTTCCATGCAGATTGGGGGGTCTGGTCCTAAGCCCCCATCTGCACTGGGGGGAGTTCTGTGCTCTCCGGCCTTGTAAGGGATCTCTGGGGGTCTTCAGGCTTCCATTAACCCTATGGTGCTCTGTCAGATGAGGTCTGTACCACATCTAATTACTGCTCCGGTTCAGAGACCCCAAAGGAGGCGAGAAATGGGAAATCGATTCACAAATGTAGAAGAAATAACCAGGCAAAAGTCAGTGCACCCAGCATGGAGATAACCCGAGGGTCTGGGGAGGTGGTCCGGCCTTGTGTCGTAGGCAGCGATGATGGAGGCGAGGTCAGGGCAGTAACATTGCTGTACAGGGGTCTCTCAGTGGTAAGGATCGGCGCTCCGCAGTGTGACAGGCTGACCACCATGACTAGGGACCCGCTACTTACACGGTGTCACGGATCCCTTCTCCGTGGCGTCACTTATTCATTACATACCCGCTCTCACACGTGACTTGGGGTTGTGCCGGCAAGGGTTAATATATCTCCCCACTCTCAGTACAACATTCAACCTCTGTCCTATGCTGTAATGGGAGCATAAATCACACACCGACCCAGGCCACACACCCGCTCATACACGCTGCCGCCACTCACCGAATACACGGGCAATGAGTCCCGGAAAAATTACTATTATTGTCTGCGAATCATAAGGCTCACACACCTTAGGCTTTGGATTCTTTAGAGGTTCAACTGTTAGTTTTATGCTTTAATACAAAAAGGTTCAGTGCTTACAGTAATAAAAAGGTATAAAAATATGGTAATAAAAATACATATAGCTATGCAAAACAGTATAAAATAAACAGGAGAAAACTTATAGAACTAGCTAACTTGTAGTCTGCTTCTGCTCCCTGAGGGTAGGATGAATATAGACTGGATCACATCAGCTTCCCAGGCTGCCCTCACATGTGAACAATTTTGAAGGTATACAAGCCAAATCTATAGAGTCACCCTGGAGGTCAGATTTCTAGACCAGCCCCTCAAGTTGATATTCTATTAGCTTGTTTTTTATTGCACCACGGCCGCGCCCCCAATGAATATATTATTTTTCTGAGATTCTTTGTGTAAAGCTTCCCACAGATAGTGTCAGGATGTAATTCACATCTCTTCCAAAGAGCTAGGAGGTGTCAAACATTCCCTTTCTTCTTGGTTCCCAGCACGACCCACTGGTGAGATTGGAGACAGAAGTCTGCTGTCTCAGGAAAATATATAACATATTAACACCTGGGTGAGACCTGCAGCCTTCAGGACAGATGTTCAATTATTACTAGTCACACAATCAACCTATACATAGTTCACTGCACAAATATTTTTATACATATTTCACTACACATACATATATAGTTATATGAAAAAGTTTGGGCACCCCTATTAATCTTAAGGTTTTAATGTTTTATACAAAATTGGTTTTTTTTGCAACAGCTATTTCTGTTTCATATATCTAATAACTGTTGCACACAGTAATGTTTCTGCCTTGACATGAGGTTTATTGTACTAACAGAAAATGTGCAATCTGCATTCAAACAAAATTTGACAGGTGCATAAGTATGGGCACCCCACCAGAAAAGTGACATTAATATTTAGTAGATCCTCCTTTTGCAAAAATCACAGCCTCTAGTCGCTTCCTGTAGCTTTTAACCCCTTCACCCCAAAGCCTGTTTTCACCTAAGTGACGGGGCCAATCTTTACAATTCTGACCACTGTCATTTTATGAGGTCATAACTCTGGAACGCGGATCCCGGTGATTCTGACACGGTTTTCTCGTGACATATTGTACTTCACGATAGTGGTAAAACTTCTTCGATATGACTTGCATTTATTTGTGAAAAAACAAAAATTTGTCGGAAATTATGAAAATTTAGCAATTTTCAAACTCTTAGTTTTTATGCCCTTGAATTAGAGAGTTATATCACATAATATAGTTAATAAACAACATTTCCCACATGTCTGCTTTACATCAGCACAATTTTGGAAACATAATTTTTTTTTGTTAGGACGTTATAAGGGTTAAAATTTGACCAGCGATTTCTCATTTTTGCAACAAAATTTGCAAAACCATTTTTTACGGACCACCTCACACTTGAAGTGACTTTGAGGGGTCTATATGACAGAAAATGCCCAAAAGAGACACCATTCTAAAAACTGCACCCCTCAAGGTGCTCAAAACCACATTCAAAAAGTTTATTAACCCTTCAGGTGCTTCACAGGAATTTTTTGAATGTTTAAAAAAATTGAACATTTAACTTTTTTTTCACAAAATTTTTACTTCAGGTCCAATTTGTTTCATTTTACCAAGGGTAACAGGAGAAATTGGACCACAAAAGTCGTTGTACAATTTGGCCTGAGTACGCCGATACCCCATATGTGGGGGTAAACCACTGTTTGGGCGCACGGCAGAGCTCGGAAGGGAAGGAGCGCCGTTTGACTTTTCAATGCAAGATTTGCTGGAATTGAGATCGGAGCCCATGTCACGATTGCAGAGCCCCTGACGTGCCTAAACAGTGGAAACCCCCACAAGTGACACCATTTTGGAAAGTAGACCCCCTAAGGAACTAATCTAGATGTGTGGTGAGCACTTTGAACCTCCAAGTGCTTCACAGAAGTTTATAATGTAGAGCCGTAAAAAAAATTTCATATTAATTTTCACAAAAAATGATCTTTTTGCCCCAAATTTTTTATTTTCCCAAGGGTAAAAGGATAAATTGGACCCCAAAAGTTGTTGTGCAATTTGGCCTGAGTACGCCGATACTTCATATATGGGGATAAACCACTGTTTGAGCCCATGGCAGAGCTCGGAAGGGAAGGAGTGCCATTTGACTTTTCAATGCAAAATTGGCTGGAATTGAGATCGGACGCCATGTCGCATTTGGAGAGCCCCTGATGTGCCTTAACAGTGGAAACCCCCCACAAATGACACCATTTTGGAAAGAAGACCCCCTAAGGAACTTATCTAGATGTGTGGTGAGCACTTTTAACCCCCAATTGTTTCACTAAAGTTTACAATGTAGCATTGTGAAAATTAAAAAATCATTTTTTCTTTCCACAAAATGTTTTAGCCCGCAATTTTTTTTTCTCCCAAGGGTAACAGGAGAAATTGGACCACAAATGTTATTGTCCAATTTGTCCTGAGTACGCTGATACCCCACATGTGGGGGGGAACCACCGTTTGAGTGCATGGCAGAGCTCGGAAGGGAAGGAGCACTGTTTGAAATGCAGACTTAGATGGAATGGTCTGCAGGTGTCATGTTGCATTTGCAGAGCCCCTGATGTACCTAAACAGTAGAAACCCCCCACAGGTGACCCCATATTGGAAACTAGACCCCCCAAGGAACTTATCTAGATGTGTTGTGATAGCTTTGAACCAACAAGTGTTTCACTACAGTTTATAACGCAGAGCTGTGAAAATAAATTTTTTTCCACGAAAATGATATTTTATCCCCTATGTTTTTTTTTTCCCAAGGGTAACAGGAGAAATTGGACCCCAAAAGTTGTTGTCCAACTTGTCCTGAGAACGCTGATACCCCATATGTTGGGGTAAACCCCTGTTTGGGCACATGGGAGAGCTCGGAAGGGAAGGATCCCTGTTTTACTTTTTCAAAGCAGAATTGGCTGGAATTGAGATCGGACGCCATGTCGCGTTTGGAGAGCCCCTGATGTGCCTAAACAGTGGAAACCCCCCAATTATAACTGAAGCCCTAACCCTAGCCCTAACCCTAATCCCAACAGTAACCCTAACCACACCTCTAACCCAGACACACCCCTAACCCCAACCCTAACCCTAGCCCTAATGGGAAAATGGAAACACATTTTTTTACATTTTATTATTTTTCCCTAACTAAGGGGGTGATGAAGGGGGGTTTGATTTACTTTTATAACGTTTTTTTGGCGGATTTTTATGATTGGCAGCCGTCACACACTAAAAGACGCTTTTTATTGCAAAAAATAGTTTTTGCATCACCACATTTTGAGAGCTATAATTTATCCATATTTTGGCCCACAGAGTCATGTGAGGTCTTGTTTTTTGCGGGACGAGTTGACGTTTTTATCGGTTACATTTTCGGGCAGATGACATTTTTTGATCGCTTTTTATTCCGATTTTTGGGAGGCGGAATGAACAAAAACCAGCTATTCATGAATTTCTTTTGGGGGAGGCGTTTATACCGTTCCACGTGTGGTAAAATGGATAAAGCAGTTTTATTCTTCAGGTCAGTACGATTACAGCGATACCTCATTTATGTAATTTTTTTTATGTTTTGGTGCTTTTACACAATAAAAACTATTTTATATAAAAAAATAATTGTTTTTGCATCGCATTATTCTGAGAGCTATAACTTTTTTATTTATGCGCTGATGATGATGTATGGCGGCTTTTTTTTTGCGGGACAAGATGACGTTTTCAGCGGTACCATGGTTATTTATATCCGTCATTTTGATCGCGTGTTATTCCACTTTTTGTTTGCCTGTATGATAATAAAGCGTTGTTTTTTGCCTTTTTTTTTTTTTTTTGCGGTGTTCACTGAAGGGGTTAACTAGTGGGATAGTTTTATAGAGCGGGTCGTTACGGACGCGGCGATACCAAATATGTGTACATTTATTGTTTTTTTTTTATTTACATAAATAAATGGATTTATTGGGAAATGTTTTTTTTTTTTTTTTTTTTTTATTTGGGGATTTTTTTTTTTTTCTTACACATTCTATTTTTTTTTTTTAACTTTCTACCATTGTCCCAGGGTGGGACATCTCTGTATTAGATCAGATCGTTGATCTGACACTGTGCATAGCACACTGTGCTATCAACGATCTGACAGGCAGTTTAGGTGGCTTTCTGGCGCCTGCTCTCAGCAGGCGCCGGCTAGCCAGGTCATTTCATGACCCGGAAGGAGTCCGGCGGCCATCTTGGATCCGGGGACTCCTTCCGGGTCACCGGAGCAACGCGATCTCATTACTGATAGCAGCATCAGAGGGGTTAAATGCCCGCGATCGGCGATAGCGCCGATCGTGGGCATTGCTGCGGGGTGTCAGCTGTCATATACAGCTGACACCCGCACCCGATCACCGCGGCGCTCAGCGCGAGACCGCGGTGATCGGTGCGCCGTACTAGTACTGCTGCTGGCACAAATGCAGTGTCGGCAGCGCAGTACTAGTACGGCGCGTGGCACGAAGGGGTTAATGAGATCCTGGATGAAGGTATTTTTGACCATTCCTCTTTACAAAACAATTCCAGTTCAGTTAAGTTTGATGGTCACCGAGCATGGACAGCTCTCTTCAAATGATCCCACAGATGTTCAATGATATTCAGGTCTGGGGACTGGGATGGCCGTTCCAGAACAGTGTAATTGTTCCTCTGCATGAATGCCTGAGTAGATTTGGAGCAGTGTTTTGGATCATTGTCTTGCTGAAAGATCCATCCCCTGCGTAACTTCAACTTTGTCACTGATTCATGAACATTATTGTCAAGAATCTGCTGATACTGAGAGGAATCCATGTGTCCCTCAACTTTAACAAGGTTCCCGGTGCCGGCATTGGCCACACAGCCCCAAAGCATGATGGAACCTCCACCAAATTTTACTGTGGTAGCAAGTGTTTTTCTTGGAATGCTGTGTTTTTTGGCCGCCATGCATAACGCCTTTTTGTATGACCAAACAACTCAATCTTGGTTTCATCAGTCCACACGACCTTCTTCCAAGAAATAGGCTTCTCCAAATGTGCTTTTGCATCCTCAGCCGACTCTGTTTGTGGCGTGCTTACAGAAACGGCTTCTTTCGCATCACTCTCCCATACAGCTTCTCCTTGTGCAAAGTGCGTTGTATAGTTGACCGATGCACAGTGACACCATCTGCAGCAAGTTGATGCTGCCGCTCTCTGGAGGTGGTCTGAGGATTGTCCTTGACTGATCTCACCATTCTTCTTCTCTGCCTTTCTGATGTTTTTCTTGGCCTGCCACTTCTGGCCTTAACAAGAACTGTACCTGTGTTCTTCCATTTCCTTACTATGTTCCTCACAGTGGAAATTGACAGGTTAAATCTCTGAGACAGCTTTTTGTATCCTTCCCCTGAACAACTATGTTGGATAATCTTTGTTTTCAGATCATTAGACAGTTGTTTCGAGGAGCCCATGATGCCACTCTTCAGAGGAGATTCAAACAGGAGAACAACTTGCAAGTGGCCACTTTAAGTAGCTTTTCTCATGATTGCAAACACCTGGCTATGAAGTTCAAAGCTCAATGAGGTTAGAAAACCAAAAAAAGTGCTTTAGTAAGTCAGTAAAAAGTAGGTAGGAGTATTTAAAACAAGAAAATGATAAGGGTGCCCATACTTATGCACCTGTCAAAGTTTGTTTGAATGCAGATTGCACATTTTCTGTTAGTACAATAAACCTCATTTCAAGGCAGAAACATTACTGTGTCCAACAGTTATTACATATATGAAACTGAAATAGCTGTAGCAAAAAAAAAACAATTTTTATAAAACATTAAGGTTAAGATTAATAGGGGTGCCCAAACTTTTTCATATAACTGTACATACACCGTGTTCCAAATTTTTTATGCAAATTGGATTTAAGTGTCATAAAGATTTAATTGTTTTGTTTCTCAAATAAACTCGTGGATGTTATTGTGTCTCAGGGATCAATGGATCACTGAAATCTTAAACACGTGATAATTAGTTTTACAGGTGATTGTAAATAAAGGAAAACTACTTAAAAATTATGTTGCACATTATTAAGCAGGCCACAGGTTTCAAGCAATATGGGAAATAAAAAGGATCTCACTGCTGCTGAAAAGCATTAAATAGTGCAATGCCTTGGACAAGGTATGAAAACATTAGATATTTCCCGAAAACTTAAGAGTGGTCATCGTACTGTGAAGAGATTTGTTACTGAAACAGAGCACAGACAGTTCATGCAGATAAAGGTATAATGAGGAAGGTTTCTGCCAGACAAATTCATTGAATTAAGAGAGCAGCTGCCAAAATACCATTATAAACCAGCAAACAGTTATTTGAAGCTGCTGGTGCCTCTGGAGCCCCTTGAACCTCAGGGTGTAGGATCCTTCAAAGGCTTGCTGTGGTGCATAAACCTACTATTCGGCCACCCCTAAACAGTATTCACAAGCAGAAACGGTTGCAGTGGGCCCAGACATACATGAACACTAATCTCCAAACAGTCTTGTTTACTGATGAGTGTCGAGCAACCCTGGATGGTCCAGATGGATGGAGTAGTGGATGGTTGGTGGATGACCACCATGTCCCAACAAGGCTGCGACGTCAGCAAGGAGGTGGAGGAGCCATGTTTTGGGCCGGAATCACGGGGAAACAGCTAGTAGGGCCCTTTAAGGTTCCTGAAGGTGTGAAAATGACCCCTGCAAAGTATGTAGACTTTCTGACTGACAACTTTCTTCCATGGTCTAAAAAGCAGAAACCAGGAGCAAAATCATCTTCATGCTGACAATGCCCCATCTCATGCTGCAAAGAATAGTGAGTGATTGGCTGCTATGGGCATAAAAGGAGATAAACTCATGGTGCGGCCGCCATCTTCCCCTGACCTCAACCCTATAGAGAACCTTTTCTTTGACATTTTTTGTTTCCTGTCTGGACGGCCATTGATGCTGCTCAGTGAACGGTGTAAGGTAGCTTTTCCGCTGCTGTTCCTCTGTTTCTACATATATTATAGCTTTGTCGCCCAGACACATTTCCTGCGCAGGGGCCCTGGGCTGTGTCCGCTCCTGCAGCGACACTACGGATTCTTTACGGTAAGAGCAGAGACTGTGGATTCAGCCGTGTCATCCACCACGCAGGCCACGATTACCGGAAACCACTGAAAGCGACAAAACATCTGACAGCAGTAACGGGCTACAAGTGGCCATGGTTTTTTTGCTGGGGGGTGATGGGGGCGGGGCAGGGGTGTATGGGGGGTATTCCTGGAGGATTGCTGGGGGGGTGATTTATTAGGGGGGTATTGCTGGGGGGTGTGTGATAGGGGCAGGGTAGGGGGGTATTTCTGGGGGGTGAAGGATTTATTAGGGGGGGTATTCCTGGGGGGTGATGGATTTATTAGGGGGTGTATTCCTGGGGGATTGCTGGGGGGGGTGATTTATTAGGGGGGATTGCTGGAGGGGTGATGGGGGGTTGCTGGTTATTACACAGGCAAAGTAAACGCCCCCCGAGTCCGCCTCAGCCCCAGGGAGCAGAGCAGCCAGTCACGTGCTGACAGCAGAGACCAGACTTGGCCTGCTGGGATGTGTAGTCCACCCTGTCCTGGTCCTCAGCATCTGGAGGGCCCCGAGCACATGATGGGGGTTGTAGTAGAAAGGGAACTGCAGGCTCCGCCCCCCGCTCGTGACGTCATGCAGCGGCGGCGCCGGTTGCTAGGTGACGGGAATGCGGTCGAGAGGTGGAGGGGATTCTCAGGATTCGGGGGCCGCCGCGCTATCGGGGAGGACGGAGCAAGTGGCTGCGGGGGCGACATCCGGCGAGAGAGACAGCCGGGGAGAGAAAGAGAGAGAGACCACCGGGGAGAGACATCCGGGAGAGACCCCAGCAGAGAGAGACCACCGGGGACAGAGACAGCCTGAGAGAGACCCCCGGGGAGACATCCAGGTAGAGACCCCCGGGGAGAGAGACATCTGGGCAGAGACCCCCGGGGAGGGAGACATCCGGGCAGAGACCCCCGGGGAGAGAGACATCCGGGCAGAGACCCCCGGGGAGAGAGACATCTGGGCAGAGACCCCCGGGGAGAGAGACATCTGGGCAGAGACCCCCGGGGAGAGAGACATCTGGGCAGAGACCCCCGGGGAGGGAGACATCCGGGTAGAGACCCCCGGGGAGGGAGACATCTGGGCAGAGACCCCCGGGGAGAGAGACATCCAGGAGATACAGAGAGACAGCCTGAGAGACCACCGGGGACAGAGACCCCCAGGGAGGGAGACATCCGGGTAGAGACCCCCGGGGAGAGAGACATCCAGGAGATACAGAGAGACAGCCTGAGAGACCACCGGGGACAGAGACCCCCGGGGAGGGAGACATCCGGGTAGAGACCCCCGGGGAGAGAGACATCCGGGCAGAGACCCCCGGGGAGAGAGACATCCAGGAGATACAGAGAGACAGCCTGAGAGACCACCGGGGACAGAGACCCCCAGGGAGAGAGACATCCGGGTAGAGAGACGGCCGGGGCTGAGAGAGAACCCAGATAATGGAGTAGAGCGCTGTGCTGGAGACCGCCCAGTACTGGGGTCAGTCACCTTGGGGCCCCCTGGGGCGGGACATGGGGGGGCTGGCCAGGAGCAGAGCGCACTGACACTACCAGGGGTCATGGCGGCAGAGTGTGTGAAGGTGGTGGTCCGCTGCCGGCCCATGAACAGCAGAGAGCGAGAGCTGAAGTGCCGAGCCGTGGTCACCATGGACAACACCCGGGGCCAGTGCTTCATCAGGAGGCCGGAGGGCGCGGAGGAGACCCCCAAACAGTTCACCTTTGATGGGGCGTACTACGTGGAGCACTGCACTGAGCAGATCTACAATGAAATCGCCTTCCCGCTGGTGGAGGTAAGTGCCCGAGACCCCCCACTGTGGGGCACCAGCTGCACTCAGACCCCCGGGTCAGTACTGGACGGAGGAGCGCACAGGACCCCAGTAAGGCTGCAGGCCCGGGGCTGCGCACTGCCCCCTGTACCCCCCACACAGTGAGGTGCAGAAACATTCGGATGGTGACAAATTTAGGCATTTTAGCCGTTCACAGGATCCAGTAATCCATCTGGGCCGGCGCTCAGCTTTGGGGCCTGTTCACACTGGCGTATAACACAGCGGACTGCAGGGTCTTCACAGGCCGACGTACACAATGGGGGAGAGGGAGAAGTGAAGCGATTCTCTCATGTGAGACAATCGGATCCGACTGTCAGAGCGTCAGCAGCACAACCGAACCGACCCTCTGACACAGAGATCACACGCCAGTGTGAGCGGACCCTCATCTGAGGGGTGCACACCCTAACTGGAGGAAGGGCTTCGGAATTACAGCTCTTTAATATGGAGCTGCCTCTTTTTCAAGGGGCCAAAAGTGATTGGACAATTATCTCAGAAGCTCATTAATGAGCTGCATGGGATTTTCCCCTCGTTAATCCATGAACTATTAAACAGGTAAAAGGTCTGGAGCTGATTTCCGGTGTGGCATTTGCATTTGGGAGCTGTTGCTGTGAACCCACAACATACAGTCAGAGGAGCGCTCAGTGGAAGAGAAACAAACCATGATTAGGCTGAAAAAGAAAGCTAAGGATCCACCCAAGTGAAGACTCTCTGGGTAGGTCAGAGCCTCAGTGTCCAAAGCCACCATAAAGAGAAGATGTCATAATAATAATAATAATCATCATCTTTATATAGCGTCAACATATTCCGCAGCGCTTTACAGTTTAACAGTTTCAAACACAACAGGCATAAGTAACAACATTAACAATACAATAATTAAAGCACAATAATCCGCCCCTGCTGGTGAGAGCTTACAATCTACAATGAGGTGGGGAGATACAGAGTACAGGTTTGTATTTACAATGATGTATTTACAATGAGGGTCCGGCCATCTTCAGGGGGTGGGGGATAGATGGAGATAGTGAATGGGCTACACACACACAAACATAAAATGACTTTGATTAGTGAACGTGATAGGCCGCTCTGAACAAATGTGTTTTCAGCGAGCGCCTAAAACTATGCAAATTGTGGATGGTCCTAATATCTTGGGGTAGAGCATTCCAGAGGATTGGCGCAGCACGGGAGAAGTCTTGGAGTCGGGAGTGGGAGGTACGGATTAGTGCAGAGGTTAGTCGGAAGTCATTTGTAGAGCGCAGTGGTCTGTTAGGCTGATAGACAGAAATGAGGGAGGAGATGTAAGGGGGCCGCACTGTGGAGAGCTTTGTGGGTGAGAACAAGTACTATGAATTGTATCCTGTAATGAATGGGCAGCCAGTGTAACGACTGGCGAAGAGCGGACGCGTCCGAGTAATGATTAGCGAGATGGACGACCCTGGCTGCCGCATTAAGGATGGACTGGAGAGGGGAAAGTCGAGTGAGGGGGAGGCCAATTAATAGAGCGTTACAGTAGTCCAGGCGGGAGTGGATCAGGGCGACAGTGAGGGTTTTTGTTGTTTCCATGGTGAGAGAAGGGCGGATTCTAGAGATGTTCTTTAGGTGTAAGCGGCACGAGCGGGCAAGAGATTGTATATGGGAGGTGAAGGAGAGATCGGAGTCAAACATAACACCAGACAGCGCGCCTGCTGCCGGGGTGTTATTATGGTGCCACCCACGGAGAGGGAAATGTCAGATTTAGGGAGGTTAGTAGATGGTGGGAGCAGAAGAAGTTCAGTTTTGGAGAGGTTGAGTTTCAGATAGAGAGCGGACATGATGTTGGAGACTGTGGACAGACAGTCAGTGGCGTTCTGTAGTACAGCGGGGGTAAGGTCAGGGGATGACGTGTATAGTTGTGTGTCGTCGCCATAAAGATGGTACTGAAAGCCAAATCTGCTGATGGTCTGTCCAATTGGGGCCGTGTAGAGAGAGAAGAGAAGGGGACCAAGGACTGAGCCCTGAGGTACCCCGACAGCGAGAGGAAGAGGAGATGAAGTGGAGCCAGAGAACAGAACACTGAAGGAGCGGTCAGCGGGTTTCTTTAGTAATGGAGTAATGATAGAGTGTTTGAAGGAGGAGGGGAAGATGCCTGAGGAGAGGGAGAGATTAAAGATTGTAGTTAGGTGAGTTGTGACGACAGGAGAAAGAGACTGGAGGAGATGAGAGGGACTGGGGTCGGTGGTGCATGTAGTCGGACGAGAAGAAGAGAGGAGCCTGGAGACTTCTTCTTCTGTGATGGGATCGAATGTGGAGAGTGAGTCGGGGGAGATGCAGGGAGGGATGGGAGTCACTGCCCTTAGTGGTTGGGAGCGGATTTCCTGACGGATATTGTCTATTTTCTCTATAAAGTGGGAGGCCAGGCCATCAGCACAAATGTCTGTGATAGGGGCTTGTGCTTATGTTACGAGAGTAAATACCGAGGGGTCACAACAAGGTGCAAACCATTAAATTAGCCTAAAAGTAGAAAGGCCAGAGTAGACTTTACCAAAACATTTAAAGAAGCCGCCCAGGAAAGGCAAATCAACCTGCACCAGAACGATGTGAAAAAGACAGTCTGGTGAAGGCAGGAGTGGCTCCCGATCCTTGGCACACCCGTGCAGCACATGGTGGAGGCGGTGTAGTGGTGCGGACAGGCATGGCTTCCAATGGCACCAGGTCACTAGTGGTTATTGATGATGTGACTGAAGACAGGAGCAGTCGGATGAATCCTGTGTGTGCAGGGCGAGACTCTCTGCTCACATCCAACCAAATGCAGCAAGGATGATCAGACGGTGCTCCACAGGACAGACGGACAATGATCCAAAACATCCTGTAAAAGCAAAAGTGGCAGATTCTGCAATGGCCGAGTCCTCACCAGATCTCAGCCCATCGAGGGGCGATCTAATAACCATGTATAAGTATATAAGGGGACAATACAAATATCTCGCTGAGGATCTGTTTATACCAAGGAAGGTGACGGGCACAAGGGGGCATTCTTTGCGTCTGGAGGAGAGAAGGTTTTTCCACCAACATAGAAGAGGATTCTTTACTGTTAGGGCAGTGAGAATCTGGAATTGCTTGCCTGAGGAGGTGGTGATGGCGAACTCAGTCGAGGGGTTCAAGAGAGGCCTGGATGTCTTCCTGGAGCAGAACAATATTGTATCATACAATTATTAGGTTCTGTAGAAGGACGTAGATCTGGGTATTTATTATGATGGAATATAGGCTGAACTGGATGGACAAATGTCTTTTTTCGGCCTTACTAACTATGTTACTATGTTACTATGAGCCGCACGTCACCGGCTGAAGGCAGAAAGTGCCACAAACAAGCGAGAACTAAAGTCACTGCACTGAAAGCCTCAGACCAGAGGAGACCAGCGATGGTGACATCCATGGCCTCCAGACCTCAGGCCATCATTGCTGTAAAGCCTCACACCGGAGATCAGCCATGGTGACGTCCATGGCCTCCAGACCTCAGGCCATCATTAGTGTAAAGCCTCACACCGGAGGAGACCAGCGATGGTGACATCCATGGCCTCCAGAACTCCCACTTTCATTGCTGCAAAGCCTCACACCGGAAGAGACCAGCGATGGTGACATGCATGGCCTCCAGTCTGTCATTGCTGCAAAGCCTCACACCGGAGACCAGCAATGGAGACGTGCATGGCCTCCAGACTTCAGGCAGCTATTGCTGCAAAGCCTCACACCGGAGGACATCATTGATGGGGACATCCATGGCCTCCAGACTTCAGGCCATTATTTCTGTAAAGCCTCACACAGGAGGAGATCAACAATGGTGACTGCCACAGCCTCCAGGCCGTCATTGCTGCAAAGCCTCACACCAGAGGACCCCAGTGATGGTGATGTCCACGGCTCTAGACTTCAGGCAGCTATTGCTGCAAAGCCACACACAGGAGGACCACCAGTGATGGTGACATGCATGGCCTCCAGACTACAGGTCATCATTGCTGTAAAGTCTCACACAGGAGGAGACCAGCAATAGTGACTGTCACAGCCTCCAGGCCGTCATTGCTGCAAAGCCTCACACCGGAGAAGACCAGCGATGGTGACGTCCATGGTCTTCAGGCATCAGGCCATCATTGCTGTAAAGCCTCACACCGGAGAAGACCAGCGATGGTGACGTCCATGGCTCCAGATTTCAGGCCATCATTGCTGTAAAGCCTCACACTGGAGGAAACCAGTGATGGTGACGTCCATGGCTCCAGACTTCAGGCAGCTATTGCTGCAAAGCCTCACACAGGAGGAAACCAGTGATGGTGACGTCCATGGTCTTCAGGCATCAGGCCATCATTGCTGTAAAGTCACACACAGGAGGAAACCAGTGATGGTGACGTCAATTGCTCCAGACTTCAGGCCGTCATTGCTGCAAAGCCTCACACTGGAGAAGACCAGTGATGGTGACGTCCATGGTCTTCAGGCATCAGGCCATCATTGCTGTAAATCCTCACACCGGAGGAAACCAGTGATGGTGACGTCCATGGCTCCAGAATTCAGGCCATCATTGCTGCAAAGCCTCACACTGGAGGAAACCAGTGATGGTGACGTCCATGGCTCCAGACTTCAGGCCATCATTGCTGTAAAGCCTCACACAGGAGGACCCCAGTGATGGTGATGTCCATGGCTCCAGACTTCAGGCCATCATTGCTGTAAAGCCTCACACTGGAGGAAACCAGCGATGGTGACGTCCATGGCTCCAGACTTCAGGCCATCATTGCTGTAAAGCCTCACACTGGAGGAAACCAGCGATGGTGACGTCCATGGCCTCCAGGCCATCATTGCTGTAAAGCCACACACAGGAGGAAACCAGCGATGGTGACGTCCATGGCTCCAGACTTCAGGCCGTCATTGCTGTAAAGCCTCACACTGGAGGAAACCAGCGATGGTGACGTCCATGGCTCCAGACTTCAGGCCATCATTGCTGTAAAGCCTCACACCGGAGGACCCCAGTGATGGTGATGTCCATGGCCTCCAGGCCATCATTGCTGTAGAGCCACACACAGGAGGAACCCAGTGATGGTGACGTCCATGGCTCCAGACTTCAGGCCGTCATTGCTGCAAAGCCTCACACCGGAGAAGACCAGCAATGGTGACGTCCATGGTCTTCAGGCATCAGGCCATCATTGCTGTAAAGCCTCACACTGGAGGAAACCAGCGATGGTGACGTCCATGGCTCCAGACTTCAGGCCATCATTGCTGTAATGCCACACACAGGAGGAACCCAGTGATGGTGACGTCCATGGCTCCAGGCTTCAGGCCATCATTGCTGTAAAGCCTCACACTGGAGGAAACCAGTGATGGTGACGTCCATGGCTCCAGACTTCAGGCCATCATTGCTGTAATGCCACACACAGGAGGAACCCAGTGATGGTGACGTCCATGGCTCCACACTTCAGGCCATCATTGCTGTAAAGCCACACACAGGAGGAACCCAGTGATGGTGACGTCCATGGCTCCAGGCTTCAGGCCATCATTGCTGTAAAGCCACACACAGGAGGAACCCAGTGATGGTGACGTCCATGGCTCCAGACTTCAGGCCATCATTGCTGTAAAGCCACACACAGGAGGAACCCAGTGATGGTGACGTCCCTGGCTCCAGACTTCAGGCCATCATTGCTGTAGAGCCACACACAGGAGGAACCCAGTGATGGTGACGTCCATGGCTCCAGACTTCAGGCCATCATTGCTGTAGAGCCACACACAGGAGGAACCCAGTGATGGTGACGTCCATGGCTCCAGACTTCAGGCCATCATTGCTGTAAAGCCTCACACTGGAGGAAACCAGTGATGGTGACGTCCATGGCTCCAGACTTCAGGCCATCATTGCTGTAAAGCCACACACAGGAGGAACCCAGTGATGGTGACGTCCATGGCTCCAGACTTCAGGCCATCATTGCTGTAAAGCCACACACAGGAGGACCCCAGTGATGGTGACGTCCATGGCTCCAGACTTCAGGCCATCATTGCTGTAAAGCCTCAAACAGGAGGAAACCAGCGATGGTGACCTCCATGGCCTCCAGCCATCACTGCTACAAAGCCTCATAGATTTTATTTATGGGAAAGTAAATTTGTCCAATTACTTCTGAGCCCCTGAAATGGGGAATATTTGTAGGAAAATGGCTGCAATTCCTAAACAATTTACAGGAGATTTCTGTTCAACTCCTTTACTTAAACCTTAAAGTCTCCACTTTAGTTGTTTCATTTTACATCCAAAATAGCGGCCTGCAGAGCTGAAATCACAAGGATCTGGTCACTGGCCAAATATTTCTGAACCTCACTGTATACAGGTGGAGGACGAATGCTGCAATGTACGGTATACAGGGGCTCAGTGTATAATGTACGGTATATAGGGGGTCAGAGTGTATAATGGACGGTATACAGGGGGTCAGAGTGTATAATGTACGGTATATAGGGGGTCAGCGTGTATAATGTACGGTATATAGGGGGTCAGAGTGTATAATGTACGGTATATAGGGGGTCAGAGAGTATAATGTACGGTATACAGGGGGTCAGAGTGTATAATGTACGGTGTACAGGGGGTCAGAGTGTATAATGTACGGTGTACAGGGGGCAGAGTGTATAATGTACGGTATATAGGGGGTCAGCGTGTATAATGTACGGTATATAGGGGGTCAGCGTGTATAATGTACGGTATACAGGGGGTCAGCGTGTATAATGTACGGTATACAGGGGGTCAGCGTGTATAATGTACGGTGTACAGGGGGTCAGCGTGTATAATGTACGGTGTACAGGGGGTCAGCGTGTATAATGTACGGTGTACAGGGGGTCAGGGTGTATAATGTACGGTATATAGGGGGTCAGAGTGTATAATGTACGGTATATAGGGGGTCAGAGTGTATAATGTACGGTATATAGGGGGTCAGAGTGTATAATGTACGGTATATAGGGGGTCAGCGTGTATAATGTACGGTATATAGGGGGTCAGAGTGTATAATGTACGGTATACAGGGGGTCAGAGTGTATAATGTACGGTATACAGGGGGTCAGAGTGTATAATGTACGGTATATAGGGGGTCAGAGTGTATAATGTACGGTATATAGGGGGTCAGCGTGTATAATGTACGGTGTACAGGGGGTCAGAGTGTATAATGTACGGTATATAGGGGGTCAGAGTGTATAATGTACGGTATATAGGGGGTCAGAGTGTATAATGTACGGTATATAGGGGGTCAGAGTGTATAATGTACGGTATATAGGGGGTCAGAGTGTATAATGTACGGTATACAGGAGGTCAGGGTGTATAATGTACGGTATACAGGGGGTCAGAGAGTATAATGTACGGTATACAGGGGGTCAGAGTGTATAATGTACGGTATACAGGGGGTCAGCGTGTATAATGTACGGTATACAGGGGGTCAGCGTGTATAATGTACGGTGTACAGGGGGTCAGGGTGTATAATGTACGGTATACAGGGGGTCAGCGTGTATAATGTACGGTATACAGGGGGTCAGGGTGTATAATGTACGGTATACAGGGGGTCAGCGTGTATAATGTACGGTATACAGGGGGTCAGCGTGTATAATGTACGGTGTACAGGGGGTCAGGGTGTATAATGTACGGTATACAGGGGGTCAGGGTGTATAATGTACGGTATACAGGAGGTCAGCGTGTATAATGTACGGTATACAGGGGGTCAGCGTGTATAATGTTCGGTGTACAGGGGGTCAGCGTGTATAATGTACGGTATATAGGGGGTCAGCGTGTATAATGTACGGTGTACAGGGGGTCAGGGTGTATAATGTACGGTATACAGGGGGTCAGCGTGTATAATGTACGGTATACAGGGGGTCAGCGTGTATAATGTACGGTATACAGGGGGTCAGCGTGTATAATGTACGGTATACAGGGGGTCAGGGTGTATAATGTACGGTATACAGGGGGTCAGGGTGTATAATGTACGGTATACAGGGGGTCAGGGTGTATAATGTACGGTATACAGGGGGTCAGCGTGTATAATGTACGGTATACAGGGGGTCAGGGTGTATAATGTACGGTATACAGGGGGTCAGCGTGTATAATGTACGGTGTACAGGGGGTCAGGGTGTATAATGTACGGTATACAGGGGGTCAGGGTGTATAATGTACGGTATACAGGGGGTCAGCGTGTATAATGTACGGTGTACAGGGGGTCAGGGTGTATAATGTACGGTATACAGGGGGTCAGGGTGTATAATGTACGGTGTACAGGGGGTCAGGGTGTATAATGTACGGTATACAGGGGGTCAGCGTGTATAATGTACGGTATACAGGGGGTCAGGGTGTATAATGTACGGTATACAGGGGGTCAGGGTGTATAATGTACGGTGTACAGGGGGTCAGGGTGTATAATGTACGGTATACAGGGGGTCAGGGTGTATAATGTACGGTGTACAGGGGGTCAGGGTGTATAATGTACGGTATACAGGGGGTCAGGGTGTATAATGTACGGTGTACAGGGGGTCAGGGTGTATAATGTACGGTATACAGGGGGTCAGGGTGTATAATGTACGGTATACAGGGGGTCAGGGTGTATAATGTACGGTATACAGGAGGTCAGCGTGTATAATGTACGGTATACAGGGGGTCAGCGTGTATAATGTACGGTATACAGGAGGTCAGCGTGTATAATGTACGGTATACAGGGGGTCAGCGTGTATAATGTACGGTATACAGGGGGTCAGAGTGTATAATGTACGGTATACAGGGGGTCAGGGTGTATAATGTACGGTATACAGGAGGTCAGCGTGTATAATGTACGGTATACAGGGGGTCAGCGTGTATAATGTACGGTATACAGGGGGTCAGGGTGTATAATGTACGGTATACAGGGGGTCAGCGTGTATAATGTACGGTATACAGGAGGTCAGAGTGTATAATGTACGGTATACAGGGGGTCAGCGTGTATAATGTACGGTGTACAGGAGGTCAGAGTGTATAATGTACGGTATACAGGGGGTCAGCGTGTATAATGTTCGGTGTACAGGGGGTCAGCGTGTATAATGTACGGTATACAGGAGGTCAGCGTGTATAATGTACGGTATACAGGGGGTCAGCGTGTATAATGTACGGTATACAGGGGGTCAGGGTGTATAATGTACGGTATACAGGGGGTCAGGGTGTATAATGTACGGTATACAGGGGGTCAGGGTGTATAATGTACGGTATACAGGGGGTCAGCGTGTATAATGTACGGTGTACAGGGGGTCAGGGTGTATAATGTACGGTATACAGGAGGTCAGCGTGTATAATGTACGGTATACAGGGGGTCAGCGTGTATAATGTACGGTATACAGGGGGTCAGCGTGTATAATGTACGGTATACAGGGGGTCAGGGTGTATAATGTACGGTATACAGGGGGTCAGCGTGTATAATGTACGGTATACAGGGGGTCAGGGTGTATAATGTACGGTATACAGGGGGTCAGCGTGTATAATGTACGGTATACAGGGGGTCAGGGTGTATAATGTACGGTATACAGGGGGTCAGGGTGTATAATGTACGGTATACAGGGGGTCAGCGTGTATAATCTACGGTATACAGGGGGTCAGGGTGTATAATGTACGGTATACAGGAGGTCAGCGTGTATAATGTACGGTATACAGGGGGTCAGCGTGTATAATGTACGGTGTACAGGGGGTCAGGGTGTATAATGTACGGTATACAGGGGGTCAGGGTGTATAATGTACGGTATACAGGGGGTCAGCGTGTATAATGTACGGTATACAGGAGGTCAGCGTGTATAATGTACGGTATACAGGGGGTCAGGGTGTATAATGTACGGTATACAGGGGGTCAGCGTGTATAATGTACGGTATACAGGAGGTCAGCGTGTATAATGTACGGTATACAGGGGGTCAGCGTGTATAATGTACGGTATACAGGGGGTCAGGGTGTATAATGTACGGTATACAGGGGGTCAGCGTGTATAATGTACGGTATACAGGGGGTCAGCGTGTATAATGTACGGTGTACAGGGGGTCAGGGTGTATAATGTACGGTATACAGGAGGTCAGCGTGTATAATGTACGGTATACAGGGGGTCAGCGTGTATAATGTACGGTATACAGGAGGTCAGCGTGTATAATGTACGGTATACAGGGGGTCAGGGTGTATAATGTACGGTATACAGGGGGTCAGGGTGTATAATGTACGGTATACAGGAGGTCAGCGTGTATAATGTACGGTATACAGGGGGTCAGGGTGTATAATGTACGGTATACAGGGGGTCAGGGTGTATAATGTACGGTATACAGGAGGTCAGCGTGTATAATGTACGGTATACAGGAGGTCAGCGTGTATAATGTACGGTATACAGGGGGTCAGCGTGTATAATGTACGGTATACAGGGGGTCAGCGTGTATAATGTACGGTATACAGGGGGTCAGCGTGTATAATGTACGGTGTACAGGGGGTCAGGGTGTATAATGTACGGTATACAGGGGGTCAGCGTGTATAATGTACGGTATACAGGGGGTCAGGGTGTATAATGTACGGTATACAGGGGGTCAGGGTGTATAATGTACGGTATACAGGAGGTCAGCGTGTATAATGTACGGTATACAGGGGGTCAGGGTGTATAATGTACGGTATACAGGGGGTCAGCGTGTATAATGTACGGTATACAGGGGGTCAGCGTGTATAATGTACGGTGTACAGGGGGTCAGGGTGTATAATGTACGGTATACAGGAGGTCAGCGTGTATAATGTACGGTATACAGGGGGTCAGGGTGTATAATGTACGGTATACAGGGGGTCAGGGTGTATAATGTACGGTATACAGGAGGTCAGCGTGTATAATGTACGGTATACAGGGGGTCAGGGTGTATAATGTACGGTATACAGGGGGTCAGCGTGTATAATGTACGGTATACAGGGGGTCAGGGTGTATAATGTACGGTATACAGGGGGTCAGGGTGTATAATGTACGGTATACAGGAGGTCAGCGTGTATAATGTACGGTATACAGGAGGTCAGCGTGTATAATGTACGGTATACAGGGGGTCAGCGTGTATAATGTACGGTATACAGGGGGTCAGCGTGTATAATGTACGGTATACAGGGGGTCAGCGTGTATAATGTACGGTATACAGGGGGTCAGTAACCTTTTCGTATTCTGCGTCCTGTTTGCAGGGGGTGACGGAAGGATATAATGGCACCATATTCGCCTATGGTCAGACTGGCAGCGGGAAGTCGTTCAGCATGCAGGGGGTCTCGGATCCAGCGGCTCAGCGAGGCATCATTCCTCGGGCCTTCGAGCACGTCTTTGAGAGTATTCAGGTGAGACCTGAGATCCTGGAGATCGTCTGCAGTCACCCTCAGCTCCGTGTATAGAGGGAGCAGATCTCATCCGGGATGGCCGGAGAATTACCAGCCCTCCACAAGGAGCCTTTCTGCCTTCCACCGATGATGATGGTGATGAAGATGAATAACGCCATGTCTGCTTCTGTCCGCAGTGCGCAGAGAACACCAAGTTCTTGGTCCGCGCGTCTTATCTGGAGATCTACAATGAAGAGATTCGGGATCTGTTGGGAGAGGACACGAAGCAGAAGCTGGAGGTATTTGATGGTAACCGAGGAGGACGGGCAAAAGTACAACCACTGCAGCCCCCATGGCCGGCACCATCTGCGTGGAGCCCCCCAGTCACCTACTGACTAGCAGCTTACACATCGCTCCAGTGACTATATGATGTGCCACTGATGGGGGTCCGGCAGGAAGACAGGCCCCGCGTACCCCCGGCAGGAAGACAGGCCCCGCGTACCCCCGCCAGGAAGACAGGCCCCGCGCACCCCCCCGGCAGGAAGACAGGCCCCGCGCACCCCCCCCCCCGGCAGGAAGACAGGCCCCACGCACCCCCCCGGCAGGAAGACAGGCCCCGTGCACCCCCCCGGCAGGAAGACAGGCCCCGCGCACCCCCGGCAGGAATACAGGCCCGGCGTAACCCCGGCAGGAAGACAGGCCCCGCGCACCTCCCCGGCAGGAAGACAGGCCCCGCGCACCCCCCCGGCAGGAAGACAGGCCCCGCGTAACCCCCGGCAGGAGGACAGGCCCCGCGTACCCCCCGGCAGGAAGACAGGCCCCGCGCACCCCCCCCCCCCCCCCCCCCCCCCCCCGCAGGAAGACAGGCCCCGCGTACCCCCCGGCAGGAAGACAGGCCCCGCGGACCCCCCCCCCCCCCCCCCCCCCCGCAGGAAGACAGGCCCCGCGCACCCCCGGCAGACAGGCAGGCCCCGCTCCCCTGGCAAACAGGCAGGAAAGAGGCAGCCAGTGCCTGCAAGAATCTCGGTGATGGGATGATTTGCCATCATGTAATAATAATCTAATAATCTCTTTATTTTTATATAGCGCTAACATATTCCGCAGCGCTTTACAGTCTGCACACATTATCATCACTGTGCCCGTTGGGGCTCACAATATAAATTCCCTATCAGTGTCTCTGGAATGTGGGAGGAAACCGGAGAACCCGGAGGAAACCCACGCAAACACGGGGAGAACATACAAACTGCTGTATAATCCTGTATAGTGACACATATGCCGCATCCTCCATCCTTTGTATTCTGGGGTCTCGTCCTCTGTAGTGGCCATCATCTCTGCTAATACCTTTGGTTTGTAGCTGTCAACCCAGCGATGGCGGCAGCCATAGGAATGCGAGTGCAGCGCCGGCCTGTGCAATGTTCAACCATAGACCCCATTCATATGGCTGAAGTCAACATGGTCTTTTTTCAGTCCTGGGGTTCAGCAGACAGCCAGGTGTTGCCCAGGGGGCCGGGGGCAGGCGGGTGTAACCCAGGGGGGACCCTGTACAGGCTGGTGTAGCCCAGGGGCTGCTTCAGAATCTGCAGACCTGGAGGGTCCAGATGAAGCCCAGAACCACACCTGATCACCTGGAAGCTGCACAGTCTTCAGCTCTGGAGGATCGTCCCGGCACTCGCCCCTCACACACCGCAGCCGTGCCGCCATGGTCCAGCAGGGCTTCTAGTGAGATTGGTTAGATCCTGGGATGAAACTTCTCCTACATGATATCTTACAAAATTATGATTGTCCTCAGCTTAAGGAGCACCCTGACCGGGGGGTGTACGTGAAAGCCCTGTCCCAGCATACTGTGCACAGCGTGGCCGAGTGTGAGAAGATCATGGACACGGGCTGGAGGAATCGTTCTGTAGGGTACACACTGATGAATAAGGACTCGTCCCGGTCACACTCCATATTCACCATCACTATAGAGATCTGTACCACAGGTAAGAGGGCGACACGTGGGCACCGGTGACCCGTTATGGGAGGGGTGTCGTACATATTGGGGTGGTGGTGTCACTGACACACGACTTGGCTCTTTTGGCAGATGAGAGCGGAGAAGATCATCTCCGTGCAGGGAAACTCAATCTGGTGGATCTTGCTGGCAGTGAGAGACAATCCAAAACTGGGGCCACTGGGGAGAGGCTGAAGGAGGCCACAAAGATAAACCTGTCCCTCTCAGCTTTGGGCAACGTCATCTCGGCTCTAGTGGATGGAAAGTCCAAGCACATTCCCTACAGGGACTCCAAACTCACGCGCCTTCTGCAGGACTCACTGGGAGGAAACACCAAGACCCTGATGGTGGCGTGCCTGTCCCCCGCCGACAACAACTACGACGAGACCCTCAGCACCCTGCGGTATGCTAACCGGGCCAAAAACATCAAGAACAAGCCACGTATTAATGAAGACCCCAAGGACGCCCTGCTCAGAGAGTACCAGGATGAGATTAAGAAGTTAAAAGCAATGCTTTCCGAGCAGGCCGACATCCAGGAGCTCCCAGGTGAGGCTCGCACAGTATGGAGGATTTCCTGCATGTCGGCCTCCCCCCATTCACTGAACGATCGGATGAGAGATGGAAACCTCACCATGTGCATTATCGCCAGGGATATGGGGGATCATGAGTCTCCCCACCTATGGTCAGACAGGAGGTAGTACTGACCATGTCACATTCTCTCGGCAGCACCGCAGAGACCTCCGGAGAAGCCCACACAGACCCAAGTAAATGGACATGAAGGGGACATGGAGTCCGAAAAACAGATGATCCGACAGGTAAATCCATGGAGGGCATGTTTACACAGGGCGGATTATTGGATGGAAACTATGCAGTGTAGGACAGGAGATAAGTGCAGGAGATTTCCACAGCAGAAGCCGGTGCTGCAGTCGCTGTGCGCTCCAGTGTTCACGTCCCTGCAGGGCCGGATACAAGCGTTCTGTACTGAACATTTGCAGATTTTACTGCAGTGGATTTCACCACATTGAAAATCTGCAGCTTTCCTGCCACATGTGAACATGTCCTGAGGCTGCAGTCAGTTAATAAATGGTCCAAACCCCAAATCTAATAGTAATTTATGAGATTTTATGTGGAATTTGGAGCAGATCTGCCTCAAAATCCACACTGAATAACTGAATGTGAACATAACCTACGGTGGGCCCAATCCTCCTGCAGTCTGTGTGTCGGCCAGTAGAGGGGCTATATCCAGTGTAATCTCGGGGTGTGTGAAGCCTCACAGGGCGAGTGCTGCAGAGATGACAGTGGCAGCGGCACAGGAATCCGGAGACAGACACCGGCAGTTCAGGAATCCACATCCAGAGACGGCGAGTAACGGAGACAGCGAGTAACGGAGACGGCGAGTAACGGAGACGGCGAATAACGGAGACGGCGAGTAACGGAGACGGCGAGTAACAGAGACGGCGAGTAACAGAGGCCGCGAGTAACAGAGGCCGCGAGTAACAGAGGCGGCGAGTAACAGAGACGGCGAGTAACGGAGACGGCGAGTAACGGAGACGGCGAGTAACAGAGGCCGCGAGTAACAGAGGCGGCGAGTAACAGAGACGGCGAGTAACGGAGACGGCGAGTAACGGAGACGGCGAGTAACGGAGACGGCGAGTAACGGAGACGGCGAGTAACGGAGACGGCGAGTAACGGAGACGGCGAGTAACAGAGGCCGCGAGTAACAGAGGCCGCGAGTAACAGAGGCGGCGAGTAACAGAGACGGCGAGTAACGGAGACGGCGAGTAACGGAGACGGCGAGTAACGGAGACGGCGAGTAACGGAGACGGCGAGTAACGGAGACGGCGAGTAACAGAGAGTAACAGACGGCGAGTAACAGAGACGGCGAGTAACGGAGACGGCGAGTAACAGAGGCCGCGAGTAACAGAGGCGGCGAGTAACAGAGACGGCGAGTAACGGAGACGGCGAGTAACGGAGACGGCGAGTAACGGAGACGGCGAATAACGGAGACGGCGAGTAACGGAGACGGCGAGTAACGGAGACGGCGAGTAACGGAGACGGCGAATAACGGAGACGGCGAGTAACGGAGACGGCGAGTAACGGAGGCCGCGAGTAACGGAGGCCGCGAGTAACGGAGACGGCGAGTAACGGAGACGGCGAGTAACGGAGACGGCGAGTAACGGAGACGGCGAGTAACGGAGACGGCGAATAACAGACGGCGAGTAACGGAGACGGCGAGTAACGGAGACGGCGAGTAACGGAGACGGCGAATAACGGAGACGGCGAGTAACGGAGACGGCGAGTAACGGAGACGGCGAGTAACGGAGACGGCGAGTAACGGAGGCCGCGAGTAACGGAGACGGCGAGTAACGGAGACGGCGAGTAACGGAGACGGCGAGTAACGGAGACGGCGAATAACGGAGACGGCGAGTAACGGAGACGGCGAATAACAGACGGCGAGTAACGGAGACGGCGAGTAACGGAGACGGCGAGTAACGGAGACGGCGAATAACGGAGACGGCGAGTAACGGAGACGGCGAGTAACGGAGACGGCGAGTAACGGAGACGGCGAATAACGGAGACGGCGAGTAACGGAGACGGCGAGTAACGGAGACGGCGAGTAACGGAGACGGCGAGTAACGGAGACGGCGAGTAACGGAGGCGGCGAGTAACGGAGACGGCGAGTAACGGAGACGGCGAGTAACGGAGACGGCGAGTAACAGACGGCGAGTAACGGAGACGGCGAGTAACGGAGACGGCGAGTAACGGAGACGGCGAGTAACGGAGACGGCGAATAACAGACGGCGAGTAACGGAGACGGCGAGTAACGGAGACGGCGAGTAACGGAGACGGCGAGTAACGGAGACGGCGAGTAACGGAGACGGCGAGTAACGGAGACGGCGAATAACGGAGACGGCGAGTAACGGAGACGGCGAGTAACGGAGACGGCGAGTAACGGAGACGGCGAGTAACGGAGGCGGCGAGTAACGGAGACGGCGAGTAACGGAGACGGCGAGTAACGGAGACGGCGAGTAACGGAGACGGCGAGTAACAGACGGCGAGTAACGGAGACGGCGAGTAACGGAGACGGCGAGTAACAAAGACGGCGAATAACAGACGGCGAGTAACGGAGACGGCGAGTAACGGAGACGGCGAGTAACGGAGACGGCGAGTAACGGAGACGGCGAGTAACGGAGACGGCGAGTAACGGAGGCCGCGAGTAACGGAGACGGCGAGTAACGGAGACGGCGAGTAACGGAGACGGCGAGTAACGGAGACGGCGAGTAACGGAGACGGCGAATAACGGAGACGGCGAGTAACGGAGACGGCGAATAACAGACGGCGAGTAACGGAGACGGCGAGTAACGGAGACGGCGAGTAACGGAGACGGCGAGTAACGGAGACGGCGAATAACGGAGACGGCGAGTAACGGAGACGGCGAGTAACGGAGGCGGCGAGTAACGGAGACGGCGAGTAACGGAGACGGCGAGTAACGGAGACGGCGAGTAACGGAGACGGCGAGTAACGGAGACGGCGAGTAACGGAGGCCGCGAGTAACGGAGGCCGCGAGTAACGGAGACGGCGAGTAACGGAGACGGCGAGTAACGGAGACGGCGAGTAACGGAGACGGCGAGTAACAGACGGCGAGTAACGGAGACGGCGAGTAACGGAGACGGCGAGTAACGGAGACGGCGAGTAACAGACGGCGAGTAACAGAGACGGCGAGTAACAGAGACGGCGAGTAACAGAGACGGCGAGTAACGGAGACGGCGAGTAACGGAGACGGCGAGTAACGGAGACGGCGAGTAACGGAGGCCGCGAGTAACGGAGACGGCGAGTAACGGAGACGGCGAGTAACGGAGACGGCGAGTAACGGAGGCCGCGAGTAACGGAGACGGCGAGTAACGGAGACGGCGAGTAACGGAGACGGCGAGTAACAGAGACGGCGAGTAACAGACGGCGAGTAACGGAGACGGCGAGTAACGGAGACGGCGAGTAACGGAGACGGCGAGTAACGGAGACGGCGAGTAACGGAGACGGCGAGTAACAGACGGCGAGTAACAGACGGCGAGTAACTGAGACGGCGAGTAACAGAGACGGCGAGTAACAGACGGCGAGTAACGGAGACGGCGAGTAACGGAGACGGCGAGTAACGGAGACGGCGAGTAACGGAGACGGCGAGTAACGGAGACGGCGAGTAACAGACGGCGAGTAACAGACGGCGAGTAACTGAGACGGCGAGTAACAGAGACGGCGAGTAACAGAGACGGCGAGTAACAGAGACGGCGAGTAACGGAGACGGCGAGTAACGGAGACGGCGAGTAACGGAGACGGCGAGTAACGGAGGCCGCGAGTAACGGAGACGGCGAGTAACGGAGACGGCGAGTAACGGAGACGGCGAGAAACGGAGACGGCGAGAAACAGACGGCGAGAAACAGAGACGGCGAGTAACAGAGGCCGCGAGAAACAGAGGCCGCGAGTAACAGAGGCCGCGAGTAACAGAGGCCGCGAGTAACAGAGGCCGCGAGTAACAGAGGCCGCGAGTAACAGAGGCCGCGAGTAACAGAGGCCGCGAGTAACAGAGACCGCGAGTAACAGAGACCGCGCTTTATGGCACAGTCTGGTGACACCACCTGCTTTTAGGTCTTTTCAATTATAAGGCATGTCATTTTTTGGTGGATTTTCATTATGAAATCCTAGCAAGAGAAAATGCACCAAAACCGTGCGATTTCCCTTGATTTACACACAAGAAAGGGTCAGGAGCTGACATCCCGCCGTGTCTAAGCGACTTGCACTATTGGCGCGTTCCCCCAGTCAGAAGAATGGGAGAAGATTGTTAGAGGGCATGTAGATGCAGAATGTGTGCCATAAAGCGGTGAACGTATGTACAGAACTGCATGTAGTACCTGCTCTGCCGACACGACGCGCTCTGCCGACACGACGCGTTCTGCCGACATTATGTGCTCCGCCGACACGACGCGCTCTGCCGACATTATGTGCTCCGCCGACACGACGCGTTCTGCCGACATTATGTGCTCCGCCGACACGACGCGCTCTGCCGACATTATGTGCTCCGCCGACACGACGCGCTCTGCCGACATTATGTGCTCCGCCGACACGACGCGCTCTGCCGACATTATGTGCTCCGCCGACACGACGCGCTCTGCCGACATTATGTGCTCCGCCGACACGACGCGTTCTGCCGACATTATGTGCTCCGCCGACACGACGCGTTCTGTCGACATTATGTGCTCCGCCGACACGACGCGTTCTGCCGACATTATGTGCTCCGCCGACACGACGCGCTCTGCCGACATTATGTGCTCCGCCGACACGACGCGTTCTGCCGACATTATGTGCTCCGCCGACACGACGCGCTCTGCCGACATTATGTGCTCCGCCGACACGACGCGCTCTGCCGACATTATGTGCTCCGCCGACACGACGCGCTCTGCCGACATTATGTGCTCCGCCGACACGACGCGCTCTGCCGACATTATGTGCTCCGCCGACACGACGCGTTCTGCCGACATTATGTGCTCCGCCGACACGACGCGTTCTGCCGACATTATGTGCTCCGCCGACACGACGCGCTCTGCCGACATTATGTGCTCCGCCGACACGACGCGCTCTGCCGACATTATGTGCTCCGCCGACACGACGCGTTCTGCCGACATTATGTGCTCCGCCGACACGACGCGTTCTGTCGACATTATGTGCTCCGCCGACACGACGCGTTCTGCCGACATTATGTGCTCCGCCGACACGACGCGCTCTGCCGACATTATGTGCTCCGCCGACACGACGCGTTCTGCCGACATTATGTGCTCCGCCGACACGACGCGCTCTGCCGACATTATGTGCTCCGCCGACACGACGCGCTCTGCCGACATTATGTGCTCCGCCGACACGACGCGCTCCGCCGACACGACGCGCTCTGCCGACATTATGTGCTCCGCCGACACGACGCGTTCTGCCGACATTATGTGCTCCGCCGACACGACGCGTTCTGCCGACATTATGTGCTCCGCCGACACGACGCGCTCTGCCGACATTATGTGCTCCGCCGACACGACGCGCTCTGCCGACATTATGTGCTCCGCCGACACGACGCGCTCTGCCGACATTATGTGCTCCGCCGACACGACGCGCTCTGCCGACATTATGTGCTCCGCCGACACGACGCGTTCTGCCGACATTCTGTGCTCCGCGGACACGACGCGCTCTACCGACATTATGTGCTCCGCCGACACGACGCGCTCTGCCGACATTATGTGCTCCGCCGACACGACGCGCTCTGCCGACATTATGTGCTCCGCCGACACGACGCGCTCTGCCGACATTATGTGCTCCGCCGACACGACGCGTTCTGCCGACATTATGTGCTCCGCAGACACGACGCGCTCTGCCGACATTATGTGCTCCGCCGACATTATGTGCTCCGCCGACACAACGCGTTCTGCCGACATTGTGCTCCGCCGACACGACGCGCTCTGTCGACATTATGTTCTCTGCGGACACGACGCGCTCTGCCGACATTATGTGCTCCGCCGACACGACGCGCTGTCGACATTATGTGCTCCGCCGACACGACGCGCTCTACCGACATTATGTGCTCCGCGGACACGACGCGCTCTGCCGACATTATGTGCTCCGCCGACACGACGCGCTCTGTCGACATTATGTTCTCTGCGGACACGACGCGCTCTGCCGACATTATGTGCTGCGCCGACACGACGCGCTCTGCCGACATTATGTGCTCCGCGGACACGACGCGCTCTGCCGACATTATGTTCTCTGCGGACACGACGCGCTCTACCGACATTATGTGCTCCGCCGACACGACGCGCTCTACCGACATTATGTGCTCCGCCGACACGACGCGCTCTGCCGACATTATGTGCTCCGCCGACACGACGCGCTCTACCGACATTATGTGCTCCGCGGACACGACGCGCTCTGCCGACATTATGTGCTCCGCGGACACGACGCGCTCTGCCGACATTATGTGCTCCGCGGACACGACGCGCTCTGCCGACATTATGTGCTCCGCGGACATGACGCGCTCTGCTAACCTGATGTGCTCCGCAGGAATACGAGGAAAGGTTCGCCCGTCTGAAGGCCGAATATGAGGCGGAGCAGAAGTCTCGGGTGCGGCTGGAAGAGGACATTAACAACCTGAGGAACTCGTACAATCAGCAGCTGGCCGACATGGAGCAGGACCTGAAAAAGAAAGCAGGTGACATTACAGGGACGTACCCCCATACTCTGTCCCTGCCACCCGGGGGTCCCACTGCTGAACCCCGAGGATGTAACATCCCTCAATGCTGCAGAATCTGGAACATGTACATCCGTAGATTAGATACGCAGATTAGATACCCACGGCGAGGAGCTTGTATGTTCTCTTATAGGGAGTGTAGATTGTGAGCCCCAATGGGAACAGCGATAATGATGTCTGTACAGCGCGGTGGTATAAGATGGTGACATATAAGGAATATAATAAACTACAACGTGGTGAAATGTAGTCAATAATATTGTGCAGCGCAACATCAGACGTCATATACATGACCGGAGCCTGTGCTTTGTCCACAGATGCCAGTATCAATGGTGCAGCCGAGGGCCCCGGGGCCACAACACCCGGCTCACAAAACCAGGTACGTAGAGCGACAACCTGAGGAGTGAAGACCACCATGTCTGCAGAGGCACAGCGGGAACAGGCAGAGCGCCGCCGTCCTAGTGCAAAGTGTAGTGAGGAGCCGTCCGTGTGTGACCACAGACATGTTATACAGATATACAGTGTATATACACACATATCCTATACACATGTAATATACACACATCCTATACACATGTAATATACACACATACTATACACATGTAATATACACACATATCCTATACACATGTAATATACACACATCCTATACACATGTAATATACACACATACTATACACATGTAATATACACACATATCCTATACACATGTAATATACACACATACTATACACATGTAATATACACACATACTATACACATGTAATATACACACATCCTATACTCATGTAATATACACACATATCCTATACACATGTAATATACACACATACTATACACATGTAATATACACATATCATATACACATGTAATATACACACATACTATACACATGTAATATACACACATATCCTATACACATGTAATATACACACATACTATACACATGTAATATACACACATCCTATACACATGTAATATACACACATCCTATACTCATGTAATATACACACATATCCTATACACATGTAATATACACACATACTATACACATGTAATATACACACATACTATACACATGTAATATACACACATATCCTATACACATGTAATATACACACATCCTATACACATGTAATATACACACATACTATACACATGTAATATACACACATATCCTATACACATGTAATATACACACATCCTATACACATGTAATATACACACATACTATACACATGTAATATACACACATATCCTATACACATGTAATATACACACATACTATACACATGTAATATACACACATCCTATACACATGTAATATACACACATCCTATACTCATGTAATATACACACATATCCTATACACATGTAATATACACACATACTATACACATGTAATATACACATATCATATACACATGTAATATACACACATACTATACACATGTAATATACACACATATCCTATACACATGTAATATACACACATACTATACACATGTAATATACACACATCCTATACACATGTAATATACACACATCCTATACTCATGTAATATACACACATATCCTATACACATGTAATATACACACATACTATACACATGTAATATACACATATCATATACACATGTAATATACACACATCCTATACACATGTAATATACACACATCCTATACACATGTAATATACACACACATCATATACTCATGTAATATACACACATATCCTATACACATGTAATATACACACATCCTATACACATGTAATATACACACATCCTATACTCATGTAATATACACACACATCATATACTCATGTAATATACACACATATCCTATACACATGTAATATACACACGTCCTTATACACATGTAATATACACACACATCCTATACACATGTAATATACACACATCCTATACACATGTAATATACACACATATCCTATACACATGTAATATACACACACATCCTATACTCATGTAATATACACACACATCCTATACACATGTAATATACACACATCCTATACTCATGTAATATACACACACATCATATACTCATGTAATATACACACATATCCTATACACATGTAATATACACACGTCCTTATACACACATCCTATACACATGTAATATACACACACACATCATATACACACGTAATATACACACATCCTATACACATGTAATATACACACACACATCATATACACACGTAATATACACACATCCTATACACATGTAATATACACACATCCTATACACATGTAATATACACACATCCTATACACATGTAATATACACACATCCTATACACATGTAATATACACACATCCTATACACATGTAATATACACACATCCTATACACATGTAATATACACACATCATATACACATGTAATATACACACATCCTATACACATGTAATATACACATCGTATACACATGTAATATACACACATCCTATACACATGTAATATACACACATCCTATACACATGTAATATACACACATCCTATACACATGTAATATACACACATCCTATACACATGTAATATACACACATCCTATACACATGTAATATACACACATCCTATACACATGTAATATACACACATCCTATACACATGTAATATACACACATCCTATACACATGTAATATACACACATCCTATACACATGTAATATACACACATCCTATACACATGTAATATACACACATCCTATACACATGTAATACACACACATCCTATACACATGTAATATACACACATCCTATACACATGTAATATACACACATATCCTATACACATGTAATATACACACATATCCTATACACATGTAATATACACACATCCTATACACATGTAATATACACATATCATATACACATGTAATATACACACATCCTATACACATGTAATACACACACACATATCATATACACATGTAATATACACACATCCTATACTCATGTAATATACACACACATCATATACTCATGTAATATACACACATATCCTATACACATGTAATATACACACGTCCTTATACACATGTAATATACACACACATCCTATACACATGTAATATACACACATCCTATACACATGTAATATACACACATATCCTATACACATGTAATATACACACACATCCTATACTCATGTAATATACACACACATCCTATACACATGTAATATACACACATCCTATACTCATGTAATATACACACACATCATATACTCATGTAATATACACACATATCCTATACACATGTAATATACACACGTCCTTATACACACATCCTATACACATGTAATATACACACACACATCATATACACACGTAATATACACACATCCTATACACATGTAATATACACACACACATCATATACACATGTAATATACACACATCCTATACACATGTAATATACACACATCCTATACACATGTAATATACACACATCCTATACACATGTAATATACACACATCCTATACACATGTAATATACACACATCATATACACATGTAATATACACACATCCTATACACATGTAATATACACATCGTATACACATGTAATATACACACATCCTATACACATGTAATATACACACATCCTATACACATGTAATATACACACATCCTATACACATGTAATATACACACATCCTATACACATGTAATATACACACATCCTATACACATGTAATATACACACATCCTATACACATGTAATATACACACATCCTATACACATGTAATATACACACATCCTATACACATGTAATATACACACATCCTATACACATGTAATATACACACATCCTATACACATGTAATATACACACATCCTATACACATGTAATATACACACATCCTATACACATGTAATATACACACATCCTATACACATATCCTATACACATGTAATATACACACATCCTATACACATGTAATATACACACATCCTATACACATGTAATATACACACATATCCTATACATATGTAATATACACATCCTATACACATGTAATATACACACATCCTATACACATGTAATACACACACATCC
Organism: Ranitomeya imitator; assembly: GCF_032444005.1. NCBI lineage: Eukaryota > Metazoa > Chordata > Amphibia > Anura > Dendrobatidae > Ranitomeya > Ranitomeya imitator. The sequence goes on from NC_091291.1 coordinate 3,037,631, forward strand.
TATACACATGTAATATACACACATCCTATACACATGTAATATACACACATATCCTATACACATGTAATATACACACATATCCTATACACATGTAATATACACACATCCTATACACATGTAATATACACATATCATATACACATGTAATATACACACATCCTATACACATGTAATACACACACACATATCATATACACATGTAATATACACACATCCTATACACATGTAATATACACACATCCTATACACATGTAATATACACACATCCTATACACATGTAATATACACACATCCTATACACATGTAATATACACACATCCTATACACATGTAATATACACACATCCTATACACATGTAATATACACACATCCTATACACATGTAATATACACACATCCTATACACATGTAATATACACACATCCTATACACATGTAATATACACACATCCTATACACATGTAATATACACACATCCTATACACATGTAATATACACACATCCTATACACATGTAATATACACACATCCTATACACATGTAATATACACACATCCTATACACATGTAATATACACACACCATATACTCATGTAATATACACACATCCTATACACATGTAATATACACACATACTATACACATGTAATATACACACATCCTATACACATGTAATATACACACATCCTATACACATGTAATATACACACACATCATATACACATGTAATATACACACATCCTATACACATGTAATATACACACATCCTATACACATGTAATATACACACATCCTATACACATGTAATATACACACATCCTATACACATGTAATATACACACATCCTATACACATGTAATATACACACACCATATACTCATGTAATATACACACATCCTATACACATGTAATATACACACATACTATACACATGTAATATACACACACATCATATACTCATGTAATATACACACATCCTATACACATGTAATATACACACACATCCTATACACATGTAATATACACACATACTATACACACGTAATATACACACACACATCATATACACACGTAATATACACACATCCTATACACACGTAATACACACACATCCTATACACATGTAATATACACACATCATATACACATGTAATATACACACATCCTATACACATGTAATATACACACATCCTATACACATGTAATATACACACATCCTATACACATGTAATATACACACACATCCTATACACATGTAATATACACACATCCTATATACATGTAATATACACACATCCTATACACATGTAATATACACACATCCTATACACATGTAATATACACACATCCTATACACATGTAATATACACACATCCTATACACATGTAATATACACACATCCTATACACATGTAATATACACACATCCTATACACATGTAATATACACACATCCTATACACATGTAATATACACACATCCTATACACATGTAATATACACACACCATATACTCATGTAATATACACACATCCTATACACATGTAATATACACACATCCTATACACATGTAATATACACACACATCATATACTCATGTAATATACACACATCCTATACACATGTAATATACACACATCCTATACACATGTAATATACACACATCCTATACACATGTAATATACACACATCCTATACACATGTAATATACACACATACTATACACATGTAATATACACACACACATCATATACACACGTAATATACACACATCCTATACACATGTAATATACACACATACTATACACATGTAATATACACACACACATCATATACACACGTAATATACACACATCCTATACACATGTAATATACACACATCCTATACACATGTAATATACACATACATCATATACACATGTAATATACACACATCCTATACACATGTAATATACACACATCCTATACACATGTAATATACACACATCCTATACACATGTAATATACACACATCCTATACACATGTAATATACACACATCCTATACACATGTAATATACACACATCCTATACACATGTAATATACACACATCCTATACACATGTAATATACACACATCCTATACACATGTAATATACACACATCCTATACACATGTAATATACACACATCCTATACACATGTAATATACACACATCCTATACACATGTAATATACACACATCCTATACACATGTAATATACACACACATCCTATACACATGTAATATACACACACATCCTATACACATGTAATATACACACATCCTATACACATGTAATATACACACATCCTATACACATGTAATATACACACATCCTATACACATGTAATATACACACATCCTATACACATGTAATATACACACATATCCTATACACATGTAATATACACACATATCCTATACACATGTAATATACACACATATCCTATACACATGTAATATACACACATATCCTATACACATGTAATATACACACATCCTATACACATGTAATACACACACACACATCATATACACATGTAATATACACACATATCCTATACACATGTAATATACACACATATCCTATACACATGTAATATACACACATCCTATACACATGTAATACACACACACACATCATATACACATGTAATATACACACATCCTATACACATGTAATATACACACATCCTATACACATGTAATATACACACATATCCTATACACATGTAATATACACACATATCCTATACACATGTAATATACACACATATCCTATACACATGTAATATACACACATCCTATACACATGTAATATACACACATATCCTATACATATGTAATATACACACATCCTATACACATGTAATATACACACATATCCTATACACATGTAATATACACACATCCTATACACATGTAATATACACACATCCTATACACATGTAATATACACACACATCCTATACACATGTAATATACACACATCATATACTCATGTAATATACACACATCCTATACACATGTAATATACACACATATCCTATACACATGTAATATACACACACATCCTATACACATGTAATATACACACATCCTATACACATGTAATATACACACATATCCTATACACATGTAATATACACACATATCCTATACACATGTAATATACACACATCCTATACACACATCCTATACACATGTAATATACACACATATCCTATACATATGTAATACACACACATCCTATACACATGTAATATACACACACATCCTATACACGTAATATACACACATATCCTATACACATGTAATATACACACACATCCTATACACGTAATATACACACATATCCTATACACATGTAATATACACACACATCCTATACACGTAATATACACACATATCCTATACACATGTAATATATAGATGTAATACACACACGTGCACTGTGGACAGAGTGGCTCCACCACTGACTACTCGCCATCAATGTTCAGTCATTCCCACCATTTTTGGGAGAACTTGTGATTTAGTTTTCACCTTCCCCTCGGCCGTTCTTCTTAGTCGGAGGCACAAGTGGCTGAACATGTCCGCAGCATCAGAAGAGAAGACCTGGCGGTGGATCCTGCGTCCAGCACCCTCGTCCCCCCACAGGAGAGCCCGCGGTCCGTCAGCCCCCAGCAGGTGCTCGCCAGGTACCCGCTTCATTCCTCTAAGTAGCATGTGTGCCCCAGCGGCCCCCCGAACTGCAGGAGCTCCGGGTGGGATTCCATACAACGCCAGATTCGCACCACGGTTATGATCGTCACACAGATCCAGAACAAGGGCATATAGCAGCCACATAGTGCCCGGTGACAGGCTGTGGCGGCCCCCGGATGACACCCCTATAGTACAGGCGTAAGCCCCCAGTATTCGCACAGCGCAGATACAGCCGAGGTGCCAAGATCTCCACCAGTTCATAAAATAATGTTGACATGGCAAAAATTTGGATTGAAGTCCGGAGACCCCGTTATCACTAAGATGAGTACAATAATGAGTGGAGAGACGATCACAGCTCACTGCTCCGGCCCATTTATTCCCGTGATCGTGGGGGTCTCGGCACAGGAAGCCCACCCATTCAGAAACCTCATGATGACATGTCAAAGATGTTTGGAAGCGGCAGGCACTTTTATCCTAATTGTGAGCGGGGCTGTGATTTTTAGGTTGCAGATGCTGGAGCAGCAGGTGGTCGGAGGCGAACAGGCCAAAAACAAGGACCTGAAGGAAAAACAGAAGCGCAGGAAGAAGTATGCGGACGAGCGCAAAAAGGAACTGATTGAGGCGCTGCAAAACGTAGACGAGGACGGCGGCGACCGAATGCTGCTGAACGTCTATGAGTCCATTCAGGAGGAGCTGCAGGCCAAGAGCAAACATCTAGAGAAGATCCAGAAGAAGGTAAGCCGTCCACGTACCCTGTGGCTGCCGGTGTCCGTGTGCTGCAGACGAGCCGCGTCCCCTAAACTTCCTCTCACCTCTCCTCGTTTCTGCGCCACAGCTCAAGGCAGCAGACATCGAAATTGAAGACCTGCACTCAGAGTTTGAGCGAGACAGAGACGATTACCTGGTGACGATCAGACGGCAGGAAAGGGACCTGCTCCTCTTCCAGCAGATGCTGGACCAGATCCAGCCGCTAATCCGGAGAGACTGTAATTACAGCAACCTGGACAAGATCAGGAGGGAGGCGTCGTGGGACGAGGACAGCAGCAGCTGGAGGATCCCCGAAATCACCGTCCAGAAAACCAGCCTCCCCTCAGGTAACCGCCTCTCATCCCAGGTCCCGACCGACGGGGGTCCCTGCAGAGTGCAGAATACAGACGCGTCTGCTCCCTCCTGAGACAGGCAGACGCCACTGGGGAAGGAGCGTGGGCAGTGGTGATCGACAGGGGTCCCTGCAGAGTGCAGAATACAGACGTGTCTGCTCCCTCCTGAGACAGGCAGACGCCACAGGGGAAGGAGCGTGGGCAGTGGTGACCGACGAGGGTCCCTGCAGAGTGCAGAATACAGACGTGTCTGCTCCCTCCTGAGACAGGCAGACGCCACGGGGGGAGCGTGGGCAGTGGTGACCGACGGGGGTCCCTGCAGAGTGCAGAATACAGACGCATCTGCTCCCTCCTGAGACAGGGAGACGCCACTGAGGAAGGCGCGTGGGCAGTGGTGACCGACGAGGGTCCCTGCAGAGTGCAGAATACAGACGTGTCTGCTCCCTCCTGAGACAGGCAGATGCCACTGGGGAAGAAGCGTGGGCAGTGGTGACCAACGCTGGTCCCTGCAGAGTGCAGAATACAGACATGTCTGCTCCCTCCTGAGACAGGCAGACGCCACTGGGGAAGATGCGTGGGCAGTGGTGACCGACGAGGGTCCCTGCAGAGTGCAGAATACAGACGTGTCTGCTCCCTCCTGAGACAGGCAGACGCCACTGGGGAAGAAGCGTGGGCCGTAGTGACCGACGAGGGTCCCTGCAGAGTGCAGATTACAGACGCGTCTGCTCCCTCCTGAGACAGGCAGACGCCACTGGGGAAGAAGCGTGGGCAGTGGAGACCGACACTGGTCCCTGCAGAGTGCAGAATACAGACATGTCTGCTCCCTCCTGAGACAGGCAGACGCCACTGGGGAAGGAGCGTGGGCAGTGGTGACCGACACTGGTCCCTGCAGAGTGCACAATACAGACGCGTCTGCTCCCTCCTGAGACAGGCAGACGCCACTGGGGAAGAAGCATGGGCAGTGGTGACCGACGCTGGTCCCTGCAGAGTGCAGAATACAGACGTGTCTGCTCCCTCCTGAGACAGGCAGACGCCACGGGGGAAGGAGCGTGGGCAGTGGTGACCAACGGGGGTCCCTGCAGAGTGCAGAATACAGACGTGTCTGCTCCCTCCTGAGACAGGCAGACGCCACAGGGGAAGGAGCGTGGGCAGTGGTGACCGACGCTGGTCCCTGCAGAGTGCAGAATACAGACGCGTCTGCTCCCTCCTGAGACAGGCAGACGCCACGAGGGAAGGAGCGTGGGCAGTGGTGACCGACGGGGGTCCCTGCAGAGTGCAGAATACAGACGTGTCTGCTCCCTCCTGAGACAGGCAGACGCCACAGGGGAAGGAGCGTGGGCAGTGGTGACCGACGCTGGTCCCTGCAGAGTGCAGAATACAGACGTGTCTGCTCCCTCCTGAGACAGGCAGACGCCACGGGGGAAGGAGCGTGGGCAGTGGTGACCGCCGGGGGTCCCTGCAGAGTGCAGAATACAGACATGTCTGCTCCCTCCTGAGACAGGCAGACGCCACTGGGGAAGGAGCGTGGGCAGTGGTGACCGACACTGGTCCCTGCAGAGTGCACAATACAGACGCGTCTGCTCCCTCCTGAGACAGGCAGACGCCACTGGGGAAGAAGCGTGGGCAGTGGTGACCGACGAGGGTCCCTGCAGAGTGCAGAATACAGACGTGTCTGCTCCCTCCTGAGACAGGCAGACGCCACTGGGGAAGAAGTGTGGGCAGTGGTGACCGACGCTGGTCCCTGCAGAGTGCAGAATACAGACGCGTCTGCTCCCTCCAGAGACAGGCAGACGCCAATGGGAAAGGAGTGTGGGCCGTGGTGACCGACGAGGGTCTCTGCAGAGTGCAGAATACAGACGCGTCTGCTCCCTCCTGAGACAGGCAGACCTCACTGGGGAATGCGCGTGGGCAGTGGTGACCGACTATCACATGGGTCCAGGTAAAGGACCAGGTCTCACAACGGCAGCCCCCAACAACGTCCACATGTGACACTTGCCAGGTTTGGGGCGTCTTTTGGAGCAGATCTCACGCTCTGCATTGTGATCGGTGACTGCAGGTCCGTTCACGTGTGGAGGAGATTCTGGCCGTCTCGTCACTTAGCGGGAGCTGTCCTATACTGGGGATGGTCCGCACCAGATCCACAATGACCCCGAAGTGATGACTGCTGGAACAGGGGATCTTGTTCCATCGAGCCGCAGCCAGATGGGGTCACTGAGTGGACTACTACTCATAGTCATCCTACACGGCAGGCAGTACAACAGCCCCCTCTGCCCCAAGGAACTTACCATCTTATCTGGTAAGCGAACGGGCGCCGGATGTAATGTCACACTAATGTCTTCTTCCTGCTCCTTGTACAGCCCCCGGCCTTCCATCAGCCAAACCCAAGCGGACGTCATCACGTGAGAACGGCGAGCACCATCTGGTAGGTGGTCTGACGAGTGTACGTCGCTTCGTCACACGGGGTGATGAGGTGCAGACTCCCGGGGAGAGCAAGCGTGAGTTACACGTTAGTGGTGGGGTGACATCAGCGTGAGCCCCCGATGCAGCAGCCGACTCCTCACATCCATGGTTAGATGGGTCGTCACCGGGCCGAACCCGGTCCATGTGCTGTTAAGGCACGAGGACGGCACAGCGGCAGACTCCAGCGTTCCTTACATCACTGACAGCCACATATGTGAATGGCGGCCACGTGACGGTACACCAGACCTGACAGCCACATATGTGAATGGCGGCCACGTGACCGTGCACCGGACCTGACAGCCGCATATGTGAATGGCGGCCACGTGTCGGTACACCCGACCTGACAGCCGCATATGTGAATGGCGGCCACGTGACCGTGCACCGGACCTGACAGCCGCATATGTGAATGGCGGCCACGTGACGGTACACTCAACCTGACAGCCGCATATGTGAATGGCGGCCACGTGACGGTACACCCGACCTGACAGCCGCATATGTGAATGGCGGCCACGTGACGGTACACCGGACCTGACAGCCGCATATGTGAATGGCGGCCACGTGACGCTACACCGGACCTGACAGCCGCATATGTGAATGGCGGCCACGTGACGGTACACTCGACCTGACAGCCGCATATGTGAATGGCGGCCACGTGACGGTACACCCGACCTGACAGCCGCATATGTGAATGGCGGCCACGTGACGGTACACCGGACCTGACAGCCGCATATGTGAATGGCGGCCACGTGACGGTACACCGGACCTGACAGCCGCATATGTGAATGGCGGCCACGTGACGGTACACTCGACCTGACAGCCGCATATGTGAATGGCGGCCACGTGACGGTACACCCGACCTGACAGCCGCATATGTGAATGGCGGCCACGTGACGGTACACTCGACCTGACAGCCGCATATGTGAATGGCGGCCACGTGACGGTACACCGGACCTGACAGCCGCATATGTGAATGGCGGCCACGTGACGGTACACTCGACCTGACAGCCGCATATGTGAATGGCGGCCACGTGACGGTACACCCGACCTGACAGCCGCATATGTGAATGGCGGCCACGTGACGGTGCACCGGACCTGACAGCCGCGTATGTGAATGGCGGCCACGTGACGGTACACCAGACCTGACAGCCGCATGTGTGAATGGCGGCCACGTGACGGTACACCCGACCTGACAGCCGCATATGTGAATGGCGGCCACGTGACGGTACACCGGACCTGACAGCCGCATATGTGAATGGCGGCCACGTGACGGTACACCCGACCTGACAGCCGCATATGTGAATGGCGGCCACGTGACGGTACACCAGACCTGACAGCAGCATATGTGAATGGTGGCCATCATGCCAGTGTGCGAGAATCATGAGTGGCAGCGGCAGCGCAGTCAGAATATAGGGCCCACTGTCTGCTGTGCAGGGTCCGGCATGCAGCAATGCTATATGGACTCTGTTTTCAGTGGTTCGAATTAGCTAGAACAGAAAACATCGCCACTGCACACATCACCGATATCTACTGCAGCCTTACTAAAGCCCAAAAATAATTCTCTCATCAGGGGGAAGACCGGTACAAGGCCATGCTCTGCAAGAGCGACAGCGAAAACCTCGCCAGCAACTACTTCAGGTTTAAGCGAGCCAGCCAAATCCTCAGCAGCGATCCGATGAAGAGCCTGGGTGAGCACTCATATCTGCGGTGGTCTGCCCCCAACACAGGACATCGGGGGTAGCACGGGGGGGTGTCACAGCGGCGGCAGCACATCGGTGATAGCACAGGGGGGTCACAGCGAGGGAAGCACATCGGTGATAGCCCGGGGGGGGGGTCACAGCGGGGGCAGCACATCGGTGATAGCACAGGGAGGGTCACAGTGAGGGAAGCACATCGGTGATAGCCCGGGGGGGGGGGGTCACAGCGGGGGCAGCACATCGGTGATAGCCCGGGGGGGGGGGTCACAGCGGGGGCAGCACTTCGGTGATAGCACAGGGAGGGTCACAGCGAGGGCAGCACATCGGTGATAGCACAGGGAGGGTCACAGCGGGGGCAGCACATCGGTGATAGCCCGGGGGGGGGGGGGGGGTCACAGCGGGGGCAGCACATCGGTGATAGCACAGGGAGGGTCACAGCGGGGGCAGCACATCGGTGATAGCCCGGGGGGGTCACAGCGGGGGCAGCACATCGGTGATAGCACAGGGAGGGTCACAGCGAGGGAAGCACATCGGTGATAGCACAGGGAGGGTCACAGCGGGGGCAGCACATCGGTGATAGCACAGGGAGGGTCACAGCGAGGGCAGCACATCGGTGATAGCACAGGGAGGGTCACAGCGGGGGCAGCACATCGGTGATAGCCCGGGGGGGGGGGGGGTCACAGCGGGGGCAGCACATCGGTGATAGCACAGGGAGGGTCACAGCGGGGGCAGCACATCGGTGATAGCCCGGGGGGGTCACAGCGGGGGCAGCACATCGGTGATAGCACAGGGAGGGTCACAGCGAGGGAAGCACATCGGTGATAGCACAGGGAGGGTCACAGCGGGGGCAGCACATCGGTGATAGCACAGTGGGGTCACAGCGGTGGTAGCACAGGGGGGTCACAGCGAGGGAAGCACATCGGTGATAGCCCGGGGGGGGGGTCACAGTGGGGGCAGCACATCGGTGATAGCACGGGGGGGGTCACAGCGGGGGCAGCACATCGGTGATAGCACAGGGGGGGGTCACAGCGGGGCAGCACATCGGTGATAGCACGGGGGGGGGTCACAGCGGTGATAGCACAGGGGGGTCACAGCGGGGGCAGCACATCGGTGATAGCACGGGGGGGGGTCACAGCGGTGATAGCACGGGGGGGTCACAGCGGGGGAAGCACATCGGTGATAGCACAGGGGGGGTCACAGCAGGGGCAGCACATCGGTGATAGCACAGGGGGGTCACAGCGGGGGAAGCACATCGGTGATAGCACAGGGGGGTCACAGCGGGGGCAGCACATCGGTGATAGCACAGGGAGGGTCACAGCGGGGGCAGCACATCAGTGATAGCACGGGGGGGGTCACAGCGGGGGCAGCACATCGGTGATAGCACAGGGGGGGGTCACAGCGGGGCAGCACATCGGTGATAGCACGGGGGGGGTCACAGCGGTGATAGCACAGGGGGGTCACAGCGGGGGCAGCACATCGGTGATAGCACGGGGGGGGTCACAGCGGTGATAGCACGGGGGGGTCACAGCGGGGGAAGCACATCGGTGATAGCACAGGGGGGGTCACAGCAGGGGCAGCACATCGGTGATAGCACAGGGGGGTCACAGCGGGGGAAGCACATCGGTGATAGCACAGGGGGGTCACAGCGGGGGCAGCACATCGGTGATAGCACAGGGAGGGTCACAGCGGGGGCAGCACATCGGTGATAGCACGGGGGGGTCACAGCGGTGATAGCACAGGGGGGTCACAGCGGGGGCAGCACATCGGTGATAGCACGGGGGGGGGTCACAGCGGTGATAGCACAGGGGGGGTCACAGCGGGGGCAGCACATCGGTGATAGCACAGGGGGGTCACAGCGGGGGCAGCACATCGGTGATAGCACGGGGGGGGATCACAGCGGGGGCAGCACATCGGAGCAGACGCTGTGACAGTCGTACAGCACCTGCAGTATGGCAGCCATAGGACCTGTTGTAGTGTAGGCAGTGATCCCACCTGACATAAGATACAGAAACTGAAGCATATTACTCAGAAAATGTACTAAAAGGGTGTACTTTATTAATAGTAGAAATATATTATAAAGTACAGTCAACTGCAATTCAAACAAATATCACAAACAGCTATCAATGTACTGCCCCAATGGAAGGTGTCACTATAGGAACAAGGTGTGGGCAAAGAGGCACCAAAAGGGTCAATATAACCCCTTATTACCAGATAAAGTGCCGGAGCATAAATCAGCATGAAGGCGGCTACACTGCCCTGCTATTACATAGGTATAAGACCAGACTCCCCTGCTATTACATAGGTATAAGACCAGACTCCCCTGCTATTACAGAGGTATAAGACCAGACTCCCCTGCTATTACATAGGTATAAGACCAGACTCCCCTGCTATTACATAGGTATAAGACCAGACTCCCCTGCTATTACATAGGTATAAGACCAGACTCCCCTGCTATTACATAGGTATAAGACCAGACTCCCCTGCTATTACATAGGTATAAGACCAGACTCCCCTGCTATTACATAGGTATAAGACCAGACTCCCCTGCTATTACAGAGGTATAAGACCAGACTCCCCTGCTATTACATAGGTATAAGACCAGACTCCCCTGCTATTACATAGGTATAAGACCAGACTCCCCTGCTATTACATAGGTATAAGACCAGACTCCCCTGCTATTACATAGGTATAAGACCAGACTCCCCTGCTATTACATAGGTATAAGACCAGACTCCCCTGCTATTACATAAGTATAAGGCCAGACTCCCCTGCTATTACATAGGTATAAGGCCAGACTCCCCTACTATTACATAGGTATGAGACCAGACTCCCCTACTATTACATAAGTATAAGGCCAGACTCCCCTACTATTACATAAGTATAAGGCCAGACTCCCCTACTATTACATAGGTATAAGACCAGACTCCCCTACTATTACATAGGTAGAAGACCAGACTCCCCTACTATTACATAGGTAGAAGACCAGACTCCCCTACTATTGCATAGGTAGAAGACCAGACTCCCCTACTATTGCATAGGTAGAAGACCAGACTCCCCTACTATTACATAGGTAGAAGACCAGACTCCCCTACTATTACATAGGTAGAAGACTAGACTCCCCTACTATTACATAGGTATAAGACTAGACTCCCCTACTATTACATAGGTAGAAGACCAGACTCCCCAACTATTACATAGGTAGAAGACCAGACTCCCCTACTATTACATAGGTAGAAGACCAGACTCCCCTACTGTTATGATCAGGCAATTCAGTACCACAATGGACATAGAAGTCAGAGCACATACAGTGACCTGACAATAACCCAAAAATATAGAACGAGCTCTGAGACGTGGGAACTCTGCTGACCGCAATCCCTAATCCTCTCCAACCACACTAGAGGCAGCCGTGGATTGCGCCTAACGCTCCCTATGCAACTCGGCACAGCCTGAGAAACTAGCTAGCCTGAAGATAGAAAATAAGCCTACCTTGCCTCAGAGAAATACCCCAAAGGAAAAGGCAGCCTCCCACATATAATGACTGTGAGTTAAGATGAAAAGACAAACGTAGAGATGAAATAGATTTAGCAAAATGAGGCCCGACTTTCTGAACAGAGCGAGGATAGGAAAGGTGACTTTGCGGTCAACACAAAACCCTACAAACAACCACGCAAAGGGGGCAAAAAGACCCTCCGTACCGACTAACGGCACGGAGGTACACCCTCTGCGTCCCAGAGCTTCCAGCAAGCAAGAAAAACCAAATAAACAAGCTGGACAGAAAAAACAGCAAACAAAAATAACACAAGAGCAACTTAGCTATGCAGAGCAGCAGGCCACAGGAACGATCCAGGAGGAAGCAAGTTCAATACTAGAACATTGACTGGAGGCCAGGATCAAAGCACTAGGTGGAGTTAAATAGAGCAGCACCTAACGACTTCACCACATCACCTGAGGAAGGAAACTCAGAAGCCGCAGTACCACTTTCCTCCACCAACGGAAGCTCATAGAGAGAATCAGCCGAAGTACCACTTGTGACCACAGGAGGGAACTCTGCCACAGAATTCACAACACCCTACTATTACATAGGTAGAAGACCAGACTCCCCTACTATTACATAGGTATAAGACTAGACTCCCCTACTATTACATAGGTAGAAGACCAGACTCCCCAACTATTACATAGGTAGAAGACCAGACTCCCCTACTATTACATAGGTAGAAGACCAGACTCCCCTACTATTACATAGGTAGAAGACCAGACTCCCCTACTATTACATAGGTAGAAGACCAGACTCCCCTACTATTACATAGGTATAAGACTAGACTCCCCTACTATTACATAGGTAGAAGACCAGACTCCCCAACTATTATATAGGTAGAAGACCAGACTCCCATACTATTACATAGGTAGACTAGACTCCCCTGCTATTACATAGGTATAAGACTCATGTCCCCAATGTCAAAACAGTCAATGAGCACATAGTGAAAACCTATGTCAGGAAAGCAGTGTTCCGATGATCCGCTCTTACCACATCACTGTCCATGGAGCAGCACATTCACATAGAGGTTTGTGAGATTTGTTTGAATTGCAGTTGACTGTACTTTATAATATATTTCTATTGTAATAAAGTACACCCTTTTAGTACATTTTCTGGGAGTAATATGGTTCAGTTTCCGTATCTTATGTCATTGGGAGGCTTCACAGGGTATTATCCCAAGTAGTTTTGGGTGGTCTCCGCAGGACTGCTATATGATTATGGTATCTGAGATTTTGTATCTGAGTGATCCCACCGGAGCATGGCTGCTTACTGGGGGCTTGTGACCAGACACATCCATTAGAGAGCATTGCACTCCCCATAGGTTCTGAAACAAGGATATTCAATGAGATTTCTGATGATGACGTGATGACGGAGCACTCTGCACTTTCAGAGGAGGGTGATGACAGAGCACTCTGCACTTTCAGAGGAGGGTGATGACAGAGCACTCTGCACTTTCAGAGGAGGGTGATGACAGAGCACTCTGCACTTTCAGAGGAGGGTGATGACGGAGCACTCTGCACTTTCAGAGGAGGGTGATGACAGAGCACTCTGCACTTTCAGAGGAGGGTGATGACGGAGCACTCTGCACTTTCATAGGAGGGTGATGACAGAGCACTCTGCACTTTCAGAGGAGGGTGATGACGGAGCACTCTGCACTTTCAGGGGAGGGTGATGACGGAGCACTCTGCACTTTCAGGGGAGGGTGATGACGGAGCACTCTGCACTTTCAGGGGAGGGTGATGACGGAGCACTCTGCACTTTCAGGGGAGGGTGATGACGGAGCACTCTGCACTTTCAGGGGAGGGTGATGACGGAGCACTCTGCACTTTCAGGGGAGGGTGATGACGGAGCACTCTGCACTTTCAGGGGAGGGTGATGACGGAGCACTCTGCACTTTCAGGGGAGGGTGATGACGGAGCACTCTGCACTTTCAGGGGAGGGTGATGACGGAGCACTCTGCACTTTGTCAGGATTATGTCAGACTGGTTTTACTCCATGATGACCACAACAGCCGGAGATTTCCCGGACTTTCCTTTCCAGAAAGCGCAGAAATCCGTGGGGTTTTAGTGAAAGTTGTGGCTGTTTTATTGGACTTGACTAATGATGGAAGAGTGGCTCCCGTGCAGCTGAGGGGCCCCGCGTCACCGGTATAGTCACCCACAGCCCCTCAGTGTGTCTGGCGCACCCACCATGGCTGTATTTCACATTTCCGGCATTTCTTTGTCCCCTGCAGCTCTGCACAGCAGCGTCCAGGCGTACAGCTCTCCGCTCACCACGCCGCCTTCCATCATGTCTGCCAGTCTCAACGCCGTGTCCCCGGTTCAATCCCTGGACGTTCCCCTTCCCCGACCATTTAGACTCGAGTCCCTGGAGGTCCCATCCTCATCTGCCAAAGCCAAGCGCAAAAAAAGCAAAGGCCACATGAATACTGAGGCTTTCTGAACACTTGTGGAAACCAGGGACCCCCAGAATGATGGAAGAGACTTCTGCACTGCCCGGACACAAGCCGTGTGACGCCCCGTGTATAACGCCCCGTGTATAACACATGGGGAGGGTACAACGTCACCGAAGACAATGTGAATTAGGACACATTATTTCTGGCCCCAAGAGGTGGAGCGTCGCATCTACTACCAGGCTGCAGCGGCACGAGGAGACCGCGCTGCATGTGATGTGTGCATTACCATATTATGTGCAAATACATCTCTAAAGAGAGAGCGCCATCTTATGTCACCACATTGTAATACCATGCATCCAGTCTGCACAAAAATATAAAATGTGCCCCTACAGACGTCCATTATAGCCGATGCTGCACCGCAAGTACAGCTGTGACCTGCCGGCCCCAACCACCCCTGCGCAAGTCCCAACCTCAGTGTCCCCTGAGCAAGTCCCAGCCCCAGCCGCCCCTGCGCAAGTCCCAGCCCCAGCCGCCCCTGCGCAAGTCACAACCCCAGCCTCCCCTGCGCAAGTCCCAGCCCCAGCCGCCCCTGCGCAAGTCCCAGCCCCAGCCGCCCCTGCGCAAGTCACAACCCCAGCCTCCCCTGCGCAAGTCCCAGCCCCAGCCGCCCCTGCGCAAGTCCCAGCCCCAGCCGCCCCTGCGCAAGTCCCAGCCCCAGCCGCCCCTTCGCTAGACCCAACCCCAGCCGCCCCTGCACAAGTCCCAGCCCCAGCCGCCCCTGCTAAGTCCCGGCCCCAGCTCAAGTCCCAGCCCCAGCCGCCCCTGCGCAAGTCACAACCCCAGCCTCCCCTGCGCAAGTCCCAGCCGCCCCTGCGCAAGTCCCAGCCCCAGCCGCCCCTGCGCAAGCCCCAGCCCCAGCCGCCCCTGCTAAGTCCCGGCCCCAGCTCAAGTCCCAGCCCCAGCCGCCCCTTCGCTAGACCCAACCCCAGCCGCCCCTGCACAAGTCCCAACCCCAGCAGCCCATGCGCAAGTCCCGGCCCCAGCCGCCCCTGCGCAAGTCCCGGCCCCAGCCGCACCTGCACAAGTCCCAACCCCAGCAGCCCCTGCGCAAGTCCCAGCCCCAGCCGCCCCTGCGCAAGTCCCGGCCCCAGCCGCCCCTGCGCAAGTCCCGGCCCCAGCTGCCCCTGCGCAAGTCCCAACCCCAGCCGCCCCTGCGCAAGTCCTAAACCCAGCCACCCCTGCGCAAGTCCCAACCCCAGCAGCCCCTGCACAAGTCCCGGCCCCAGCCTCCCCGCGCAAGTCCCAGCCCCAGCCACCCCTGCGCAAGTCCCAGCCTCAGCCGCCCCTGCGCAAGTCCCAGCCCCAGCTCAAGTTCCAGCCCCAGCAGCCCTTGCGCAAGTCCCGGCTCCAGCCGCCCCTGTGCAAGTCCCAACCCCAGCCGCCCCTGCGCAAGTCCCAACCCCAGCCGCCCCTGCGCAAGTCCCGGCCCCAGCCGCCCCTGCGCAAGTCCCAGCCCCAGCCACCCCTGCGCAAGTCCCAGCCTCAGCCACCCCTGTGCAAGTCCCAGCCTCAGCCGCCCCTGCGCAAGTCCCAGCCCCAGCTCAAGTTCCAGCCCCAGCAGCCCCTGCGCAAGTCCCGGCCCCAGCCGCCCCTGTGCAAGTCCCAACCCCAGCCGCCCCTGCGCAAGTCCAAACCCCAGCCGCCCCTGCGCAAGTCCCAACCCCAGCCGCCCCTGCGCAAGTCCCAGCACCAGCCACCCCTGCGCAAGTCCCAGCCTCAGCCGCCCCTGCGCAAGTCCCAGCCCCAGCCACCCCTGCGCAAGTCCCAGCCACCCCTGAGCAAGTCCCAGCCTCAGCCGCCCCTGCGCAAGTCCCGGCCCCAGCCACCCCTGCGCAAGTCCCAGCCCCAGCCACCCCTGCGCAAGTCCCAGCCTCAGCCGCACCTGCGCAAGTCCCAGCCCCAGCTCAAGTTCCAGCCCCAGCGCAAGTCCAGGCCCCAGCCGCCCCTGCGCAAGTCCCAACCCCAGCCGCCCCTGCGCAAGTCCCGGCCCCAGCCGCCCCTGCGCAAGTCCCAGCCACCCCTGCGCAAGTCCCAGCCTCAGCTGCCCCTGCGCAAGTCCCAGCCCCAGTTCCAGCCCCAGCAGCCCCTGCGCAAGTCCCGGCCCCAGCCGCCCCTGCGCAAGTCCCAGCCCCAGCCACCCCTACGCAAGTCCCGGCCCCAGCCGCCCCTGCGCAAGTCCCAGCCTCAGCCGCCCTTGCGCAAGTCCCAGCCCCAGCCCCAGCCGCCCCTGCGCAAGTCCCAGCCCCAGCAGCCCCTGCACAAGTCCCAGCCACCCCTGCGCAAGTCCCAGCCTCAGCCTCCCCTGCGCAAGTCCCAACCCCAGCCGCCCCTGCCCAAGTCCCAACCCCAGCAGCCCCTGCACAAATCCCAACCCCAGCAGCCCCTGCGCAAGTCCTAAACCCAGCCACCCCTGCGCAAGTCCCAACCCCAGCCGCCCCTGCGCAAGTCCCAACCCCAGCCACCCCTGCGCAAGTCCCGGCCCCAGCCGCCCCTGCGCAAGTCGCAACCGCCCCTGCACAAGTCCCGGCACCAGCCTCCTCTGCGAAAGTCCCGGCCCCAGCCTCCCCTGCACAAGTCCCAACCCCAGCCGCCCCTGCGGAAGTCCCGGCCCCAGCCGCCCCTGCGCAAGTCCCAACCCCAGCCGCCCCTGCGCAAGTCCCGGCCCCAGCCGCCCCTGCGCAAGTCCCGGCCCCTGCGCAAGTTCCAACCCCAGCCGCCCCTGCGCAAGTCCCAACCCCAGCCGCCCCTGCGCAAGTCCCGGCCCCAGCCGCCCCTGCGCAAGTCCCGGCCCCTGCGCAAGTTCCAACCCCAGCCGCCCCTGCGGAAGTCCCGACCCCAGCCGCCCCTGCGCAAGTCCCAACCCCAGCCGCCCCGCGCAAGACCCAGCCCCTCTTGCGCAAGACCCGGCCCCAGTCACCCCTGCGCAAGTCCCAACCCAAGCCGCCCCTGCGCAAGTCCCAACCCCAGCCACCCCTGCTCAAGTCCCGGCCCCAGCCGCCCCTGCGCAAGTCGCAACCGCAGCCGCCCCTGCACAAGTCCCGGCCCCAGCCTCCCCTGCACAAGTCCCGGCCCCAGCCTCCCCTGCACAAGTCCCAGGCCCCTTTTTTTTCCTGTTCTAGTCTCTTTTCTGGGTTTCTTTTATGGTATTCATTTGGAAACGCTTAGTATCCACAGTTAGTCATTGCACCCCCATGTCTGCTTCATTTAACCTGTTCTACTGCTAGGATTCCTATAGGCTAATATGACTGCGGTGGTCATCTGAACAAGACGCAACATCATCGGAGGCCACAGCGACAACAAACACCAGAGAAATAACAGTCTGCAGAAAGAACCCAGACACCCCGTCCCCAGTATACAGACGCCGGGCCAGATCTCCACCCCCTCCCGCGGAATTGACACAGACACGTGCCCCCTCATCAGGAGTGGGGAATGAGCGGCCCCTCACAGACACGTGCCCCCTCATCAGGAGCGGGGAATGAGCGGCCCCTCACAGACACGTGCCCCCTCATCAGGAGCGGGGAATGAGCGTTCCCTCACAGACACGTGCCCCTCATCAGGAGTGGGGAATGAGCGGCCTCTCACAGACACGTGCCCCCTCATCAGGAGCGGGGAATGAGCAGCCCCTCACAGACACGTGCCCCTCATCAGGAGCGGAGAATGAGCGGCCCCTCACAGACACGTGCCCCCTCATCAGGAGCGAGGAATGAGCGGCCCCTCACAGACACGTGCCCACTCATCAGGAGCGGGGAATGAGCGGCCCCTCACAGACACGTGCCCCCTCATCAGGAGCAGGCAATGAGCGGCCCCTCACAGACACGTGCCCCCTTATCAGGAGCGGGGAATGAGCGGCCCCTCACAGACACGTGCCCCCTCATCAGGAGCGAGGAATGAGCGGCCCCTCACAGACACGTGCCCCCTCATCAGGAGCGAGGAATGAGCGGCCCCTCACAGACACGTGCCCCCTCATCAGGAGCGAGGAATGAGCGGCCCCTCACAGACACGTGCCCCCTCATCAGGAGCGAGGAATGAGCGGCCCCTCACAGACACGTGCCCCCTCATCAGGAGCGGGGAATGAGCGGCCCCCATTGCTGGGGGGTTGCAGTGTCTGCCGTGCTGGGGGCTGTAGTGTCCGCCATGCTGGGGGTTGTAGTGCACACCACGGCTGTGTGACAGCAGCTTTGCTTCCATCACACACTATGGCGGTCCGTACACTGACAGCAGATATCACCATCCCCGTGTCCCCGTCTCCTCACAGATTGTATCTGGTGACTAGCGGAGCCCTCACTCCTCCTGTATCTGGTGATCGGGGTCCTCACTCCTCCTGTATCTGGTGATCGGGGTCCTCACTCCTCCTGTATCTGGTGAGCAGGACCCTCACTCCTCCTGTATCTGGTGATCGGGGCCCTCGCTCCTCCTGTATCTGGTGATCGGGGTCCTCGCTCCTCCTGTATCTGGTGATCGGGGCCCTCACTCCTCCTGTATCTGGTGATCGGGGCCCTCGCTCCTCCTGTATCTGGTGATCGGGGCCCTCACTCCTCCTGTATCTGGTGATCGGGGCCCTCATTCCTCCTGTATCTGGTGATCGGGGCCCTCACTCCTCCTGTATCTGGTGATCGGGGCCCTCACTGCTCCTGTATCTGGTGATCGGGGCCCTCACTGCTCCTGTATCTGGTGATCGGGGCCCTCACTCCTCCTGTATCTGGTGATCGGGGCCCTCACTCCTCCTGTATCTGGTGATCGGAGCCCTCATTCCTCCTGTATCTGGTGATCGGGGCCCTCACTCCTCCTGTATCTGGTGATCGGGGCCCTCATTCCTCCTGTATCTGGTGATCGGGGCCCTCATTCCTCCTGTATCTGGTGATCGGGACCCTCACTCCTCCTGTATCTGGTGATCGGGGCCCTCACTCCTCCTGTATCTGGTGATCAGGGCCCTCACTCCTCCTGTATCTGGTGATCGGGGCCCTCATTCCTCCTGTATCTAGTGATCGGGGCCCTCACTGCTCCTGTATCTGGTGATCGGGGACCTCACTCCTCCTGTATCTGGTGATCGGGGCCCTCATTCCTCCTGTATCTGGTGATCGGGACCCTCACTCCTCCTGTATCTGGTGATCGGGGCCCTCACTCCTCCTGTATCTGGTGATCAGGGCCCTCACTCCTCCTGTATCTGGTGATCGGGGCCCTCATTCCTCCTGTATCTAGTGATCGGGGCCCTCACTGCTCCTGTATCTGGTGATCGGGGTCCTCACTCCTCCTGTATCTGGTGATTGGGGCCCTCATTCCTCCTGTATCTAGTGATCGGGGCCCTCACTCCTCCTGTATCTGGTGATCGGGGCCCTCACTCCTCCTGTATCTGGTGAGCGGGGCCCTCACTCCTTGTAACGGGGTCTACTAAGCTGGGGTACCATGTTCCCACGTACAGCCTGGGTCAGCTCCTGTAGGCGGTCCCGGAATTCCAGCACATAGGGTACAATAGGTACCCCTTCTATGAGGCCCTCCCCTTCCCAGTGTTCTAGCACTAAGTCTAGGGGTCCCCTTACCCGTCTCCCAGCTCGAATGGGGAGAACCCCGTGGATTCTTGGAGCACCTCTCGATAGGCAAACAGGAGGTGAGGCAAGAATTTCTCCCAGACGCTGTAGGTCCTGGTAAAAGTCCCAATGAGTTGTTCTAACGTCCCGTTAAAGCGTTCACACAACCCATTGGTTGGCGGGTGGTACGGGGCGCTTCTAATGGACTTTACGCCGCACAGCTTCCACAGTTGGTTGGTCACCTCTGCTGTAAACTGGGTACCCTGGTCTGAGATAATCTCCCGGGGAAATCCAGCCCATGAGAAAACCTGGAGCAGGGCTGCCGCCACCGTCTCTGCCAGTATGTGAGGTAACGCAACCGCCTCTGGATACCGTGTGGCATAATCTACCACTGTCAATATATACCTTTTCCCTGATGGACTGGGTTTGGCTAACGGCCCTATCAGATCGACCGCTACTCGGCTAAATGGTTCCTCCACAATGGGGAGGGGGCGTAATTTGGCCTTGCATTGATCTCCCCTCTTGCCAATGCGCTGGCAACTGTCACAGGTCTGGCAGTATTGACAAACATCATAGGTTACCCCCGGCCAAAAGAAGTTTTGTGTCAGACGATGCCTGGTGCGACTGACACTGAAGTGCCCGGCCAAGGGTATGTCATGAGAGATTCGCAGTAACTCCTGCCTATACTTCTTGGGAACTACCAGCTGTCGTTTTATAGTGGGGCTCGTCCCTGTGTGGTGCTGCTCTGTGATCCGGTAGAGGAGTCCCTGCTTCCATACAAACTGTTCCCCTTCCAGTACCCCTCTCCCCTCCTGTGCCTTCCCACGATATCCCTCCAAAGAAGGATCCTCAAGTAACTCCCTCTTAAATTCATCTGGGGTGGCCCAAGAAATGTGTCTGGCTATGGGAATACGTGTAAGGCTGGGATGTCTTACCTGGGCCTCCTCTGAGTGTGATTCCGCCTCCACAGCTCGAGTTTGTCTACGGGTGGTCACAGGATATGTCTCAGCCAGAGGGGCAACCGAGAAGGCAGACAACATGGGTCATTTCCCAGCAAAACGTCTGCAGGCAAATCCTCCTTCAAGCCGACCTCAACAAGGCCATCCCCAACTCCCCAGTTCAGGTGAATCCTGGCAGTGGGCAGTCGATGTATGGCTCCCCCTGCTACACGGACTGCCACTGTCCGGTCCGTCTTCTCTTGGTCCCGGACGAGATGAGGCTTCACAAGGGTTAAAGTTGCTCTGGAATCTCTTAGTCCCTGCATGCGTTTCCCATTAACCCACACGACCTGTCGATGCTGTTGTCGATTATCTGCCCGGGCTGCCTGCACGGGGTCTACTTCATGCAGCACTTCCTCCATGTCTTCCACCCCTTGGTTAGTTGTAGCCCCCAATGCCGGGTCAGCTTCGCCTTGGTAGCAGTGTACAGCGGCCCGGCGGAAGGTAGCTGTTCCCACCTTTGGCCACTGGGTAAGCTAAGTCCAGATGGGACATTGTCTTTGCAGGTGGCCCAGCTGACGGCAGGTGTGGCATTGCGCCCCAGGGAGACTGTGGTAGGCCGGGTTTCTAGCTGGTCCCCCTACAATCTTCGGTGGTTTGGGGCCCTCCAGGTCCATGGGCGGACCCCTAGTGACCATCTTTGATCCGGACAACTGAGGCCTCCTGGCGTCATGATGTTCATCGGCCAGACGAGCAGCTTCCTCAAGAGTCGTTGGCCGCCTGTCCCGAAGCCATTCCTGTGTCTCGGGGTTTAGTCCATTAAAGAATCGTTCTAACAAGAAGAGCTGGAGGACGTCCTCCTTAGTGGTTGCTTGGCTCCCTTGTACCCACTGTAGCAGTGACCGCCGTAATTTACAGGCCCATTTTGCGTGGGTATCGGTTACTCGTTTTATAAGTCCGCGGAACTTTTGGCGGTATGCCTCTGGTGTCAGCGCATACCGGGCCAAGATCACTTCTTTGATCCGCTCATAGTCCATACAGTCCTCATCAGGTACCGTGCGATAGGCGTCCGCTGCCCGGCTTGTCAGCTTGCTGGCCAGAATCTGAACCCGTTCCTCCGGCTTCACTTGATGAAGGGCACACTGCGTATCCCATGCCGCGTGTGGACGAGTTGTTAGACCGGCTGGCAGGGGCAAAGTATTTGATCACCATCGATCTATGCAAAGGCTACTGGCAGATTCCCCTTAGTCCTGATGCTATTCCCAAGTCGGCATTTGTCACCCCGTTTGGCTTATTCCAGTTTCGAGTTATGCCATTCGGGATGAAGAATGCCCCGGCGACCTTCCAGAGGCTGGCTGACCGGCTTCTGGATGGTCTCCAGGACTATGCGTGTGCCTACCTGGATGACATCGCCATCTACAGCGCGACATGGGAAGAGCATCTAAATCACCTAGAGACAGTATTAGACAGGATCCACAAGGCCGGAATCACCCTGAACCCAAACAAGTGTCACGTGGGCAAAGCAGAGGTTCAGTATTTAGGGCATTGGGTGGGAAGTGGGAAACAGAGACCAGAACCAGCCAAGATTGAGGCCATAGCCAAATGGCCCACCCCACGCACTAAAACCCAGGTCATGGCGTTTCTAGGGACAGCGGGGTATTACAGGAAATTCGTTCCCAATTACAGCAGCGTGGCCAAGCCCCTCACTGATCTGACCCGTAAGAACCATCCCCGCCAGGTAACCTGAACCCCAGAGTGTGAGGAAGCCTTCCACCAACTAAAGGACGCCCTCACCAATACCCCTGTATTGGCCGTACCCGATCCAACTAAACGTTTCCTTGTTCACACAGACGGTTCTATGTTTGGATTGGGGGCAGTACTGAGCCAAGTCGGACCGGACGGCCAAGAACACCCGGTAGCTTACCTGAGTCGGAAACTACTGCCCCGTGAAGTAAGCTATGCGGCCATCGAGAAGGAGTGCCTGGCGGTAGTATGGGCACTCAAAAAGTTACAACCATATTTGTATGGACGACAGTTTTTCCTCCTAACGGACCATAATCCCCTAGTCTGGCTTAATCGGGTCTCCGGAGACAACGCCAGATTACTGCGGTGGAGTTTAGCCCTACAACCTCTGGACTTCACCATCCACTACCGACCCGGCAAACAAAACGGTAACGCCGATGGACTAAGTCGACAAATGGAACTTGTACCAACCCCATAAACTTCGGTCATCCCCAAACCGATCCGTTAAGGACCAGACTGTGTATGCCGATCGCGTCGCTGGAAAGGGGAGCCGTGTTACAGAACCCCCAGCACCAAGAATATGTTATGCTATATATATTATGTATAATAGGTTCCATGTGAAATGCATCAGTCCACAGGCTGCGCCCCTGGTCAGAGGGGACAAGATATTCTCCTTCTGACCTCCCCCACCTTTGTAATTCCCACAGTAAATATCAGCAGGCTCCGGCCCACTGCGGCTATTGTAATGTATGTCTGGCCTGCTTTTTCTATTGGCCTGCCCTGTGTATCTGTGTTATATATTCTGTGTGCTGAAAATAAAGTGTGTTCTTTTAGACTGGAAATACGTGGAGTAGCAGTCACCTTTTATATGCTCTCACGTAATCAAGGAATTCCAGCCAGCATCCTTCATTCAGAATCCAGCAAAAGCAGACTGGACCTCCTGAAACACGGGGTGGTACTGAAAGAGGTACCCCAGCTTGGTAGACCACCCCGTTACAGGGAGTAGTTATATTGCCTTGCTAATACTGACCTACAAAGCCATCCACAACCTGTCTCCTCCATATATCTCTGAACTAATCTCTCGATATCTTCCCTCACGTGATCTCCGGTCCTCCCAAGACCTCCTTCTCTCCTCCACACTTATTCGCTCCTCATCCAATCGCCTCCAAGACTTCTCCCGAATATCCCCCATCCTCTGGAACTCTCTGCCCCAACACGTCCGACTATCAACCACAGTCGGATCCTTCAGACGGAACCTGAAAACTCATCTCTTCAGGAAAGCCTACAGCCTGCACTGACACCGCTGCTGCCTCATCACTATCGAAGCTACCGCCTCACCAACACCGGAGCTACCGCCTCACCAACACCGGAGCTACCGCCTCACCAACACCGGAGCTCCTGCAACCCTCAACCTACTGTCTCCTTCCCCATAATCCTGTAGAATGTAAGCCCGCAAGGGCAGGGTCCTCGCCCCTCTGTATCAGTCCGTCATTGTTAGTTTGTTTACTGTATGTGACATTTGTAACTTGTATGTAACCCTGTTGTGAATTCTGTGGCAGAGCTCCCTCCTGTGGTCACAAGTGGTACTTCGGCTGATTCTCTCTGTGAGCTTCCGTTGGTGGAGGAAAGTGGTACTGCGGCTTCTGAGTTTCCTTCCTCAGGTGATGTGGTGAAGTCGTTAGGTGCTGCTCTATTTAACTCCACCTAGTGCTTTGATCCTGGCCTCCAGTCAATGTTCTAGTATTGGACCTGTTTCCTCCTGGATCGTTCCTGTGGCCTGCTGCTCTGCATAGCTAAGTTCCTCTTTGCTATTTGTTTGCTGTTTTTTTCTGTCCAGCTTGTCAATTTGTTTTTTTCTGCTTGCTGGAAGCTCTGGGACGCAGAGGGTGTACCTCCGTGCCGTTAGTTCGGTACGGAGGGTCTTTTTGCCCCCTTTGCGTGGTTTTTGTAGGGTTTTGTGTTGACCGCAAAGTTACCTTTCCTATCCTCGCTCTGTTCAGAAAGTTGGGCCTCACTTTGCTAAATCTATTTCCTCTCTACGTTTGTCTTTTCATCTTAACTCACAGTCATTATATGTGGGGGCTGCCTTTTCCTTTGGGGTATTTCTCTGAGGCAAGGTAGGCTTATTTTCTATCTTCAGGCTAGCTAGTTTCTCAGGCCGTGCCGAGTTGCATAGGGAGCGTTAGGCGCGATCCACGGCTGCCTTTAGTGTGGTTGGAGAGGATTAGGGATTGCGGTCAACAGAGTTCCCACGTCTCAGAGCTCGTTCTTGTTTTTTGGGTTATTGCCAGGTCACTGTATGTGCGCTAACCTCTATGTCCATTGTGGTACTGAATTACCTTTCATAACATAACCCCTTCTCATGTACAGCACCATGGAATCAATGGTGCCATATAAATAAATAATAATAATATTGCCTCACTGCAACGTGCCCAATAGCCAGTACATAGCAGGCAGCCTTTCTGGCGACTAATTACCCAGGGTGCAGTACCTAGTCTGACCTGAGGGTAAGGGGGGCACCAGAGAGCTGCAAGTTCAAGCAGAACTGTAAAGCGGGATATACATAAATCTCTGCAGTTCGTGGTATATTGAAGAGCAGTGGGATACCTAAAATAAGCCTCTGCTGTAAACTAAGAGGTCAATAGCCTTGTGTGTGTTTTTTCATCACATTGTCGCAGTAGAGGGATAACTAAGATAAGCCCCCTGCACATGTGATAGCCGTCTGTTGGCCTAAAGGTACCCCGATCCGTGACGTAGGGGTGACGGTCACGGTGTGAATCGTGACATATTGGTGGCAAGGCGGTGGGATCTTAGAGCATTAGTGATTTGGTTTGAGCAATCATTCCTCTCACTAAAGACTTGCAAAGTTCTTGCGAGGACTCTGCGCAAATAAGTTTGGAGAACGAACTCAGTGTTTATTAGTCCTGAGACAATTGCGTACTGGTAATTATCGCTTCCCTTTCTCTTTGTTTTTCTATCCTATCTTTTATTTTGCAACCATGGCTGCGAAAGGAGAAGCCTGGTACGCACAGCAGAAGAAGGACGCTTTGGCTGGGATATGCACGTACCATGGTCTGAACTCTCATGGCAAGTCCAAGGCTCAAATGGTTGCTGAACTGGTGCAATTTGAAGCAGACCAAGCCAGGCCACAGAGCCCAGAGACCGCAGAAGCCAGCAGAGGTGGTGCTGCCGCAGATGTTCAACCACTGAATACGGGCCCTACTTGCAACCAGGGGAGCGCAGTTCTCTGCCTGCAGCTGGCTCTGCAACAACCAGGGTGGATAAAAATCAATGTTTTTTTTTTTAAATAATAATAATAATAAAAAAAATAAAAAAAAATCTGATTTTTTTTAATTTAAATTGGATTTTTTTTATTTAAAATCGGATTTTTTTCAATAAACTGCTTTTTGAGGAAAATATTTTACCATCCAAAGGTTCTTCCATCATGAGATAAAGCTGAGTTGTTTAACTCAGTAGAATAAAGGCTGTATATGTGTAACATTCACAATGCTATGCTCTTCCAGAGGTTTCTGTAGGATTAGTGGGCAGTTTCTCTCCTATATTATCACAGACGCTCGCTTTACTTACGCAGTTCTCAATACTGAATTTGACTCCGCAGAGGTCCTAGCCTCTTCTTCACGGCAAAAATGTTACAACATGAACAGAGTTGAGAAAAAGACCTTAATCCTATTGTTCTACAAACCTATGAATACAGAATCAACCCCTTCAGTGCCAAGTCCAAGAAGTTAGACAGTATGTTTCTGATTGTTTGCAGTGGAATAGATCTGCACAACACAAGAAGAATGTGAATCTAAGTGTGAGGAGGAGGAAGGGCAAGCAGACAAGAAAATGAAAGTGAAACTTTGAGCACAATACTGCAGCATAGCCACAGACAGACAAGTCTGGATCTGTTTGAGTGTACAATCTGAGGTTTATTACATTCTTTCCTTATAATGGCAGCAGGCCGTAAAAGAGACCCAGTTTGGGAATATTTTAATGAAGCTCCTTCGCCTATCGGTAAGGCAGGCATGCGTGCAAAATGCAAACGATGCAACAAAGAGATGCAAGGACTGGTGGCGCGAATGAGGCAACATCATGAGAAGATGAGTCATCTTCTGTTATGACCTGGTGGTTAGGAGCACCCGACCTGATAGTTAAACTCATACAGGACAAGTTCTGGGATGTGGGAGCTCTGCTGACCGCAAGCCCTAATCCTATCACACACACTAAAAATAGCCGTGGAGCGCTCCTGATGCTCCCTAGGCACCTAAGTCACAGCCTAAGGACTAGCTAGCCCTAGAGATAGAAAATAAAGCCTACCTTGCCTCAGAGAAATTCCCCAAAGGCAAAGGAAGCCCCCCACATATAATGACTGTGAGTAAAGATGAAAGTCACAAACGCAGAAATGAAACAGGTTTCAGCAAAGGGAGGCCAGACTTACTAAATAGACAGAGGAAAGGAAAGGTAACTGTTATGTCTGCTAATGAAAGGTGTAATGAAGGCAATCCAGAGACACAGTGTGCCAAGCGATCAGAGCGCACACAGTGATCTGACAAATACCCAAAAACAAAAGAACGAGCTCTGAGACGTGGAAACTCTGTAGACTGCACACCTGATCCTATCCTAAACACAACTAAAAGTGGCTGTGGATTGCGCCTAACCACTACCTATGCAACTCGGCACAGCCTAAGAAACTAGCTAGCCTGAAGATAGAAAAATAGGCCTGACTTGCCCCCAGAGAAATACCCCAAAGGAAAAGGCAGCCCCCCACATATAATGACTGTGAGTAAGATGAAAAGACAAAACGTAGGGATGAAATAGATTCAGCAAAGTGGGGCCCGATATTCTTAGACAGAGCGAGGACAGTAAAGCGAACTTTGCAGTCTACAAAAAACCCTAAAGCAAAACCCATGCAAAGGGGGCAGAAAAGACCCACCGTGCCGGACTAACGGCACGGCGGTACACCCTTTGCGTCTCAGAGCTTCCAGCAAAACAAAAGACAAGCTGGACAGAAAAAAGGCAACAAAATAGCAAAAAAGCACTTAGCTATACAGAGCAGCAGGTCACAGGAACAATCAGGAGAAGCTCAGATCCAACACTGGAACATTGACTAGGAGCAAGGATAGCAGCATCAGGCGGAGTTAAGTAATGAAGCAGTTAACGAGCTCACCAGAACACCTGAGGAAGGAAGCTCAGAAGCTGCAGTACCACTTGTGACCACAGGAGTGAATTCAGCCACAGAATTCACAACAGTACCCCCCCCTTGAGGAGGGGTCACCGAACCCTCACCAGAGCCCCCAGGCCTACCAGGATGAGCCGCATGAAAGGCACGAACAAGATCTGGGGCATGGACATCAGAGGCAAAAACCCAGGAATTATCTTCCTGAGCATAACCCTTCCATTTAACCAGATACTGGAGTTTCCGTCTAGAAACACGAGAATCCAAAATCTTCTCCACAATATACTCCAATTCCCCCTCCACCAAAACCGGGGCAGGAGGCTCAACAGATGGAACCATAGGTGCCACGTATCTCCGCAACAATGACCTATGGAATACATTATGTATGGAAAAGGAGTCTGGGAGGGTCAGACGAAAAGACACAGGATTGAGAACCTCAGAAATCCTATACGGACCAATAAAACGAGGTTTAAATTTAGGAGAGGAAACCTTCATAGGAATATGACGAGAAGATAACCAAACCAGATCCCCAACACGAAGTCGGGGACCCACACGGCGTCTGCGATTAGCGAAAAGTTGAGCCTTCTCCTGGGACAAGGTCAAATTGTCCACTACCTGAGTCCAGATCTGCCGCAACCTATCCACCACAGAATCCACACCAGGACAGTCCGAAGACTCAACCTGTCCTGAAGAGAAACGAGGATGGAACCCAGAATTGCAGAAAAATGGAGAAACCAAGGTAGCCGAGCTGGCCCGATTATTAAGGGCGAACTCAGCCAACGGCAAAAAGGACACCCAATCATCCTGGTCTGCAGAAACAAAACATCTCAGATATGTTTCCAAGGTCTGATTGGTTCGTTCGGTCTGGCCATTAGTCTGAGGATGGAAAGCCGAGGAAAAGGATAGGTCAATGCCCATCCTACCACAAAAGGCTCGCCAGAACCTTGAAACAAACTGGGAACCTCTGTCAGAAACAATATTCTCAGGAATGCCATGCAACCGAACCACATGCTGAAAGAACAAAGGTACCAAATCAGAGGAGGAAGGCAATTTAGCCAAGGGCACCAGATGGACCATTTTAGAAAAGCGATCACAGACCACCCAAATGACTGACATCTTTTGAGAAACGGGAAGGTCAGAAATGAAATCCATCAAAATATGTGTCCAAGGCCTCTTTGGGACCGGCAAGGGCAAAAGCAACCCACTGGCACGAGAACAGGAGGGCTTAGCCCTAGCACAAATCCCACAGGACTGCACAAAAGTACGTACATCCCGTGACAGAGATGGCCACCAGAAGGATCTAGCCACTAACTCTCTGGTACCAAAGATTCCAGGATGACCAGCCAACACCGAACAATGAAGTTCAGAGATAAGTTTATTAGTCCACCTATCAGGGACGAACAGTTTCTCTGCTGGACAACGATCAGGTTTATTCGCCTGAAATTTTTGCAGCACCCGCCGCAAATCAGGGGAGATGGCAGACACAATGACTCCTTCCTTGAGGATACCCGCTGGCTCAGATAAACCCGGAGAGTCGGGCACAAAACTCCTAGACAGAGCATCCGCCTTCACATTTTTAGAGCCCGGAAGGTACGAAATCACAAAGTCGAAGCGGGCAAAAAATAACGACCAACGGGCCTGTCTAGGATTCAAGCGCTTGGCAGACTCGAGATAAGTCAAGTTCTTATGATCAGTCAATACCACCACGCGATGCTTAGCTCCTTCAAGCCAATGACGCCACTCCTCGAATGCCCACTTCATGGCCAGCAACTCTCGATTGCCCACATCATAATTACGCTCAGCGGGCGAAAACTTCCTGGAAAAGAAAGCACATGGTTTCATCACTGAGCAATCAGAACCTCTCTGTGACAAAACCGCCCCTGCTCCAATCTCAGAAGCATCAACCTCGACCTGGAACGGAAGAGAAACATCTGGCTGACACAACACAGGGGCAGAACAAAAACGACGCTTCAACTCCTGAAAAGCTTCCACAGCAGCAGAAGACCAATTGACCAAATCAGCACCCTTCTTGGTCAAATCGGTCAATGGTTTGGCAATGCTAGAAAAATTACAGATGAAGCGACGATAAAAATTAGCAAAGCCCAGGAACTTTTGCAGACTTTTCAGAGATGTCAGCTGAATCCAATCCTGGATGGCTTGGACCTTAACTGGATCCATCTCGATAGTAGAAGAGGAAAAGATGAATCCCAAAAATGAAACTTTCTGCACACCGAAGAGACACTTTGATCCCTTCACAAACAAAGAGTTAGCACGCAGGACCTGAAAAACCATTCTGACCTGCTTCACATGAGACTCCCAATCATCTGAGAAGATCAAAATGTCATCCAAGTAAACAATCAGGAATTTATCCAGGTACTCACGGAAGAAGTCATGCATAAAAGACTGAAATACTGATGGAGCATTGGCAAGTCCGAACGGCATCACTAGATACTCAAAATGACCCTCGGGCGTATTGAATGCAGTTTTCCATTCATCTCCTTGCCTGATTCTCACCAGATTATACGCACCACGAAGATCTATCTTAGTGAACCAACTAGCCCCCTTAATCCGAGCAAACAAGTCAGATAACAATGGCAAGGGATACTGAAATTTAACAGTGATCTTATTAAGAAGGCGGTAATCAATACACGGTCTCAGCGAACCATCCTTCTTGGCTACAAAAAAGAACCCTGCTCCCAGTGGTGACGACGATGGGCGAATATGTCCCTTCTCCAGGGATTCCTTCACATAACTGCGCATAGCGGCGTGTTCAGGCATGGACAAATTAAATAAACGACCCTTAGGGAATTTACTACCAGGAATCAAATCGATAGCACAATCACAATTCCTATGCGGAGGTAGAGCATCAGACTTGGACTCTTCAAATACATCCTGATAATCAGACAAGAACTCTGGGACCTCAGAAGGGGTGGATGACGAAATCGACAAAAATGGAACATCACCATGTACCCCCTGACAACCCCAGCTGGATACCGACATGGAATTCCAATCCAATACTGGATTATGGGTTTGTAGCCATGGCAACCCCAACACGACCACATCATGCAGATTATGTAGCACCAGAAAGCGAATAACTTCCTGATGTGCAGGAGCCATGCACATGGTCAGCTGGGCCCAGTATTGAGGTTTATTCTTGGCCAAAGGTGTAGCATCAATTCCTCTCAACGGAATAGGACACCGCAAAGGCTCCAAGAAAAACCCACAACGTTTAGCATAATCCAAATCCATCAGATTCAGGGCAGCGCCCGAATCCACAAACGCCATGACAGAAAACGACGACAAAGAGCATATCAAGGTAATGGACAGAAGGAATTTGGACTGTACAGTACCAATGACGGCAGACCTAGCGGACCGCTTAGTGCGCTTAGGACAATCAGAAATAGCATG
This sequence comes from Ranitomeya imitator, assembly GCF_032444005.1. NCBI lineage: Eukaryota > Metazoa > Chordata > Amphibia > Anura > Dendrobatidae > Ranitomeya > Ranitomeya imitator. The sequence goes on from NC_091291.1 coordinate 3,069,383, forward strand.
AGTGGAATCACCACAGTAGAAACACAGAACATTCAGACGTCTGTATTCCTGCCGTTCAACTCTAGTCATAGTCCTATCGCACTGCATAGGCTCAGGTTTAACCTCAGGCAGTACCGCCAAATGGTGCACAGATTTACGCTCGCGCAAGCGTCGACCGATCTGAATGGCCAAAGACAAAGACTCATTCAAACCAGCAGGCATAGGAAATCCCACCATGACATCCTTAAAGGGAACCTGTCACCCCGTTTTTTGAGATTGAGCTATAAATACTGTTAAATAGGGCCTGCGCTGTGTGTTCCTATAGTGTATGTAGTGTACCCCGATTCCCTATGTATGCTGAGAAATAACTTACCAAAGTCGCCGTTTTCGCCTGTCAATCAGGCTGGTCAGGTCGGGAGGGCGTGGTGACATCGGTGGTTCTTCCTCAGCTTTACGTTGGTGGCGTAGTGGTGTAGTGGTGAAGACACAGCGCGCGATCTGCGCTGTAATCCCTTGCATCGGTGGGGGCGGCCATCTTCCTGGGGCCGCGCGTGCGCAGATCGAGTGCTCTGCTGCACGGGGCTTCAGGAAAATGGCCGCGGGATGCCGCGCGTGCGCATTAGAGATCGCGGCGGCCATTTTCCCAAAGCCGAGATGCAAACTCGGCTTTGGGAAAATGGCCGCCGCGATCTCTAATGCGCACGCGCGGCATCCCGCGGCCATTTTCCTGAAGCCCCGTGCAGCAGAGCACTCGATCTGCGCACGCGCGGCCCCAGGAAGATGGCCGCCCCCACCGATGCAAGGGATTACAGCGCAGATCGCGCGCTGTGTCTTCACCACTACACCACTACGCCACCAACGTAAAGCTGAGGAAGAACCACCGATGTCACCACGCCCTCCCGACCTGACCAGCCTGATTGACAGGCGAAAACGGCGACTTTGGTAAGTTATTTCTCAGCATACATAGGGAATCGGGGTACACTACATACACTATAGGAACACACAGCGCAGGCCCTATTTAACAGTATTTATAGCTCAATCTCAAAAAACGGGGTGACAGGTTCCCTTTAAGAGCCTCAGAGAGACCCTTTCTGAACAAAGCTGCCAGCGCAGATTCATTCCACTGAGTGAGTACTGACCATTTCCTAAATTTCTGACAATATACTTCTATATCATCCTGACCCTGGCACAAAGCCAGCAAATTTTTCTCAGCCTGATCCACTGAATTAGGCTCATCGTACAGCAATCCGAGCGCCAGGAAAAACGCATCGACACTACTCAATGCAGGGTCTCCTGGCGCAAGAGAAAATGCCCAGTCTTGAGGGTCGCCGCGCAAAAAAGAAATAATAATCAAAACCTGTTGAATAGGATTACCAGAAGAATGAGGTTTCAAGGCCAGAAATAGCTTACAATTATTTTTGAAACTTGGAAACTTAGTTCTATCTCCAAAAAACAAATCAGGAATAGGAATTCTTGGTTCTAACATAGATTTCTGATCAATAGTATCTTGAATTTTTTGTACATTTATAACGAGATTATCCATTGAAGAGCACAGACCCTGAATATCCATGTCCACACCTGTGTCCAGAATCACCCAAATGTCTAGGGGAAAAAAAAAAAGTGAACACAGAGCAGAAAAAAAAAAAAAATGATGTCAGAACTTTTTCTTTCCCTCTATTGAGAATCATTAGTTAGGCTCCTTGTACTGTTATGTTTGCTAATGACAGGTGTTATGAAGGCAATCCAGAAACACAGTGTGCTTAGCGATCAGAGCGCACACAGTGATCTGACAAATACCCAAAAACAAAAGAACGAGCTCTGAGACGTGGAAACTCTGTAGACTGCACACCTGATCCTATCCTAAACACAACTAAAAGCGGCTGTGGATTGCGCCTAACAACTACCTAGGCAACTCGGCACAGCCTAAGAAACTAGCTAGCCTGAAGATAGAAAAATAGGCCTGACTTGCCCCCAGAGAAATACCCCAAAGGAAAAGGCAGCCCCCCACATATAATGACTGTGAGTAAGATGAAAAGACAAAACGTAGGGATGAAATAGATTCAGCAAAGTGGGGCCCGATATTCTAGGACAGAGCGAGGACAGTAAAGCGAACTTTGCAGTCTACAAAAAACCCTAAAGCAAAACCCACGCAAAGGGGGCAGAAAAGACCCACCGTGCCGGACTAACGGCACGGCGGTACACCCTTTGCGTCTCAGAGCTTCCAGCAAAACAAAAGACAAGCTGGACAGAAAAAAGGCAACAAAATAGCAAAAAAGCACTTAGCTATACAGAGCAGCAGGTCACAGGAACAATCAGGAGAAGCTCAGATCCAACACTGGAACATTGACTAGGAGCAAGGATAGCAGCATCAGGCGGAGTTAAGTAACGAAGCAGCTAACGAGCTCACCAGAACACCTGAGGAAGGAAGCTCAGAAGCTGCAGTAACACTTGTGACCACAGGAGTGAATTCAGCCACAGAATTCACAACAGGTAACTTTGCGATCAGCACAAAAACCTACAAAAGACCACACAGAGTGTGCAAAAAAGACCTCCGCACCGACTCACGGTGCGGAGGGGCCACTCTGCATCCCAGAGCTTCCAGCTAGCAAGACAAAATCATGATAACCAGCTAGACAAGAAAACAGAACAAAATAAGACTATAAGGAACTTAGCTTCTGCAGGAGAAGGCAGGTCACCAGAGATCCAGGAGCGAACTGAACCAATGCAAAAACATTGACAGCTGGCATGGAGTAACGATCTGAGAGGAGTTAAATAGAGCAGCCAACCAAAGGATAAACCACGTCACCTGTGTAAGGAACCTCAGAAGCAGCAGCTTCACTCATAGCCACCAGAGGAAGCCCATAGACAGACCTCGCCGAAGTACCATTCACGACCACAGGAGGGAGTTCGACAACAGAATTCACAACAATCTTCATCACCGCACTTCTCATGATGTTGCCTCATTCGCGCCACCAGGCCTTGCATCTCTTTGTTGCATCGTTTGCATTTTGCACGCATGCCTGCCTTACCGATAGGCGAAGGAGCTTCATTAAAATATTCCCAAACTGGGTCTCTTTTACGGCCTGCTGCCATTATAAGGAAAGAATGTAATAAACCTCAGATCGTACACACAAACAGATCCAGACTTGTCTGTCTGTGGCTATGCTGCAGTATTGTGCTCAAAGTTTCACTTTCATTTTCTTGTCTGCTTGCCCTTCCTCCTCCTCACACTTAGATTCACATTCTTCTTGTGTTGTGCAGATCTATTACACTGCAAACAATCAGAAACATATTGTCTAACTTCTTGGACTTGGCACTGAAGGGGTTGATTCTGTATTCATAGGTTTGTAGAACAATAGGATTAAGGTCTTTTTCTCAACTCTGTTCATGTTGTAACATTTTTGCCGTGAAGAAGAGGCTGGGACCTCTGCGGAGTCAAATTCAGTTAGGTAGAAACTTTGATTTAAATCACTGATTTAAATCAAGCCTTACTGACTAGTGATTTAAATCAGTTAGATTTAAATCAAATCCACCCTGGCAACAACGCTCCGCAGATGACCCAGAGAGACATCTGCAATTGGTCCTACAATTCGAAGAGGCTGAGAGAGCTGAGTGGGAGGCCCAGCGAGCACATGAACTGGAGATGCTCCGGCAGGGGGGGATGCCCTCCACCGCCCAGAGACGTGAGCCCAGCAGCGCTCAGATACCGAAGCCCCGGCCCGATCACTTTTCTGTTATGGAAAAGGACGGGGACTTGGACACTTTTCTGCGGGCCTTTGAGAAAGCCTGCAGACAGTACCGGCTGCCTACAGATGAATGGGCTCGATACCTGACACCAGGGCTGAGAGGTAAAGCTCTGGAGGCGTTTGCTGCCCTCCCTCAAGAACAAGATGGTGACTATGAGGCCATCAAGCAGGCTCTGATAGCCAAGTACCAGCTTACACCCGAGGTGTACCGTAGAAAGTTCCGGACCCTCCAACGTGGCCCACACGACAGTTACAGTGATGTGGTGCATGGACTGGGGACCCACTTTGACCAGTGGACCCAAGGACTGTCAGTGACCACCTTTGCGCAGCTGCGAGACCTGATGATCAAAGACCAGTTCTTTCATCTTTGCCCAGCTGAGGTGCGACAGTTCGTGATGGACAGAGAACCAAAAGACGTGATGAAAGCAGCGCAGATTGCCGATGCCGATGAGGCCAACCGTAGATCGGAAGTGCGGAAGCCAGTCACCACCAGCTGGAGAGGGGGTAAGCCTGCAACCAACGCCAGTACCCCTGCCAGCCAACACACCAGAGGTCCTGGCCCCGTGGCCAACAGCACCAGACCTACCACCGAACCTCACCAGTGTTTCTTCTGCAAGCGGACTGGTCTTATCAGTCCCTACTGCCCAGACAAGCAGAAGAACACCCCAGCCAAGGCCCCATGGCCTAATGAGCAGTTCTTTTGGTGGGTGGTGTGGTTGGGAGGGTGTGTGACAACGTGCAGCCCGTCACTGTGGGAGGCCATGTTGCTACAGGCCTCAAGGACACCGGGGCTGAACGAACCCTCATCCGACCCGAACTGGCGGCCCCTGAAGAAATCATTCCGGGGAAAACCCTAACTGTCACTGGGATTGGGGGCATCAGCTGTCCCTTATCGATGGCCCGGGTTTTTATTGATTGGGGTGCTGGGAGCGGGGTGAAGGAAGTGGGGCTGTCTGATAATTTACCACTGATGTTTTGTTGGGGACTGATTTGGGGAGGATGTTTGCATACTACATTCCTGACACCCCTCCCGAATCTACTAATGAGGGTAAAGTTAACTCTGATGATGATGATGATGATGATGGGAAATCGCATGTGTTACCTGACCATGCTTTATCTTGTAATGATGCATCTAATAACCATTTTTTCCCTAGGATTGATGGTGAAAATGTTGTACCTGTGCCAACTGAACCTGATAATGATTTTTCTGTGAAGGTTAATGTGTCCATAGGTACAGGCGTGCCCAGCCACGTCGCTCTGCGGAGTGAGACGGCTGAGGAACCCCTAACAGGGGCAAGTGTCGGTGCTACAGGAAATGGGGAGATGCATGGGAACCGTGAGGAAGGTGATGCCATGAAAGTGACCAGTGCCACCGAGGAAGGTAACTGGCCCATAAGTAGCACTGCCCCTGGAGTGTTGGGGGTGGATGGGGAGGTAGACCCCATAGCAGCGCCGGTTGATGGGCCTGTAGAAACCCCCGGGGAGACAGCCTACGTAGCTGCTGTCACCCGCAGTCAGAGTGCCCGGAACGCAGATAACTGTCAGCCTTCCGGACCCTCCTCAGTCATCACTGTGACTGAACCAGAGGTGGACCCAGAGCAGGTCCACAAGAGTTTCGTTCTCCTGCTGTAAAACGTACCCTAAGTCTTCTGAAGGGAATTACGCTACTGTTTTGGGCTAGCTTCGGACCCGTTTAATTAATCGAAGCTGGTGGCAGCGATACCGTGTGCTGGGCCTGTGGGAGTCGTTGTAGCGATGGCGGCGTTGATAATTAGTTCCTGCCTGAGCGGGAGTAGTTATATCGCCGGAGCCACGGCGTGAAGACCAGAAGGACGTCATGGAATGAAGATAGGAGGCCCCGGACCGCGACCCCCACCGGACCGCGACCCCCACCGGACCGGACCGCCCTGGGTGACTACAATTAACCTCTTCTTCTCCTCTTTCAGGACACATCGGGGGCTTATATGCTGTATATACCCCCTGATGCCGGTGGGCTTACCTCACCCGCGATTTTTGTGGTGCTGTTGGTGCCCTACCAGGCCGCCTCAGGCCTATAAGGCCGCTCCTGTTTAGCAGTGATCTGGTGAAGGCCCCATGCCGGACAGAAAACCTGCAGAACGCCAAGTCTGTTACATTTGATATTGTCTGGACAAGTGGCCTCTACAATGTACAGCGCTGCAGAAATAACATTATCATCATCTCCTTGTGACACCTACATTCACTTGCTGAGGGCACTGAGCGCTGGCTGAGACTTGTGGTTCCTGAGGGCGGGAGAGACGCACACGGCCTCCTCCCGTTTCAATCACCTCAGATTTCCAGCGCTTTTCAAATCCGTCACGTGACTTACGTCTCGTTCACTGATTGGTTTAGAGCCAACCTGGCTCTTTACACATGCGCACACCTAACCAAGTCGAAGATCCGAAAATGGACGTCCTCTCTGCCCGAAAAAAAGATGGCGGCGGTGACGGGAGGGCGTCGGTCACGTGACGGCGAGTTGACAGTGGTGGCGCGGTGTGATTGGGCGGCTGCTCGGCACTTCCGGTGACGTGGAGGAGGCTCTCAGGACCGGGAATAATGGCTGCTCCCCTGTGCTCCGCGCTGCCGCTTCTGGCCGCTCTCCTGGTGCTGAGCCCCGGGGCTTCTGCCGGACCCCGCACCCTGGTCCTGCTGGAGAACATCAACCTGCGGGAGACGCACTCCCTGTTCTTCCGCAGTCTGAGCGGTGAGCGCCATTGTACTGTGTGCAGCTGAGGGGCCGTGTCACTGTGTCAGCAGCGGCGGGGCTGGAGGCGGCAGGAAGGGATGGACGGTGACAGGGCGGAGGTCCGACATCACTGCCCCAGAGCTCTGCTGTACTGTACTGCTCGTTACCCAGGTAACCGGCCGCCTCTGCAGAGTGTCAGCAGTGGCCGAGGAGCGCAGGGCTCTCCTGTACTGTACTGCTCGTTACCCAGGTAACCGGCCGCCTCTGTAGAGTGTCAGCAGTGGCCGAGGAGCGCAGGGCTCTCCTGTACTGTACTGCTCGTTACCCAGGTAACCGGCCGCCTCTGTAGAGTGTCAGGAGTGGCTGAGGAGCGCAGGGCTCTCCTGTACTGTACTGCTCGTTACCCAGGTAACCGGCCGCCTCTGTAGAGTGTCAGGAGTGGCCGAGGAGCGCAGGGCTCTCCTGTACTGTACTGCTCGTTACCCAGGTAACTGGCCGCCTCTGTAGAGTGTCAGGAGTGGCTGAGGAGCGCAGGGCTCTCCTGTACTGTACTGCTCGTTACCCAGGTAACCGGCCGCCTCTGTAGAGTGTCAGGAGTGGCTGAGGAGCGCAGGGCTCTCCTGTACTGTACTGCTCGTTACCCAGGTAACCGGCCGCCTCTGTAGAGTGTCAGCAGTGGCTGAGGAGCGCAGGGCTCTCCTGTACTGTACTGCTCGTTACCCAGGTAACCGGCTGCCTCTGTAGAGTGTCAGCAGTGACCGAAGAGCGCAGGGTTCTCCTGTACTGTACTGCTCGTTACCCAGGTAACCGGCCGCCTCTGTAGAGTGTCAGGAGTGGCTGAGGAGCGCAGGGCTCTCCTGTACTGTACAGCTCGTTACCCAGGTAACCGGCCGCCTCTGTAGAGTGTCAGGAGTGGCTGAGGAGCGCAGGGCTCTCCTGTACTGTACTGCTCGTTACCCAGGTAACCGGCTGCCTCTGTAGAGTGTCAGCAGTGACCGAAGAGCGCAGGGCTCTCCTGTACTGTACTGCTCGTTACCCAGGTAACCGGCCGCCTCTGAAGAGTGTCAGCAAATACACACAACCCCGTTTACTGCTATTTTTATAGGTGTCCACTCATGACACATCCTCAGACATGGGGGGGATTATGTAGAAGGTGGGGGTCTCGTCTCTCCAGCCTGCCGTGTCCACATCCTCAGACATGGGGGGATTATGTAGAAGGTGGGGGTCTCGCCTCCAGCCTGCCGTGTCCACATCCTCAGACATGGGGGGATTATGTAGAAGGTGGGGGTCTCGTCTCTCCAGCCTGCCGTGTCCACATCCTCAGACATGGGGGGATTATGTAGAAGGTGGGGGTCTCGCCTCCAGCCTGCCGTGTCCACATCCTCAGACATGGGGGGATTATGTAGAAGGTGGGGGTCTCGTCTCTCCAGCCTGCCGTGTCCACATCCTCAGACATGGGGGGATTATGTAGAAGGTGGGGGTCTCGTCTCTCCAGCCTGCCGTGTCCACATCCTCAGACATGGGGGGATTATGTAGAAGGTGGGGGTCTCGCCTCTCCAGGCTGCTGTGTCCACATCCTCAGACATGGGGGGATTATGTAGAAGGTGGGGGTCTCGCCTCTCCAGGCTGCTGTGTCCACATCCTCAGACATGGGGGGATTATGTAGAAGGTGGGGGTCTCGCCTCTCCAGCCTGCTGTGTCCACATCCTCAGACATGGGGGGATTATGTAGAAGGTGGGGGTCTCGCCTCTCCAGCCTGCTGTGTCCACATCCTCAGACATGGGGGGATTATGTAGAAGGTGGGGGTCTCGCCTCTCCAGCCTGCTGTGTCCACATCCTCAGACATGGGGGGATTGTGTAGAAGGTGGGGGTCTCGTCTCTCCAGCCTGCCGTGTCCACATCCTCAGACATGGGGGGGATTATGTAGAAGGTGGGGGTCTTGCCTCTCCAGCCTGCCGTGTCCACATCCTCAGACATGGGGGGATTATGTAGAAGGTGGGGGTCTCGCCTCCAGCCTGCCGTGTCCACATCCTCAGACATGGGGGGATTATGTAGAAGGTGGGGGTCTCGTCTCTCCAGCCTGCCGTGTCCACATCCTCAGACATGGGGGGATTATGTAGAAGGTGGGGGTCTCGTCTCTCCAGCCTGCCGTGTCCACATCCTCAGACATGGGGGGATTATGTAGAAGGTGGGGGTCTCGCCTCTCCAGGCTGCTGTGTCCACATCCTCAGACATGGGGGGATTATGTAGAAGGTGGGGGTCTCGCCTCTCCAGGCTGCTGTGTCCACATCCTCAGACATGGGGGGATTATGTAGAAGGTGGGGGTCTCGCCTCTCCAGCCTGCTGTGTCCACATCCTCAGACATGGGGGGATTATGTAGAAGGTGGGGGTCTCGCCTCTCCAGCCTGCTGTGTCCACATCCTCAGACATGGGGGGATTATGTAGAAGGTGGGGGTCTCGCCTCTCCAGCCTGCTGTGTCCACATCCTCAGACATGGGGGGATTGTGTAGAAGGTGGGGGTCTCGTCTCTCCAGCCTGCCGTGTCCACATCCTCAGACATGGGGGGGATTATGTAGAAGGTGGGGGTCTTGCCTCTCCAGCCTGCCGTGTCCACATCCTCAGACATGGGGGGATTATGTAGAAGGTGGGGGTCTCGCCTCTCCAGCCTGCCGTGTCCACATCCTCAGACATGGGGGGATTATGGAGAAGGTGGGGGTCTCGCCTCCAGCCTGCTGTGTCCACATCCTCAGACATGGGGGGATTATGTAGAAGGTGGGGGTCTCGCCTCCAGCCTGCTGTGTCCACATCCTCAGACATGGGGGGATTATGTAGAAGGTGGGGGTCTCGCCTCCAGCCTGCTGTGTCCACATCCTCAGACATGGGGGGATTATGGAGAAGGTGGGGGTCTCGCCTCTCCAGGCTGCTGTGTCCACATCCTCAGACATGGGGGGATTATGTAGAAGGTGGGGGTCTCGCCTCTCCAGGCTGCTGTGTCCACATCCTCAGACATGGGGGGATTGTGTAGAAGGTGGGGGTCTCGCCTCTCCAGCCTGCTGTGTCCACATCCTCAGACATGGGGGGATTATGTAGAAGGTGGGGGTCTCGTCTCTCCAGCCTGCCGTGTCCACATCCTCAGACATGGGGGGGATTATGTAGAAGGTGGGGGTCTCGCCTCTCCAGCCTGCCGTGTCCACATCCTCAGACATGGGGGGGATTATGTAGAAGGTGGGGGTCTCGCCTCTCCAGCCTGCCGTGTCCACATCCTCAGACATGGGGGGATTATGGAGAAGGTGGGGGTCTCGCCTCCAGCCTGCTGTGTCCACATCCTCAGACATGGGGGGATTATGTAGAAGGTGGGGGTCTCGCCTCCAGCCTGCTGTGTCCACATCCTCAGACATGGGGGGATTATGTAGAAGGTGGGGGGTCTCGCCTCCAGCCTGCCGTGTCCACATCCTCAGACATGGGGGGATTATGTAGAAGGTGGGGGTCTCGTCTCTCCAGCCTGCTGTGTCCACATCCTCAGACATGGGGGGATTATGTAGAAGGTGGGGGTCTCGCCTCCAGCCTGCTGTGTCCACATCCTCAGACATGGGGGGATTATGTAGAAGGTGGGGGTCTCGCCTCCAGCCTGCCGTGTCCACATCCTCAGACATGGGGGGATTATGTAGAAGGTGGGGGTCTCGTCTCTCCAGCCTGCCGTGTCCACATCCTCAGACATGGGGGGATTATGTAGAAGGTGGGGGTCTCGTCTCTCCAGCCTGCCGTATCCACATCCTCAGACATGGGGGGATTATGTAGAAGGTGGGGGTCTCGCCTCTCCAGCCTGCTGTGTCCACATCCTCAGACATGGGGGGATTGTGTAGAAGGTGGGGGTCTCGTCTCTCCAGCCTGCTGTGTCCACATCCTCAGACATGGGGGGATTATGTAGAAGGTGGGGGTCTCGCCTCTCCAGGCTGCTGTGTCCACATCCTCAGACATGGGGGGATTGTGTAGAAGGTGGGGGTCTCGCCTCTCCAGCCTGCTGTGTCCACATCCTCAGACATGGGGGGATTATGTAGAAGGTGGGGGTCTCGCCTCTCCAGCCTGCTGTGTCCACATCCTCAGACATGGGGGGATTATGTAGAAGGTGGGGGTCTCGCCTCTCCAGGCTGCCGTGTCCACATCCTCAGACATGGGGGGATTATGTAGAAGGTGGGGGTCTCGCCTCCAGCCTGCTGTGTCCACATCCTCAGACATGGGGGGATTATGTAGAAGGTGGGGGTCTCGCCTCTCCAGGCTGCTGTGTCCACATCCTCAGACATGGGGGGATTATGTAGAAGGTGGGGGTCTCGCCTCTCCAGGCTGCTGTGTCCACATCCTCAGACATGGGGGGATTATGTAGAAGGTGGGGGTCTCGCCTCTCCAGCCTGCCGTGTCCACATCCTCAGACATGGGGGGATTATGTAGAAGGTGGGGGTCTCGCCTCCAGCCTGCTGTGTCCACATCCTCAGACATGGGGGGATTATGTAGAAGGTGGGGGTCTCGCCTCTCCAGCCTGCCGTGTCCACATCCTCAGACATGGGGGGATTGTGTAGAAGGTGGGGGTCTCGCCTCCAGCCTGCTGTGTCCACATCCTCAGACATGGGGGGATTATGTAGAAGGTGGGGGTCTCGCCTCTCCAGGCTGCTGTGTCCACATCCTCAGACATGGGGGGATTATGTAGAAGGTGGGGGTCTCGCCTCTCCAGGCTGCTGTGTCCACATCCTCAGACATGGGGGGATTGTGTAGAAGGTGGGGGTCTCGCCTCTCCAGCCTGCTGTGTCCACATCCTCAGACATGGGGGGATTGTGTAGAAGGTGGGGGTCTCGTCTCTCCAGCCTGCCGTGTCCACATCCTCAGACATGGGGGGGATTATGTAGAAGGTGGGGGTCTCGCCTCTCCAGCCTGCCGTGTCCACATCCTCAGACATGGGGGGGATTATGTAGAAGGTGGGGGTCTCGCCTCTCCAGCCTGCCGTGTCCACATCCTCAGACATGGGGGGATTATGTAGAAGGTGGGGGTCTCGCCTCCAGCCTGCTGTGTCCACATCCTCAGACATGGGGGGATTATGTAGAAGGTGGGGGTCTCGCCTCTCCAGGCTGCTGTGTCCACATCCTCAGACATGGGGGGATTATGTAGAAGGTGGGGGTCTCGCCTCCAGCCTGCCGTGTCCACATCCTCAGACATGGGGGGATTATGTAGAAGGTGGGGGTCTCGTCTCTCCAGCCTGCTGTGTCCACATCCTCAGACATGGGGGGATTATGTAGAAGGTGGGGGTCTCGCCTCTCCAGGCTGCCGTGTCCACATCCTCAGACATGGGGGGATTATGTAGAAGGTGGGGGTCTCGCCTCCAGCCTGCTGTGTCCACATCCTCAGACATGGGGGGATTATGTAGAAGGTGGGGGTCTCGCCTCTCCAGGCTGCTGTGTCCACATCCTCAGACGTGGGGGGATTATGTAGAAGGTGGGGGTCTCGCCTCTCCAGGCTGCTGTGTCCACATCCTCAGACGTGGGGGGATTATGTAGAAGGTGGGGGTCTCGCCTCTCCAGCCTGCCGTGTCCACATCCTCAGACATGGGGGGGATTATGTAGAAGGTGGGGGTCTCGCCTCTCCAGCCTGCCGTGTCCACATCCTCAGACATGGGGGGATTATGGAGAAGGTGGGGGTCTCGCCTCCAGCCTGCCGTGTCCACATCCTCAGACATGGGGGGGATTATGTAGAAGGTGGGGGTCTCGCCTCCAGCCTGCTGTGTCCACATCCTCAGACATGGGGGGATTATGTAGTAGGTGGGGGTCTCGCCTCCAGCCTGCTGTGTCCACATCCTCAGACATGGGGGGATTATGTAGAAGGTGGGGGTCTCGCCTCCAGCCTGCTGTGTCCACATCCTCAGACATGGGGGGATTATGTAGAAGGTGGGGGTCTCGCCTCCAGCCTGCCGTGTCCACATCCTCAGACATGGGGGGATTATGTAGAAGGTGGGGGTCTCGTCTCTCCAGCCTGCTGTGTCCACATCCTCAGACATGGGGGGATTATGTAGAAGGTGGGGGTCTCGCCTCTCCAGCCTGCCGTGTCCACATCCTCAGACATGGGGGGATTATGTAGAAGGTGGGGGTCTCGCCTCTCCAGCCTGCTGTGTCCACATCCTCAGACATGGGGGGATTGTGTAGAAGGTGGGGGTCTCGTCTCTCCAGCCTGCTGTGTCCACATCCTCAGACATGGGGGGATTATGTAGAAGGTGGGGGTCTCGCCTCTCCAGCCTGCTGTGTCCACATCCTCAGACATGGGGGGATTGTGTAGAAGGTGGGGGTCTCGTCTCTCCAGCCTGCTGTGTCCACATCCTCAGACATGGGGGGATTGTGTAGAAGGTGGGGGTCTCGCCTCTCCAGCCTGCCGTGTCCACATCCTCAGACATGGGGGGATTATGTAGAAGGTGGGGGTCTCGCCTCTCCAGGCTGCCGTGTCCACATCCTCAGACATGGGGGGATTATGTAGAAGGTGGGGGTCTCGCCTCCAGCCTGCTTTGTCCACATCCTCAGACATGGGGGGATTATGTAGAAGGTGGGGGTCTCGCCTCCAGCCTGCCGTGTCCACATCCTCAGACATGGGGGGATTATGTAGAAGGTGGGGGTCTCGCCTCCAGCCTGCTGTGTCCACATCCTCAGACATGGGGGGGATTATGTAGAAGGTGGGGGTCTCGCCTCCAGCCTGCCGTGTCCACATCCTCAGACGTGGGGGGATTATGTAGAAGGTGGGGGTCTCGCCTCTCCAGCCTGCCGTGTCCACATCCTCAGACATGGGGGGGATTATGTAGAAGGTGGGGGTCTCGCCTCTCCAGCCTGCCGTGTCCACATCCTCAGACATGGGGGGATTATGGAGAAGGTGGGGGTCTCGCCTCCAGCCTGCTGTGTCCACATCCTCAGACATGGGGGGATTATGTAGAAGGTGGGGGTCTCGCCTCCAGCCTGCCGTGTCCACATCCTCAGACATGGGGGGATTATGTAGAAGGTGGGGGTCTCGTCTCTCCAGCCTGCTGTGTCCACATCCTCAGACATGGGGGGATTATGTAGAAGGTGGGGGTCTCGTCTCTCCAGCCTGCCGTGTCCACATCCTCAGACATGGGGGGATTATGTAGAAGGTGGGGGTCTCGCCTCCAGCCTGCTGTGTCCACATCCTCAGACATGGGGGGATTATGTAGAAGGTGGGGGTCTCGCCTCTCCAGCCTGCCGTGTCCACATCCTCAGACATGGGGGGATTATGTAGAAGGTGGGGGTCTCGCCTCTCCAGCCTGCTGTGTCCACATCCTCAGACATGGGGGGATTGTGTAGAAGGTGGGGGTCTCGTCTCTCCAGCCTGCTGTGTCCACATCCTCAGACATGGGGGGATTATGTAGAAGGTGGGGGTCTCGTCTCTCCAGCCTGCTGTGTCCACATCCTCAGACATGGGGGGATTATGTAGAAGGTGGGGGTCTCGCCTCTCCAGGCTGCCGTGTCCACATCCTCAGACATGGGGGGATTATGTAGAAGGTGGGGGTCTCGCCTCCAGCCTGCTGTGTCCACATCCTCAGACATGGGGGGATTATGTAGAAGGTGGGGGTCTCGCCTCCAGCCTGCCGTGTCCACATCCTCAGACATGGGGGGATTATGTAGAAGGTGGGGGTCTCGCCTCTCCAGGCTGCTGTGTCCACATCCTCAGACGTGGGGGGATTATGTAGAAGGTGGGGGTCTCGCCTCTCCAGGCTGCTGTGTCCACATCCTCAGACGTGGGGGGATTATGTAGAAGGTGGGGGTCTCGCCTCTCCAGCCTGCCGTGTCCACATCCTCAGACATGGGGGGGATTATGTAGAAGGTGGGGGTCTCGCCTCTCCAGCCTGCCGTGTCCACATCCTCAGACATGGGGGGATTATGGAGAAGGTGGGGGTCTCGCCTCCAGCCTGCTGTGTCCACATCCTCAGACATGGGGGGATTATGTAGAAGGTGGGGGTCTCGCCTCCAGCCTGCTGTGTCCACATCCTCAGACATGGGGGGATTATGTAGAAGGTGGGGGTCTCGCCTCCAGCCTGCCGTGTCCACATCCTCAGACATGGGGGGATTATGTAGAAGGTGGGGGTCTCGTCTCTCCAGCCTGCTGTGTCCACATCCTCAGACATGGGGGGATTATGTAGAAGGTGGGGGTCTCGCCTCTCCAGCCTGCCGTGTCCACATCCTCAGACATGGGGGGATTATGTAGAAGGTGGGGGTCTCGCCTCTCCAGCCTGCTGTGTCCACATCCTCAGACATGGGGGGATTGTGTAGAAGGTGGGGGTCTCGTCTCTCCAGCCTGCTGTGTCCACATCCTCAGACATGGGGGGATTATGTAGAAGGTGGGGGTCTCGCCTCTCCAGGCTGCCGTGTCCACATCCTCAGACATGGGGGGATTATGTAGAAGGTGGGGGTCTCGCCTCTCCAGCCTGCTGTGTCCACATCCTCAGACATGGGGGGATTGTGTAGAAGGTGGGGGTCTCGTCTCTCCAGCCTGCTGTGTCCACATCCTCAGACATGGGGGGATTATGTAGAAGGTGGGGGTCTCGCCTCCAGCCTGCTGTGTCCACATCCTCAGACATGGGGGGATTATGTAGAAGGTGGGGGTCTCGCCTCCAGCCTGCCGTGTCCACATCCTCAGACATGGGGGGATTATGTAGAAGGTGGGGGTCTCGCCTCTCCAGGCTGCTGTGTCCACATCCTCAGACGTGGGGGGATTATGTAGAAGGTGGGGGTCTCGCCTCTCCAGGCTGCTGTGTCCACATCCTCAGACGTGGGGGGATTATGTAGAAGGTGGGGGTCTCGCCTCCAGCCTGCTGTGTCCACATCCTCAGACATGGGGGGATTATGTAGAAGGTGGGGGTCTCGCCTCTCCAGCCTGCCGTGTCCACATCCTCAGACATGGGGGGATTATGGAGAAGGTGGGGGTCTCGCCTCTCCAGCCTGCCGTGTCCACATCCTCAGACATGGGGGGATTATGGAGAAGGTGGGGGTCTCGCCTCTCCAGGCTGCTGTGTCCACATCCTCAGACGTGGGGGGATTATGTAGAAGGTGGGGGTCTCGCCTCCAGCCTGCTGTGTCCACATCCTCAGACATGGGGGGGATTATGTAGAAGGTGGGGGTCTCGCCTCCAGCCTGCCGTGTCCACATCCTCAGACATGGGGGGATTATGTAGAAGGTGGGGGTCTCGCCTCTCCAGCCTGCCGTGTCCACATCCTCAGACATGGGGGGATTATGTAGAAGGTGGGGGTCTCGCCTCTCCAGCCTGCTGTGTCCACATCCTCAGACATGGGGGGATTATGGAGGAGGTGGGGGTCTCGCCTCTCCAGCCTGCCGTGTCCACATCCTCAGACATGGGGGGATTATGGAGAAGGTGGGGGTCTCGCCTCTCCAGCCTGCCGTGTCCACATCCTCAGACATGGGGGGATTATGTAGAAGGTGGGGGTCTCGCCTCTCCAGCCTGCCGTGTCCACATCCTCAGACATGGGGGGATTATGTAGAAGGTGGGGGTCTCGCCTCTCCAGCCTGCTGTGTCCACATCCTCAGACATGGGGGGATTATGTAGAAGGTGGGGGTCTCGCCTCTCCAGCCTGCCGTGTCCACATCCTCAGACATGGGGGGATTATGTAGAAGGTGGGGGTCTCGCCTCTCCAGCCTGCCGTGTCCACATCCTCAGACATGGGGGGATTATGGAGAAGGTGGGGGTCTCGCCTCCAGCCTGCCGTGTCCACATCCTCAGACATGGGGGGATTATGGAGAAGGTGGGGGTCTCGCCTCTCCAGCCTGCCGTGTCCACATCCTCAGACATGGGATTATGGAGAAGGTGGGGGTCTCGCCTCTCCAGCCTGCCGTGTTCACATCCTCAGACATGGGATTATGGAGAAGGTGGGGGTCTCGCCTCTCCAGCCTGCCGTGTCCACATCCTCAGACATGGGGGGATTATGGAGAAGGTGGGGGTCTCGCCTCTCCAGCCTGCTGTGTCCACATCCTCAGACATGGGGGGATTATGTAGAAGGTGGGGGTCTCGCCTCTCCAGCCTGCCGTGTCCACATCCTCAGACATGGGGGGATTATGTAGAAGGTGGGGGTCTCGCCTCTCCAGCCTGCCGTGTCCACATCCTCAGACATGGGATTATGGAGAAGGTGGGGGTCTCGCCTCTCCAGCCTGCCGTGTCCACATCCTCAGACATGGGATTATGTAGAAGGTGGGGGTCTCGCCTCTCCAGCCTGCCGTGTCCACATCCTCAGACATGGGGGGATTATGGAGAAGGTGGGGGTCTCGCCTCTCCAGCCTGCCGTGTCCACATCCTCAGACATGGGGGGATTATGTAGAAGGTGGGGGTCTCGCCTCTCCAGCCTGCTGTGTCCACATCCTCAGACATGGGGGGATTATGTAGAAGGTGGGGGTCTCGCCTCTCCAGCCTGCCGTGTCCACATCCTCAGACATGGGATTATGGAGAAGGTGGGGGTCTCGCCTCTCCAGCCTGCCGTGTCCACATCCTCAGACATGGGGGGATTATGGAGAAGGTGGGGGTCTCTCCAGGCTCTTGTTGCTCTTATTGCCAGTCATTGTCCTCTCGGTTACAGATCGCGGTTTCGACCTTTCCTTTAAGACGGCGGATGACCCCAGCCTGTCCCTGATAAAGTACGGAGAGTTCCTCTACGACAACCTCATCATCTTCTCTCCATCTGTGGAAGGTTTGTGGAGCCCCTGACATCCCGGGGGGCCGTCACTGCTGCCTCGGGGACCCCGGATCCCAGCTGTCATGTCTTCTGTTGCTTCTTCCTGCAGATTTTGGGGGGAACATCAATGTGGAGACGATCAGCGCGTTCATAGATGGCGGTGGCAGCGTGCTGGTGGCGGCTGGCTCTGACATAGGTGAGCTGTGGCTGATGAAGGCCCCCATCGCAACGCCGCTCCTCCTGTCTGCGCTCACGTCTTGTGTTTCTGCCGTCAGGGGATCCGCTCCGGGAGTTGGGCAGTGAATGTGGAATTGAGTTTGATGAGGAGAAGACGTCCGTCATCGACCACCACAACTACGATGTGTCGGATCCCGGCCAGGTGGGTGCCCGGGAGGGGGACCTGGGACCTCGGGTCTCTGTGCCCCCTTCCTCCCTATACTCTGATTATATTCCCTGCAGCACACAATGATTGTCGCCGACCCTGAAAACCTGCTGAAGGCCCCGACCATTGTGGGGAAAGCTGCCCTGAACCCCGTGCTGTTCCGGGGCGTGGGGTAAGTGCCCGCTGTCCGCTCTCCCGTGACGGGACCTGCATGTAATAACGGTGGTCCTGGTATTCTGTGCAGCATGGTGGCCGATCCGGACAACCCCCTGGTGCTGGACATCCTCACCGGATCCTCCACATCCTACTCCTTCTTCCCTGATAAGCCCATCACCCAGGTGAATTGGACGCATGGGTCTGGGGGGCCGGGGGGTCTGTGCTCCGCTCCCCAGGCTCACGGCCCGCTTTGTGTCGCCCAGTACCCTCATGCAGTTGGGAAGAACACGCTCCTGATTGCAGGGCTGCAGGCCCGGAACAACGCCCGCGTGGTCTTCAGCGGCTCGCTGGATTTCTTCAGTGACGCCTTCTTTAATTCTGCCGTGCAGAAAGCAGCTCCCGGCTCCCCCAGGTGCGCCCCGCCATCCTGCACGCCCGTGTTATAGCGGCTGGCCGTGCCATCACCGCGTATTCTCCTGATCCTTCTGCTCTTTCTGGATTCAGATTTGCAAAGACCGGGAACTATGAGCTGGCGGTCGCCCTGTCGCAGTGGGTGTTCAAGGAGGAGGGCGTGCTGCGGGTGGGCGCCGTGTCGCACCACCGCGTGGGGGAAGCCACGCCGCCCAGCGCCTACACCATCACTGACCTCGTGGTAAGCGTCGCCCTCAGCTGCCCGCACCCTGCTATTGTCTGCTGTTATCAGCCCTGGCCCAACTGCTTCCTATAGATGGCAGTGGCTGTTTTCAGGGGGCTGCGTGAGACCCCTGCACCCGCTCCTGAGCCCACCTCTCTCCGCAGGAGTACAGCGTAGTCATCGAGAAACTGGCGCACGGGAAGTGGATTCCTTTCGATGGAGACGACATTCAGCTGGAATTTGTCCGCATAGATCCATTTGTCCGGACCTTCCTGAAGAAGAATGGTGAGCTCGTTATCTGGCTCCCGCTCGTTATCTGGCTCCCCGCTCGTTATCTGGCTCCCCGCTCGTTATCTGGCTCCCCGCTCGTTATCGGGCTCCCCGCTCGTTATCTGGCTCCCGCTCGTTACCGGGCTCCCGCTCGTTACCGGGCTCTCCGCTCGTTATCTGGCTCCCCGCTCGTTATCTGGCTCCCCGCTCGTTATCTGGCTCCCCGCTCGTTATCTGGCTCCCCGCTCGTTATCTGGCTCCCCGCTCGTTATCTGGCTCCCCGCTCGTTATCTGGCTCCCCGCTCGTTATCTGGCTCCCCGCTCGTTATCTGGCTCCCCGCTCGTTATCTGGCTCCCCGCTCGTTATCTGGCTCCCCGCTCGTTATCTGGCTCCCCGCTCGTTATCTGGCTCCCCGCTCGTTATCTGGCTCCCCGCTCGTTATCTGGCTCCCCGCTCGTTATCTGGCTCCCCGCTCGTTATCTGGCTCCCCGCTCGTTATCGGGCTCCCCGCTCGTTATCGGGCTCCCCGCTCGTTATCGGGCTCCCCGCTCGTTACCGGGCTCCCCGCTCGTTATCTGGCTCCCCGCTCGTTATCTGGCTCCCCGCTCGTTATCTGGCTCCCGCTCGTTACCGGGCTCCCGCTCGTTATCTGGCTCCCCGCTCGTTATCTGGCTCCCCGCTCGTTATCTGGCTCCCCGCTCGTTATCTGGCTCCCCGCTCGTTATCTGGCTCCCCGCTCGTTATCTGGCTCCCCGCTCGTTATCTGGCTCCCCGCTCGTTATCTGGCTCCCCGCTCGTTATCTGGCTCCCCGCTCGTTATCTGGCTCCCCGCTCGTTATCTGGCTCCCCGCTCGTTATCTGGCTCCCCGCTCGTTATCTGGCTCCCCGCTCGTTATCTGGCTCCCCGCTCGTTATCTGGCTCCCCGCTCGTTATCTGGCTCCCCGCTCGTTATCTGGCTCCCCGCGCGTTATCTGGCTCCCCGCTCGTTATCTGGCTCCCCGCTCGTTATCTGGCTCCCCGCTCGTTATCTGGCTCCCCGCTCGTTATCTGGCTCCCCGCTCGTTATCTGGCTCCCCGCTCGTTATCTGGCTCCCCGCTCGTTATCTGGCTCCCCGCTCGTTATCTGGCTCCCCGCTCGTTATCTGGCTCCCCGCTCGTTATCTGGCTCCCCGCTCGTTATCTGGCTCCCCGCTCGTTATCTGGCTCCCCGCTCGTTATCTGGCTCCCCGCTCGTTATCTGGCTCCCCGCTCGTTATCTGGCTCCCCGCTCGTTATCTGGCTCCCCGCTCGTTATCTGGCTCCCCGCTCGTTATCTGGCTCCCCGCTCGTTATCTGGCTCCCCGCTCGTTATCTGGCTCCCCGCTCGTTATCTGGCTCCCCGCTCGTTATCTGGCTCCCCGCTCGTTATCTGGCTCCCCGCTCGTTATTCCCCGCTCGTTAACTGGCTCCCCGCTCGTTATCTGGCTCCCCGCTCGTTATCTGGCTCCCCGCTCGTTATCTGGCTCCCCGCTCGTTATCTGGCTCCCGCTCGTTATCTGGCTCCCCGCTCGTTATCTGGCTCCCCGCTCGTTATCTGGCTCCCCGCTCGTTATCTGGCTCCCCGCTCGTTATCTGGCTCCCCGCTCGTTATTCCCCGCTCGTTAACTGGCTCCCCGCTCGTTATCTGGCTCCCCGCTCGTTATCTGGCTCCCGCTCGTTATCTGGCTCCCCGCTCGTTATCTGGCTCCCCGCTCGTTATCTGGCTCCCCGCTCGTTATCTGGCTCCCCGCTCGTTATCTGGCTCCCCGCTCGTTATCTGGCTCCCCGCTCGTTATCTGGCTCCCCGCTCGTTATCTGGCTCCCCGCTCGTTATCGGGCTCCCCGCTCGTTATCGGGCTCCCCGCTCGTTATCGGGCTCCCCGCTCGTTATCGGGCTCCCCGCTCGTTATCTGGCTCCCCGCTCGTTATCTGGCTCCCCGCTCGTTATCTGGCTCCCCGCTCGTTATCTGGCTCCCCGCTCGTTATCTGGCTCCCCGCTCGTTATCTGGCTCCCCGCTCGTTATCTGGCTCCCCGCTCGTTATCTGGCTCCCCGCTCGTTATCTGGCTCCCCGCTCGTTATCGGGCTCCCCGCTCGTTATCTGGGCTCCCCGCTCGTTATCTGGGCTCCCCGCTCGTTATCTGGGCTCCCCGCTCGTTAGCTGGGCTCCCCGCTCGTTAGCTGGGCTCATCGCTCGTTAGCTGGGCTCCCCGCTCGTTAGCTGGGCTCCCCGCTCGTTATCACAACGCACATTTTACAATTCTCCTCTCATACAGGTGGCAAGTACAGCGTCCAATTCAAGCTTCCAGATGTGTACGGCGTGTTCCAGTTCAAAGTAGATTATAACAGGCTGGGATATACTCACCTGTACTCCGCCACCCAGGTACGCACAGAATCGTGAGTGCAGCTCTGGAGTATAATACAGGAGGTAACTCAGGATCAGTAATGTAATGTATGTACACAGTGACTGCACCAGCAGAATAGTGAGTGCAGCTCTGGGGTATAATACAGGATGTAACTCAGGATCAGTAATGTAATGTATGTACACAGTGACTGCACCAGCAGAATAGTGAGTGCAGCTCTGGAGTATAATACAGGAGGTAACTCAGGGTCAGTAATGTAATGTATGTACACAGTGACTGCACCAGCAGAATAGTGAGTGCAGCTCTGGAGTATAATACAGGATGTAACTCAGGATCAGTAATGTAATGTACACAGTGACTGCACCAGCAGAATAGTGAGTGCAGCTCTGGAGTATAATACAGGATGTAACTCAGGATCAGTAATGTAATGCATGTACACAGTGACTGCACCAGCAGAATAGTGAGTGCAGCTCTGGAGTATAATACAGGATGTAACTCAGGATCAGTAATGTATGTACACAGTGACTGCACCAGCAGAATAGTGAGTGCAGCTCTGGGGTATAATACAGGATGTAACTCAGGATCAGTAATGTAATGTATGTACACAGTGACTGCACCAGCAGAATAGTGAGTGCAGCTCTGGAGTATAATACAGGAGGTAACTCAGGGTCAGTAATGTATGTACACAGTGACTGCACCAGCAGAATAGTGAGTGCAGCTCTGGGGGTATAATACAGGATGTAACTCAGGATCAGTAATGTAATGTACACAGTGACTGCACCAGCAGAATAGTGAGTGCAGCTCTGGAGTATAATACAGGAGGTAACTCAGGATCAGCAATGTAATGCATGTACACAGTGACTGCACCAGCAGAATAGTGAGTGCAGCTCTGGGGTATAATACAGGATGTAACTCAGGATCAGTAATGTAATGTATGTACACAGTGACTGCACCAGCAGAATAGTGAGTGCAGCTCTGGAGTATAATACAGGAGGTAACTCAGGATCAGTAATGTATGTACACAGTGACTGCACCAGCAGAATAGTGAGTGCAGCTCTGGAGTATAATACAGGAGGTAACTCAGGATCAGTAATGTAATGTATGTACACAGTGACTGCACCAGCAGAATAGTGAGTGCAGCTCTGGGGTATAATACAGGATGTAACTCAGGATCAGTAATGTATGTACACAGTGACTGCACCAGCAGAATAGTGAGTGCAGCTCTGGAGTATAATACAGGATGTAACTCAGGATCAGTAATGTAATGTATGTGCACAGTGACTGCACCAGCAGAATAGTGAGTGCAGCTCTGGAGTATAATACAGGAGGTAACTCAGGATCAGTAATGTAATGTATGTACACAGTGACTGCACCAGCAGAATAGTGAGTGCAGCTCTGGGGTAATAATACAGGATGTAACTCAGGATCAGTAATGTAATGTATGTACACAGTGACTGCACCAGCAGAATAGTGAGTGCAGCTCTGGGGTATAATACAGGATGTAACTCAGGATCAGTAATGTAATGTATGTACACAGTGACTGCACCAGCAGAATAGTGAGTGCAGCTCTGGGGTAATAATACAGGATGTAACTCAGGATCAGTAATGTAATGTATGTACACAGTGACTGCACCAGCAGAATAGTGAGTGCAGCTCTGGGGTATAATACAGGATGTAACTCAGGATCAGTAATGTAATGTATGTACACAGTGACTGCACCAGCAGAATAGTGAGTGCAGCTCTGGGGTATAATACAGGATGTAACTCAGGATCAGTAATGTAATGTATGTACACAGTGACTGCACCAGCAGAATAGTGAGTGCAGCTCTGGGGTATAATACAGGATGTAACTCAGGATCAGTAATGTAATGTATGTACACAGTGACTGCACCAGCAGAATAGTGAGTGCAGCTCTGGGGTATAATACAGGATGTAACTCAGGATCAGTAATGTAATGTATGTACACAGTGACTGCACCAGCAGAATAGTGAGTGCAGCTCTGACTCTGCTCTTGTCCTGCAGGTGTCTGTCCGGCCGTTGCAGCACACACAGTATGAACGGTTTATTCCCTCGGCCTTCCCATACTACTCTAGCGCTTTTTCCATGATGTTCGGCCTCTTCATCTTCAGCGTTGTTTTCTTGCACATGAAGGAGAAAGAGAAGGCCGACTGAAATCAATGGACTGAAATCCCCAGAACACAGATGTCGTCACTGGTCCCCGATGCCAGAAGGAGGAGGAGGAGGGTGGGAGAAATCTTGGTTGTCAATTTTGAGGTTTTTTTATTTTTTATTTGTGGCAATTTTGTACATTTGATTCCTTTTGTGTTATTATCTGTGGCAGAGGAGTGAGGCTGGGACTCTGCGGGGGGCTCCCTCGGGGGTGAACTTTTGGGCACTTGAGGATTTTATTTGATTTCTTGGAACAATAAATGTGTCCTACTCCTCAGCTCTGTGCCGCCGTGTCCTTCATCCGGCATTCCTGCCCCCTTCTCCCTCCACCCATCCAGCCAGTGCCCCCGTGTTCCTAATTCCCCCCCCCCCCAACTCATTCCCTCCCCTCCATTCTCTCCCTCTCCTCCCTCCAATTCTCTCCCTCCCCCCCCTCCAATTCTCTCCCTCCCTCCAATTCTCCCCCCCCTCCCTCCCTCCAATTCTCTCCCTCCAATTCTCTCACCCCTCCCCCCCCAATTCTCTCCCTCCCTCCAATTCTCCCCACCCTCCCTCCCTCCAATTCTCCCCACCCTCCAATTCTCCCCACCCTCCCTCCCTCCCTCCAATTCTCTCCCTCCAATTCTCTCACCCCTCCCCCCAATTCTCTCCCTCCCTCCAATTCTCCCCCCTCCCTCCCTCCAATTCTCCCCCCCTCCAATTCTCTCACCCCTCCCCCCCAATTCTCTCCCTCCCCCCCCCCCTCCAATTCTATCCCTCACTCCAATTCTCTCCCCCCCCTCCCTCCAATTCTCCCCCCCTCCAATTCTCTCCCTCCCCCCAATTCTCTCCCTCCCTCCAATTCTCTCCCTCCCTCCAATTCTCTCCCCCCCTCCCTCCAATTCTCTCACCCCTCCCTCCCTCCAATTCTCTCCCCCTCCCTCCCTCCAATTCTCTCCCCCCACCTCCCTCCCTCCCATTCTCTCCCTCCCCCCCTCCCTCCAATTCTCTCCCCCCCTCCCTCCAATCTCTCTCCCTCCCCCCTCCCTCCAATTCTCCCCCCTCCCTCCCTCCAATTCCCCCCCCTCCTCCAGTTCTCCCCCCCCTCCCTCCCTCCAATTCTCTCCCTCCAATTCTCTCACCCCTCCCCCCCCAATTCTCTCCCTCCCTCCAATTTCCCCCCCCTCCAATTCTCTCCCTCCCCACCTCCCTCCAATTCTCTCCCTCCCTCCAATCTCTCCCCCCCCCCCTCCAATCTCTCCCTCCCTCCCCTCCAATTCTCTCCCTCCCTCCAATCTCTCCCTCCCTCCCCTCCAATGTCTCCCTCCCTCCAATTCTCCCCCCCCTCCCTCCCTCCCTCCAATTCTCCCCACCCTCCCTCCATCCAATTCTCCCCCCCCTCCCTCCAGTTCTCCCCCCCATCCCTCCAATTCTCTCACCCCTCCCCCCCAATTCTCTCCCTCCCTCCAATTCTCCCCCCCTCCAATCTCTCACCCCTCCCCCCCAATTCTCCCCCCCCTCCCTCCAATTCTATCCCTCCCTCCAATTCTCTCCCCCCCTCCCTCCAATTCTCCCCCCCTCCAATTCTCTCCCTCCCCCCAATTCTCTCCCTCCTCCAATTCTCTCCTCCCTCCAATTCTCTCCCCACCTCCCTCCCTCCCATTCTCTCCCTCCCCCCCTCCCTCCAATTCTCTCCCTCCCCCCCTCCCTCCAATTCTCCCCCCCTCCCTCCCTCCCTCCCTCCAGTTCTCCCCCCCTCCCTCCCCTCCAATTCTCTCCCTCCCTCCAATTCTCCTCCTCCCCCCCAATCTCCCCCCTCCCTCCAATTCTCCCCCCCCTCCAATTCTCTCACCCCTCCCCCCAATTCTCTCCCCCTCCCAATCTCTCCCTCCCTCCAATTCTCTCCCCTCCATCTCCCCTCCCTCCAATTCTCCCCCCCTCCATCTCCCTCCCCAATTCTCTCCCCTCCAATTCTCTCCCCCCCTCCCTCCCTCCAATCTCTCCCCCCCTCCCTCCCTCCAATTCTCCACCCCCACCTCCCTCCCTCCACTCCCTCCCTCCATCCTCCAACCTCCCCTCCCTCCCTCCCCCAATCTCCCTCCAATCTCCCCTCCCAATTCTCTCCCCTCCCCTCCAATTCTCTCCCCCACCTCCCAATCTCTCCTCCCTCCCCTCCAATTCTCTCCCTCCAATTCTCTCCCTCCCCTCCCCTCCAATTCTCTCCCTCCCTCCAATTCTCTCCCTCCCTCCAATTCTCCCCCTCCCCCAATTCTCCCCCCCCCCTCCCTCCCTCCCTCCAATTCCCCCACCCTCCCTCCATCCAATTCTCCCCCCTCCCTCCCTCCAGTTCCTCCCCCCCTCCTCCAATCTCTCCTCCAATTCTCTCACCCCTCCCCCCCAATTCTCCCTCCCTCCTCCCCCTCCAATTCTCTCACCCCTCCCCCCCAATTCTCTCCCTCCCCCCCTCCCTCCAATTCTATCCCTCCCTCCCCTCCAATTCTCTCCCTCCCCAATTCTCTCCCTCCCCCAATTCTCTCCCTCCCTCCAATTCTCTCCCACCTCCCTCCCAACCTCCTCTCCCTCCCTCCCATCTCTCCCTCCCCCCCTCCCTCCAATCCTCCCCCCCTCCCTCCAATCTCTCCCTCCCTCCAGTTCTCCCCCTCCCTCCCTCCAATTCTCCCACCCCTCCCCCCAATTCTCTCCCTTCCCCACCTCCCTCCCTCCCCACCTCCCTCCAATTCTCTCCCTCCAATTCCTCCCTCCCCCCCTCCCTCCAATTCTCTCCCTCCCTCCAATTCCTCCCTCCCTCCAATTCTCTCCCTCCCCCTCCCTCCGATTCTCTCCTCCCAATTCTCTCCCTCCCCCCCTCCAATTCCTCCCTCCCCCCCTCCCTCCAATTCTCTCCCTACCCCCCTCCCTCCCCCTCTCCCTCCAATTCTCCTCCCCCCCCTCCCTCCAATTCTCTCCCTCCCTCCAGTTCTCCCCCCCCTCCCTCCAATTCTCTCCCTCCCTCCAATTCTCTCCCTCCCTCCAATTCTCCCCCCTCCCTCCCTCCAATTCTCCACCCCTCCCCCCAATTCTCTCCCTTCCCCACCTCCCTCCCTTCCCCACCTCCCTCCAATTCTCTCCCTCCCTCCATTTCTCTCCCTCCCTCCAATTCTCTCCCCCAATTCTCTCCCTCCCCCCTCCCTCCCATTCTCTCCCTCCCCCCCTCCCTCCAATTCTCTCCCTCCCCCACCTCCAATTCTCTCCCTCCCCCCTCCCTCCAATCTCTCCTCCCCCCCTCCCTCCAATTCCTCCCTCCCCCCCTCCCTCCAATTCTCTCCCTCCCCCCTCCCTCCAATTCTCTCCCCCCCCTCCCTCCAATTCTCTCCCTCCCCACCTCCCTCCCTCCCCACCTCCCCCAATTCCTCCCTCCTCCAATTCTCACCCACCTCCAATCCTCCCTCCACCAATTCTCACCCTCCCCCTCCCTCCAATTCTCTCCCTCCAATCTCTCCCTCCCCCCTCCAATTCCTCCCTCCCCCCCCACCCTCCAATCTCCCACTCCCCTCCCCCCCCCTCCCTCCAATCTCCTTCCCCCCCTCCCTCCAATTCTCTCCCACCTCCCCTCCCTCCAATTCACCCTCCATTCTCTCCCTCCCTCCAATTCTCTCCCTCCAATTCTCTCCCTCCCCCCTCCCTCCAATTCTCTCCCTCCCCCCCCCTCCAATCACCCCTCCCCACCCTCCAATTCACTCCCCCCCCCTCCAATCTCTCCCTCCCCTCCAATTCTCTCCCTCCCCCCCCCCTCCAATTCTCTCCCTCCCCCCCTCCCTCCAATTCTCTCCCCCCTCCCTCTCCCTCCAATTCTCTCCCTCCAATTCTCACCTCCCCCCTCCCTCCAATTCTCTCCCTCCCCCCTCCCTCCAATTCTCTCCCTCCCCCCTCCCTCCAATTCTCTCCCCCCCTCCCTCCAACTCTCTCCCTCCCCCCTCCAATTCCTCCCCCCCTCCAATTCTCTCCCTCTCCCCCCTCCAATTCTCTCCCCCCTCCAATTCTCCCCCCCTCCAATTCTCTCCCCCCTCCAATTCTCTCCCCCTCCAATTCTCTCCCCCCTCCAATTCTCTCCCCCCCTCCAATTCTCTCCCCCCTCCAATTCTCTCCCCCTCCAATTCACTCCCCCTCCAATCCTCCCCCCCTCCAATTCTCTCCCTCCCCCCCTCCAATTCTCTCCCTCCCCCCCTCCAATTCTCTCCCCCCCCCTCCAATTCTCTCCCTCCCCCCCTCCAATTCTCTCCCTCCCCCCCTCCAATTCTCTCCCTCCAATTCTCTACCTTCCCTCCAATTCCTCCCTCCCTCTCCCTCCAATTCCTCCCTCCCCCCCTCCAATTCTCTCCCTCCCTCCCCCCTCTCCCTCCAATTCTCTCCCCCCTCCCTCCAATTCTCTCCCCTCTCCCTCCCTCCAATTCTCTCCCCTCCAATTCTCTCCCCTCTCCCTCCAATTCTCCCTCCCCCTCCCTCCAATTCTCCCTCCCCCTCCCTCCAATTCTCTCCCTCCCCCCCCACCAATTCTCACCCTCCCTCCAATTCTCTCCCTCCCTCCAATTCTCTCCCTCCCTCCAATACTCTCCCTCCCTCCAATTCTCTCCCTCCAATTCTCTCCCTCCAATTCTCTCCCCCCCTCCCTCCAATTCTCTCTCCCCCCCTCCAATTCCTCCCTCCCTCTCTCCAATTCTCTCCCCTCCAATTCTCTCCCCCACCTCCCTCCAATTCTCTCCCCTCTCCCTCCAATTCTCTCTCTCCCCTCTCCCTCCAATTCTCTCCCTCCCCCCCTCCCTCCAATTCTCTCCCTCCCCCCCTCCCTCCAATTCACTCCCCCCTCCCTCCAATTCTCTCCCCCCTCCCTCCCTCCAATTCTCTCCCCTCCAATTCTCTCCCTCTCCCTCCAATTCTCCCTCCCCCTCCCTCCAATTCTCCCTCCCCCTCCCTCCAATTCTCTCCCTCCCCCCCCCACCAATTCTCTCCCTCCCCCCCCCACCAATTCTCTCCCTCCCCCCCCCACCAATTCTCACCCTCCCTCCCTCCAATTCCTCCCTCCCTCCAATTCTCTCCCTCCCCTCCAATTCCTCCCTCCCTCCCCCTCCAATTATCTCCCTCCAATTCTCCCCCCCCCCTCCAATTCCTCCCTCCCTCCAATTCCTCCCCCCCCCTCCAATTCTCTCCCTACCCCCCTCCCTCCCATTCTCTCCCTCCCCCCCTCCCTCCAATTCTCTCCCTCCCCCACCTCCAATTCTCTCCCTCCCCCCTCCCTCCAATTCTCTCCCTCCCCCACCTCCAATTCTATCCCTCCCCCCTCCCTCCAATTCTCTCCCTCCCCCCCTCCCTCCAATTCTCTCCCTCCCCCCCTCCCTCCAATTCTCTCCCTCCCCCCCTCCCTCCAATTCTCTCCCTCCCCCCCTCCCTCCAATTCTCTCCCTCCCCCCTCCCTCCAATTCTCTCCCTCCAATTCTCTCCCTCCAATTCTTTCACCCCTCCCCCCCAATTCTCCCCCACTCCAATTCTCTCCCCCCCAATTCTATCCCTCCCTCCAATTCTCTCCCCCTCCCTCCAATTCTCTCCCTCCCCCCTCCAATTCTCTCCCTCCCCCCTCCCTCCAATTCTCTCCCTCCCTCCAATTCCTCCCTCCAATTCTCTCCCTCCCCCCCTCCAATTCCTCCCTCCCTCCAATTCTCTCCCTCCCCCCTCTCCCTCCAATTCTCTCCCTCCCCCCTCTCCCTCCAATTCTCTCCCTCCCCCCTCCCTCCAATTCTCTGCCTCCCCCCTCCCTCCAACTCTCCCTCCCCCCCTCCAATTCTCTCCCCCCTCCCTCCAACTCTCTCCCCCTCCTCCAATTCTCCCCCCCTCCCTCCAATTCTCTCCCCCCTCCCTCCCCCCAATTCTCTCCCCCCAATTCTCTCCCTCCCCCCCTCCCTCCAATTCTCTCCCTCCCCCCCTCCCTCCAATTCCCTCCCTCCCTCCAATTCCCTCCCTCCCTCCAATTCTCTCCCTCCCTCCAATTCTCTCCCCCCTCCAATTCTCTCCCCCCTCCAATCCTCCCCCCTCCAATTCTCTCCCTCCCCCCCTCCAATTCTCTCCCCCCCTCCAATTCTCTCCCCCCCTCCAATTCTCTCCCCCCCTCCAATTCTCTCCCCCCTCCAATTCTCTCCCCCCTCCAATTCCTCCCCCCTCCAATTCCTCCCCCCCCTCCAATTCCTCCCCCCCTCCAATTCTCTCCCTCCCCCCCCTCCAATTCTCTCCCCCCCCCTCCAATTCTCTCCCTCCAATTCTCTCCCACCCTCCAATTCTCTCCCTCCAATTCTCTACCTCCCCCCTTCCCTCCAATTCCTCCCTCCCCTCCAATTCCTCCCTCCCCCCTCCCTCTCCCTCCAATTCTCTCCCTCCCCCCCTCCAATTCCTCCCTCCCTCCAATTCCTCCCTCCCCCCCTCCAATTCTCTCCCTCCCTCCCCCTCTCCCTCCAATTCTCTCCCTCCCTCCAATTCTCTCCCTCCCTCCAATTCTCTCCCTCCAATTGTCTCCCCCCTCCCTCCAATTCTCTCTCCCCCCCTCCAATTCCTCCCTCTCTCCAATTCTCTCCCCTCCAATTCTCTCCCCTCTCCCTCCAATTCTCTCACCCCTCCCTCCCCCCCAATTCTCTCCCTCCCCCTCCCTCCAATTCTCTCCCTCCCCCCCTCCCTCCAATTCTCTCCCTCCCCCCCTCCCTCCAATTCCTCCCCCTCCCTCCCTCCAATTCCTCCCCCCCTCCCTCCAATTCTCTCCCTCCCTCCAATTCCTCCCTCCCTCCCCCTCCAATTCTCTCCCCCCCTCCAATTCCTCCCTCCCTCCAATTCCTCCCCCCCTCCAATTCTCTCCCTCCCCCCCCTCCCTCCAATTTTTTTCCCTCCCCCCAATTCTCTCCCTCCAATTCTCTCCCCCCCTCCCTCCAATTCTCTCCCTCCCCCCCTCCCTCCAATTCTCTCCCTCCCCCCCTACAATTCTCTCCCTCCCCCCCTACAATTCTCTCCCTCCCCCCCTCCAATTCTCTCCCCCCTCCCTCCTCCAATTCTCTCCCTCCAATTCTCTCACCCCTCCCCCCAATTCTCTCCCTTCCCCCAATTCTCTCCCTCCCCCCAATTCTCTCCCCCCCTCCCTCCAATTCTCTCCCTCCCCCCCTCCAATTCCTCCTCCCTCCAATTCTCTCCCCCCCTCCAATTCTCTCCCTCCCCCCTCTCCCTCCAATTCTCTCCCTCCCCCCCTCCAATTCTCTCCCTCCCCCCTCCCTCCAACTCTCTCCCACCCCCCCTCCCTCCAACTCTCTCCCTCCCCCCCTCCAATTCTCTCCCTCCCCCCCTCCAATTCTCTGCCTCCCTCCAATTCTCTCCCTCCAATTCTCCCCCCTCCCCCCAATTCTCTCCCTCCCTCCAATTCTCTCACCCCTCCCCCCCAATTCTCTCCCTCCCCCCCTCCCTCCAATTCTCTCCCTCCCTCCAATTCTCCCCCCCTCCCTCCAATTCTCTCCCCTCCTCCCTTCAATTCTCTCCCTCCCATTCTCTCCCTCCCCCCCTCCCATTCTCCCCCCTCCCTCCCCCCAATTCTCTCCCTCCCCCCTTCCCTCCAATTCTCTCCCCCCCTCCCTCCAATTCTCTCCCTCCAATTCTCTCCCCCTCCCTCCAATTCTCTCCCTCCAATTCTCTCCCCCCCCTCCCTCCAATTCTCTCCTTCCCCCACCTCCAATTCTCTCCCTCCCCCTCCCTCCAATTCTCTCCCCTCCTCCCTTCAATTCTCTCCCTCCCATTCTCTCCCTCCCCCCCTCCCATTCTCTCCCTCCCCCCCTCCCTCCAATTCTCTCCCCTCTCCCTCCAATTCTCTCACCCCTCCCTCCCCCCAATTCTCTCCCTCCCCCCCAATTCTCTCCCTCTCCCCTCCCTCCAATTCTCTCCCTCTCCCCCTCCCTCCAATTCTCTCCCTCTCCCTCCAATTCTCTCCCTCCAATTCTCTCCCCCCTCCTCCAATTCTCTCCCTCCCCCACCTCCAATTCTCTCCCTCCCCCTCCCTCCAATTCTCTCCCTCCCCCCCTCCCTCCAATTCTCTCCCCTCCCCCCCTCCCTCCAATTCTCTCCCTCCCCCTCCCTCCAATTCTCTCCCTCCCCCCCCTCCCTCCAATTCTCTCCCTCCAATTCTCCCCCCCTCCCTCCCTCCCTCCAATTCTCTCACCCCTCCCCCCCAATTCTCTCCCTCCTCCCCCCCAATTCTCTCCCTCCCTCCAATTCTCTCACCTCTCCCCCCCAATTCTCTCCCTCCCCCCCTCCCTCCAATTCTC